>NC_060141.1:647194752-647503085 GCF_021461385.2 Schistocerca piceifrons | reverse complement strand
GTCTGCTCTAGTCTTATGATTAACACTATTCCGCTTATTTAGTTCATTTTTTATTATTTTATGTAGTTTATGACTGACATGCCCGGTTTCATTATTATTTAATTTGGCAATTTCTGTTGTCATTTTAGTGAGGGCAATTACTTATTTCGCGATCTTCTTGTTAAATGACGGCTCAATATTAAACTTTAATGCCTTATTTAACATTTATACTTCTGTATTATCAAATACAATATCCGTTTTGTTAACCACCCGTGGATAAAAGTCTAAAGACGAAAGGCTTTGTTGTTGATCTTTTCCATCTTCGCGCGTGTTATTACTTAATTTACGAAGTTTTTTATCTTGTTTTTCTTTTTTCTTTATAAACTCCTTCTGTAGTATTTTGTGAAGTCTACATCTAACCTCTTCCCATACGTTCACCGGTAATATTTCCTTGACCTTAGCCTCTGCTTGAACTATTTGTTTTTTAATTAAGTCTTTCTTTTTATACAGATATTTAATTTCTGCGCGTATCCAAAACTTTTTTGCTTTTTCAACAGCTAGTCGTCCCGCCCATGACTTGCAATCACAAAGTTTCAACTTCACGTAATTCAGGATAACATGATTCTTCACACATCCTTTGTTAAACTTTATGTATGTGGCAGTTTTTAATAACTTACGTCTTAAATTTTTGTATTTATACACTAACCTCAATGTCTCGCCTGACACTAACGATTTAATATAATCCATTATGGAGTCGAGGTAGCTGTCCATGAAAAGAAACAAAGCAATATTCTAAATGCACAAGATAATTTTAAAGAAATGAGATTTTTTAGCGGGTTTTTAGAATTATTTTAGGGTAGGTATGCGACTTTAAACTTGTAGCATGTCACTGACGGAGTTGCGAGAGGCTAACGATGGCAGACCAATGCAATAAGGAAATAAGGCGCCCAATAGCATAGCGTTACCGTCAAGCACACGGCTGTAACCACGCCAGAACACCTAGGCACGTCAGTCTACAACAGCTCCCGAGCCGGCACAGTGCGACAGCATACTTGGTAGCTATGGGACGGCCATCGACTTGTGTCAACAACTTCAATGTAAGACGAGAACCCACAGTCTAATATACTTTTAATTCTGTTGTACTCTATGGACTTCCCAACTATTTGTGATGGTATTTTGTCTTTTTTGTCCGTTTAATTTCATGACATAGACTTTACAACCTGATGATTAGAGCATTGTCTCTTGAAACGCGTTGTTAAAATATATGTATAAGAATCGCGGTTGAATGCTAACAGTGATAACAAAATGTAATTCTTCAGTTTCTCCCGACGTATTTCCTGCTCGAACAGTCCTTGGGTGCACTACCGGTCCATAGTGTCCAACTGGCACAATATTTCGGCAATCAGATATGTCGCCATCGTCAGGTGCGCTGACGAACTGAACTGCTGAGGGCGGGCGGTGTAATTGCCTCGTCCGCCCTAGTCGCCGGTTCGTTTCCTTTCCTGACGATGGCGACATGTCTGATCGCCGAAATATTATGCCCGTTGGGCACTGTGGACCGGCAGTACACCCGTGGACTGTTCGAGCAAAAAATGTAAATGTTCGTTTGTTCGAAATCTTCCATTTATTTCTTTGAAGTTTTGACACAACGTTGCATAAGAATACGTAAGTCTTTTTAAATACCTACTGGAGTGCTTTTTAATATCTTTGTATATATAATTTAATATATGCCACAAAGGGCCGCAAATGTCGGAAAATAACCCGAAAGTGAATGACAAACAGGGGGCACGTGATGTCACCAAATGACGTACCGCACTGCATGTGCAGCGGTTGGACTTGTCGATCATACCCACGTCGGGAGGGGGCAGTGCTACACATTCTCTGCTAGGGTACTCAGTATTTGTTCTTGCATTCTGCAGTGTGAAACTGTAGTGCCCGCGGTAGTGGTAATACAAGACTACAATGAATCGGTTTGCATTTATGAAAGCAGAGTAGCATAGCGAAGTGTCGCGTCGTACTGTCCTCTAGTGGCGAGAGCGGTATCGACAACCTCAACCATTGCATGGGCATCGAAGTACATTTGCTGGCCTCACACGTCCAACGTTTGTCATCTACATTAGGAGTATTTCCCGACATTTGCAGCCCAGTGTGTCTTATATTAAATAATTAAATTCGCTAATAAGTATCACTACATACACTCCTGGAAATTGAAATAAGAACACCGTGAATTCATTGTCCCAGGAAGGGGAAACTTTATTGGCACATTCCTGGGGTCAGATACATCACATGATCACACTGACAGAACCACAGGCACATAGACACAGGCAACAGAGCATGCACAATGTCGGCACTAGTACAGTGTATATCCACCTTTCGCAGCAATGCAGGCTGCTATTTTCCCATGGAGACGATCGTAGAGATGCTGGATGTAGTCCTGTGGAACGGCTTGCCATACCATTTCCACCTGGCGCCTCAGTTGGACCAGCGTTCGTGCTGGACGTGCAGACCGCGTGAGACGACGCTTCATCCAGTCCCAAACATGCTCAATGGGGGACAGATCCGGAGATCTTGCTGGCCAGGGTAGTTGACTTACACCTTCTAGAGCACGTTGGGTGGCACGGGATACATGCGGACGTGCATTGTCCTGTTGGAACAGCAAGTTCCCTTGCCGGTCTAGGAATGGTAGAACGATGGGTTCGATGACGGTTTGGATGTACCGTGCACTATTCAGTGTCCCCTCGACGATCACCAGTGGTGTACGGCCAGTGTAGGAGATCGCTCCCCACACCATGATGCCGGGTGTTGGCCCTGTGTGCCTCGGTCGTATGCAGTCCTGATTGTGGCGCTCACCTGCACGGCGCCAAACACGCATACGACCATCATTGGCACCAAGGCAGAAGTGACTCTCATCGCTGAAGACGACACGTCTCCATTCGTCCCTCCATTCACGCCTGTCGCGACACCACTGGAGGCGGGCTGCACGATGTTGGGGCGTGAGCGGAAGACGGCCTAACGGTGTGCGGGACCGTAGCCCAGCTTCATGGAGACGGTTGCGAATGGTCCTCGCCGATACCCCAGGAGCAACAGTGTCCCTAATTTGCTGGGAAGTGGCGGTGCGGTCCCCTACGGCACTGCGTAGGATCCTACGGTCTTGGTGTGCATCCGTGCGTCGCTGCGGTCCGGTCCCAGGTCGACGGGCACGTGCACCCTCCACCGACCACTGGCGACAACATCGATGTACTGTGGAGACCTCACGCTCCACGTGTTGAGCAATTCGGCGGTACGTCCACCCGGCCTCCCGCATGCCCACTATACGCCCTCGCTCAAAAGTCCGTCAACTGCACATACGGTTCACGTCCACGCTGTCGCGGCATGCTACCAGTGTTAAAGACTGCGATGGAGCTCCGTATGCCACGGCAAACTGGCTGACACTGACGGCGGCGGTGCACAAATGCTGCGCAGCTAGCGCCATTCGACAGCCAACACCGCGGTTCCTGGTGTGTCTGCTGTGCCGTGCGTGTGATCATTGCTTGTACAGCCCTCTCGCAGTGTCCGGAGCAAGTATGGTGGGTCTGACACACCGGTGTCAATGTGTTCTTTTTTCCTTTTCCAGGAGTGTAAATTTCGAGGGGTTGTAGAGGGTGTCCTGAGAAGCAAATCGAGGGTAGAAACCAGTATCTGGAAACGTCATCCAACGACGCTGCTTTCCAATGTTCCAGGGAGAAAAGAAACTGCGGAAAGAAAATCGTCTCAGAAACCGTCATCCACCGAGGCATCATATCATCGCACTCATAGGAGAGAATGTGTTTCCACGCAGCAGATAGTTTCACCTTGGCAATCAATCGTAATCATTGAATAACAAGCAACTTTGCCAGACATTCTGCCTACAGTCCGTCAGCGTAAAACGTCACGTTTGCTGCCGAAGTGGTGCCCTAGTGACAGGCGCAAGAGCCTATGACTTCGACTCTCTGTGGCGTCGTTGGATGAGCTTTCCGCAAACGGGTACCTATCCTCGATTTGTTCCTCAAGCCGCCGTCTACAATCCCTAGAAATTTTTTTGGAACTGTGTGCAAAACCAGACCAACAGTCGTTACATGAAATGACCAAAAAAAAAAAAAAAAAAAAAAAAAGAGGATAGTGCATTGAGAATGGCTAGTTGCTAGCTGAAATCTAGATCTGCCAGTAAAAATTCCAAAGGACGACTGATAGCTGAAATCTGTTATTTACAAATCAAAATAACGGTCGCTGCGTGCAACAGCCTCTGAATAGAGGGTAACCTGATTTCTGGGACACCTCGTATATAAGGAGAACATTGTTTGTCGGTAAAGAACTTTTCAAAACTTTTGGTAACAATTTTTACTATTAGCTGCAAATTTACGTAGTTAAAAAATATGTAGCCTATGTCCATCTACAAGTTAATTGTGTAAACATTCGAAGTAAGTCACTCAAGAAATTTTCGAGATTTTTGTCTTCAACGTGTTGCCTTTATATTCGTAAATTTTTTGATTGATTTACTACGATTGTTTACGCAATACTCCAGTTAACATTTAGACGGACATAGCCTACATATTTTTTTAATTACATAAATTTGCAGCTGATAGGAAAAATTGTTAGCAAAAATCTCGAAAAGTTCTTTACCGACCTGTTTCGAATCTTTGCATGATACTCTAATAAACATTCAGGTGGATGTAGTTTCTATAGTGTTTAAACAACGTACAGGTTTTCTGTTTGAACCGGCTGCGAGAAAGAAACTGCTGTGCTGTGCTGTGAGTATGTGCGGTTTCGTTTTGTGTCTTGCAGTCAGTTTCAACTACAATAGCAAGACCCCCCAGGGGGTCCACGACTCTTTTGTGGATACGTGCGTGGCGAGCACTGGGCCCTGAGCTATTGCAGCCTTCTTTCTTTCCAGGGCTGCATTTCCTTCCCCTTCCCCTCCTTTCCCCTCCTTTCTCCTTTCCCCTCGCCCTCTCCTCTCCCTCTCTTGGTTCGTTACTTATGTTGGCCTCGCTATTCTCCTGGTTGTGTTGGTTTTACAATTTGGCTTTGTTGCATAATCACCTCCTTTTGGCACTCCCTGGTCCCCCTCTGGGGTTTGACCTCCATTACTAAATTTCTCTTCCGTAGTGTGAGCCATTTGGGGAAGAGCACCTTACCTAGTGTCTCCGACGTGTGCCCTCCTAGTATATTCCACCTTTTCTTTCACGTTGTTGTGTGATGCTAGGGTGCATAGACAGCACGGTTGCCAGCCCGTGTGGTGGGGTCGCTATGTACCCCTTTGGTTGAGCCCCCTCAACACACAGGAATCACACTTCTGATACCTGAGCTGTGACCTCTTCATGCAAGCCTTGGAGTGGTTGCTCGTCATCCTGGAGCATCGGAACTCCCGGCAATGGTCGCCGTGCTAGACGGCCCTTGATGTGGCTGGGTGGCGCCCGTGAGGAGAGCCCCTGATCGGAGTGGGTGGTATCAGGGCGGACGCTATGCAAATGAAATGCATACGGGTCCAGAACTCTGGCTGTTCTTCTGCGGCCATCTCTTTGTATGGAACTGATTCTTCGAGTGCTGCTTCTCTTGCCCCTTCGGCTTTCCCTTCCATGGCTACCCCCTGGGAAGAGGGTCAGGCCCGCCGGCTAGGGGCGAAACCTTTCCCTTGTTATCTAGTTTGCACCAGGACTGATGGGGATACTTTCACCAATACCAAACCTTTATTCTTTGTGGAACACATTGAAGACAAGTTTGGCGAAGTGGACTCCCTGAGCAAGATGTGGTCGGGTTCGTTGCTGATCAAAACAGCTTCAGCTGCCCAATCTGTGCACCTTCGTGCCTGTACCCATCTTGGCACAATTCCTGTGTCCATTACCCCCCCCCCCCCCAGTCTCTATGGTTCAAGGTGTAATTTTTCACAGGGACCTCATCCTTCAAACTGATGAGGAGCTTCGGGACAATCTTGGATGGCGGGGTGTTCACTTTGTTCAGCGTGTTCAGAAGGGTCCTAAGGATAATCGCATTGATACTGGTGCCTTTATCCTGGCCTTTTAGGGGATACCCTCCCTGAGAATGTAAAGATTATGGTTTATCGAGATGATGTGAAGCCGTACATCCCACCTCCTATGAGGTGTTTTAAGTGCTTGCGTTTTGGACACATGTCTTCCCACTCTTCACAGGCCCCTTTCTGTGGTGACTGTGGACGTCCACTCCATGAGGGAAGTCCCTGTGTTCCCCCTCCTGTGTGTGTTAATTGTCATGGCAATCATTCTCCACGTTCACCAGATTGCCCAGTATATAAGAAGGAAAAGAAGATACAGGAATATAAGTCCCTCGATCGTTTAACCTGCACAGAGGCCCGTAAGAAGTATACACGTCTTCACCCTGTGTCCATGACATAGTTACGAGCCGGCCGGAGTGGCCGAGCGATTAAAGGCGCTACAGTCTGGAACCGCTACGGTCGCAGGTTCGAATCCTGCCTCAGGCATGGATGTGTGTGATGTCCTTAGGTTAGTTAGGTTTAAGTAGTTCTGAAGTTCTAGGGGACTTATGACCACAGCAGTTGAGTCCCATAGTGCTCAGAGCCAGCCATAGTTACGCTTTCGTTACATCTCCACCCCTTCCTCCCCCTTCCTTACCCCAATCCCGGACCCCTCTCCTCCCCCCCCTCCCCTGCGGCTCCCACACCTTCTCCTCTGGGGTCTGCTCTCCCTCCCCAGCCAGAGAAGTGTCCCACTCCTTCGGCGCCTGCCGGTCAAGGGCGCCTCTCCTGGGAAGCCCTTGCCGGCACCTTCCAGGCCAAATGTGTGCTGCCACTCGATGACCGCGAGAGCCGCGGTCTGTCGGCCCCCAGGTCGCCCGGTCTCTTTCTATTCCCGATCTTGCTGCAGCTGGCTCCTTTATGCCACACAGCCCTCCTCGATCTCAGCCTGAAAAGAAGAAACGTAAATCCTGGGACAAAGAGCCTCTGGTGTCACCAGAGGTCCCATCCCCGGCTTCACAACCGGATTCTGACCTGACGTTCATGGTTGTCGCCCCCTCCTTGTCCGTGATGGGTGGGGACCCGGTGGTATGACTGGCTTTAGCGTGTTCAGGCCCCATTTCAATCATCGTTTTGTGGTTATCCAATGGAATTGTAATGGATACTATCGTCACCTTCCGGAATTGAAATCCCTTGTTTCGTCTTACTCTGCAGCTTGTGTGGTTCTACAGGAATCTCATTTTACTGATGCTCACTCACCGACCCTCCGTGGGTTCCGTGTTTTCTGTCGCAATGGGGTCGGACCCCTGCGGGCTTCTGGTGGCATTTGTACATTGGTCCGTACAGACATTGCTAGCGCGTGGATTCCTCTTCAAACTACTTTTGAAGCAGTTGCTGTTAGGGTCCACCTGGACTCTGAGGTCACGGTTTGCAATCTTTATCTCCCTCCTGACGGGACTCATACACTTGCTGCCTTAACTGCCCTTCTTCAGCAACTTCCTCCTCCCTTCCTCCTCCCTTCCTCCTCCTTGGGGATTTTAATGCTCATCATCCCCTGTGGGGCAGTGCCTTTCCATCTAGACGAGGTCTTCTCATAGACCAGTTTATTGTGGACCACGACATGTGCTTGTTAATGATGGCTCCCCCTACTCATTTCAGTGCCGGTCATGGTACCTTTTCTGCCATTGATCTTCCTCTTTCTTCTCCCTCTCTCCTCCCTCCATTACACTGGTCGCCACACGACGACCATTGTGATAGTGACCATTTCCTGTTAATTCTCTTTCTCCCTTCCCGCTCCCCGAAGGACAAGTTACCTCGTTGGTCTTTCAAACGCGCCGATTGGCCTCTATACACTGGACAGGTTGTGTTTTCTCCCTCTTTGTCAGGTTGTATTGATGACGTCCTACGTGACGTGTCTGACGCGATTGTTTGCGCTGCTAGCCTTGCTGTCCCGTACTCATCTGGAGCATTTCGTCGCCGGCAAGTCCCGTGGTGGAGTACGGCCATTGCCATTGCCATCCGTGATCGCCGTCGAGCTTTGCAACACTTTAAGAGGCATCTATCCGTAGCCAGCCTTACTAACTTTAAACGCCTTCGCGCTAAAGCGCGTTATTTAATCAAACAGAGCAAGCGGATATGTTGGGAACGATTTGTTTCTTCCCTCGGTTCTATTGTCCCTCTGTCACGGGTATGGGCTACATTTCGCTCTCTCCAAGGTTGCCATTGGCAGTCCACCCTCCCAGGCCTCCACCTCCCAGATGGCCTTTGTACGGAACCGTTAGTTCCTGCGGAACATCTTGCGACCCATTTTGCAGTGGCATCAGCATCAGCCTCCTATCCGGCTGCTTTCCTTCACCAGAAACAGCGGGCCGAAGCTTCCATCTTATGTTTTACCCCATGTGAGGCCGAATCTTACAACGAACCTTTTACTGAATGGGAATTTCTTTCTGCTCTATCTTCTCATGATACGGCCCCTGGCCCAGACTCCATTCATAACCAACTGCTTCAACATCTCAGTGCTCCACAACGGCAACATCTTCTTCGGGTGTTTAACCGTATCTGGCTCCAGGGTGACTTCCCTTCTCAGTGGAGGGATAGCATCGTGGTTCCTGTCCTTAAGCCTGGTAAGAACCCCCTATTTGTTGACAGCTATCGGCCAATTAGTCTGACCAATGTTGTTTGCAAGTTACTTGAACGGATGGTAGCCCGTCGGCTCAATTGGGTCCTCGAATCTCGGCATCTATTGTCCCCTTACCAGTGTGGCTTCCGAGAGGGACGGTCTCCAATCGATCATTTACTTCGCTTGGAATCCGCAGTTTGGCAGGCTTTTTCCCTGCTTCACCATTTGGTTGCAGTATTTTTTGACCTTCGCAAGGCCTATGACACGGCCTGGCGCCATCACATCTTACTTACCCTTCATCAGTGGCGTCTTCGGAGCCCACTCCCGATTTTTATCCGTCAGTTCCTGTTCCATCGGTCATTCAGGGTCTGGGTTGGTGCTGGTTTTAGTTCTCCAAGGACCCAGGAGACAGGCATCCCACAGGGTTTTGTCTTGAGTGTCCTTCTTTTCCTCATTGCTATCGATGGAGTTGTGGCCTCTGTCAGTCCTTTGGTTGCCCCTGTCCTGTATGTGGATGATTTCTGAATTTGGATTAGTTCCTCTTCGATGGCCTCTGCAGAGCGGCGGCTCCAGGGAACTATATGGCATGTCTCTGTATGGACCCTCTCACACGGATTTCAATTCTCTCCTCTAAAATCGCGGGTGGTCCACTTCTGTCGCTGTACTACAATCCACCCTGATCCAGTGATCCAGAGCTCTATCTCGATGCACAACGATTGCCTGTGGTCCCACAGTTTCGTTTCCTGGGTCTTCTTTTCGACAACAAGCTCACTTGGCTGCCCCATATCAGACTTCTGAAGGTAAGATGTTTCCGTAAACTCAATGTCCTTCGCTTCCTTGTCCACTCCTCTTGGGGTGCGAACCATTCCCTCCTTCTCCGTCTTTATCGTGCTCTAGTTCTGTCTCGCTTGGACTATGGTTGTCAAGGTTATGGTTCAGCTGCTCCTTCCACACTGCACGTGCTGGATCCATTCCACCATCGTGGTATCCGTTTGGCCACCGGTGCCTTCACTACTAGCCCTGTTGATAGTCTCCTGGTTGAAGCTGGGATCCCCCCTTTCTGTTCGGCGGTTCCAGCTTCTGGTGTCTTATGCACTCGCTATCCGTTCCTCTCCCACTCATCCTTCCTATTCTATCCTGTTCCCAGACCATGGATGTCGCCCACCCGATTCCCGCCCTCAAGCGGGTTTACCGGTTGGGCTCCGCCTTGCGTCTCTTTGCCGTGATTTTCAGCTTCCTTCTTTGTCCTGTCTTCCTCGCTCCCTCCCATCCCCCCCCCCCCCCTGGTTAGTTCCTCAAATTCGGATGGATCTCCGCCGAGGTCCAAAAGATTCCAGCCCCCCGATGGTGTTCCATTCCTTTTTCCGCCAAATTTTATGGGAGTTTAGGGATGTTGTAGTTTTTTACACTGATGGCTCTAAATCTGCTGATCATGTGGGATATGCCTTCACATCTTCTGTTGGAACGGAAAATCAACTGCTGCCACCTACATGTGGGGTGTTCTCTGCGGAATTGATGGCAATTTCCCAGGCCCATATCTTTATTAAACAGTCCCAACACAACAGCGTTTTGTTATGTACGGACTCCATGAGTGGCCTTCTGGCTGTTGACCGGTGTTTTTCGGGCCATCCCTTGGTCTCTGCCATCCATGATCATCTCGTTGGTGTTCACTGTGCTGCTTGTTCCATTGACTTCCTTTGGGTCCCTGGCCTTGTGGGTATCCCGGGTAATGAGCTCGCTGATCGTTTGGCTGGGGGAGCAGTCACTTACCCTCCGTTTTCTTTAATCCCTCCTGCAGCGGATTTACGGCTTCACATAAAATCCCACTTCGCACAGTCATGGGCCAACTCTTGGGAGGCTACTCCCCTGTCTAATAAACTTCGTGCGATTAAGGTGACACCAGGCCCGTAGCATTCTTCCTTTCGTCTCTCCCGAAAGGACTCGACCACACTGTGTCGTCTCCGCATTGGCCATACCAGGCTGACCCATGGTTTTCTTTTGCGTGATGAGCCACCCCCACTTTGTGGTTGTGGAGCCTTCCAGTCAGTAGCCCACATTTTGGTTCAATGCCCCCTTCTTTTGGCCCTGCGTGCTAAGTACAGACTCCCCCACACTTTACCTTTGATGTTGGCTGACGATTCCCGGATGGTCTCTCTGGTTCTCGCTTTCCTCCGGGAAAGTGGTTTTTATTCTCAGTTTTAAGGTTTTTAATCTCTCTCTGGTGTTGGGGAAGGGCGGTGAGTGTTGGGGCATCTCCCACTGTAAGCCGTGTTTGGAGTTTCACGACTCACCTCCCTGACCGAGATCCTCTTTTCTTCCTCTTTTTAGTCTGTTTTTACCCCTTTTTTTTAAGGATTGGTTAACCTCCTTTTCCCATACGTACTTCTACATTCTAGCGGTTGCACCTTTTAAGTCACAGGTGGTCTTGCCTCTGCTGCTTCAGCATAGCGTTGGGTTCGTTCTCTTGCTGACTTCCCTCATTTTGTTTTTACCATTGACAACATGACTCCTCTTTTACGTTTTTAGCCTTTTCTCTTTTATTGTTCTGACATTCCTGAGATGTCACACTAGCGGAATGGACCACATTTGAAACAAGGGACTGATGACCTTGCTGTTTGGTCCCTTAAACCCCAAACACCCAACCAACCAACAATAGCAGGACATTTAAACCAATAGACAAATAGCATCTCCCATACACAGGTGCATTCTTTCGCCTTATACATCATTTTGAACAAAAACTGGATTCCCAACCTTGTGCTTTTCTGTTTTCTTGTTAGCTGTCTGTTTTAACAGAAAACAGTAAAGTTACTTATGGGCTTAATATCGAATGTGAATCGATTGAAACTTTGTAATTCATCCGGTCGCAGATCATATACACTGCTGGCCATTAAAATTGCTACACCAAGAAGAAATGCAGATGATAAACGGGTATTCGTTGGACAAATAGATTATACTAGAACTGACGTATGATTACATTTTCATGCAATTTTGGTGCATATATCCTGAGAATCAGTACCCAGAACAACCACCTCTGGCCGTAATAACGGCCTTGATACGCCTGGGCATTGACTCAGAGCTTGGATGACGTGTACAGGTACAGCTGCCCATGCAGCTTCAACACGATACCACAGTTCATCAGGAGTAGTGACTGGCGTATTGTGACGAGCCAGTTGCTCGGCCACCATTGAGCAGACTTTTTAAATTGGCGAGAGATCTGGAGAATGTGCTGGCCAGGGCAGCAGTCGAACATTTTCTGTATCCAGAGAGCCCCATGCAGGACCTACAACATGCGGTCGTGCACTATCCTGCTGAAATGTAGGGTTTCGCAGAAAACGAATGAAGGGTAGAGCCACGGGTCGAAACACGTTTTAAATGTAACGTCCACTGTTCAAAGTGCCGTCAATGCGAACAAGAGGTGACAGAGACGTGTAACCCATACTATCACACTGGGTGATACGCCAGTATGGCGATGACGAATACACGATTCCAATGTGCGTGGTCTGGCCCCTGCTGCTTCAGCATAGCGTTGGGTTCGTTCTGTTGCCAAACACGGATGCGACCATCATGATGCTGTAAACAGAACCTGGATTCATCCGGGAAAATGACGTTTTGCCATTCGTGCACCCAGGTTCGTCGTTGAGTACACCATCGTAGGCGCTCCTGCCTTTGATGCAGCGTCAAGGGTAACCGCAGTCACGGTCTCCGAGCTGATAGTCCATGCTGCTGCAAACGTCGTCGAACTGTTCATGCAGATGGTTGTTGTCTTGCAAACGTCCCCATCTGTTGACTCAGGGATCGAGACGTGGCTGCACGATCCGTTACAGCCATGCGGATAAGATGCCTGTGGCTCTGAGCACTATGGGACTTAACATCGGTGGTCATCAGTCCCCTAGAACATAGAACTACTTAAACCTATCTAACCTAAGGACATCACAAACGCCCATGCACGAGGCAGGATTCGAACCTGCGACCGTAGCGGTCACGCGGTTCCAGACTGAAGCGCCCAGTATCGCACGGCCACACCGGCCGGTAAGATGCCTGTCATCTCTACTGCTAGTAATTCGAAGCCGTTGGGATCCAGCACGGCGTTCCTTATTACCCTCCTGAACCCACCAATTCCATATTCTGCTAACAGTCATTGGATCTCCACCAACGCGAGCAGCAATGTCGCGATACGATAAACCGCAATAGCGATAGGCTACAATGCGACCTTTATCAAAGTCGGAAACGTGATGGTACGCATTTCTCCTCCTTACACGAAGCATCACAACAACGTTTCACCAGGCAACGCCGGTCAACTGCTGTTTGTGTATGAGAAATCGGTTGGAAACTTTCCCCATGTCAGCACGTTGGAGGTTTCGCTACCGACGCCAACCTTGTGTGAATTCTCTGAAAAGCTAATCATTTTCCATATCACAGCATCTTCTTCCCGTCGGTTAAATTTCGTGTCTGCAGCACGTCATCTTCGTGGTGTAGCAATTTTAATGGCCAGTAGTGTATATGCGAAGTACTCTTGCTGAAGCTACTGTCAGTAACTATTAGTTACGTTACATGGTTTATTTCCACCAACAATATAGCGCCTTTGGCAACGTAATGATATTTTCTGACTGATTCCATAAAGTAAAATTGAATCGAAAGTGGCCAAGAATGGAAACATAACACTGAATATTAATTTACATATTTCATTGTGAGCTTATAACAGTTGCAGGACATGTGGCAAAGCTCGGGGTTTCGTGTTGCCGTCGACCAGCTGGTAAATGTATGCGGCGACCTGATTTAACTGTTATCATGTTAAATACAGCCATCAGGTCTCAGCGTATCGTTGCTATGTGAAAGTAAAAAGCAGGAACAAACAAAAGCCTTGCATTTTTCTCTGTTTTCCGTCGTTCCTTAGTTGCCCGAAAATTCGTGGAGATATGTTGCATAGACGGAACACGCCTCCACGAAAAGCTTTGCAGTCTGCGTTAATCAGAAAGATTATTAAAATAATCTCGTTCGGTTAAGTATATACAGTAACATGCAACGTCTAGCCCCGCGTTTTCTCTCCGTCAATAGACGGCATCACTTTTGCCACTCTGGTTTACCAATCTGCCTCCTCGTTCGCATCCGCCACCTCCCTGTTCTGCGCTCATAGACAGCACACCGCGCCTGCTACACGCAGCGCTCGGGAACCACAGCACAGCATAAGTGTCGTAAAATCATTTGTATATATATACTCCCCAGGCAGTCGACCGTAGTTCTGTCTGGTGCCACTTGCGCATTGGCACAGGTTTCACAGCACCTAGCCCGACCGGCGGTTTCGAAATGTTTTTTAAAAGCAATTAAAACTTTTTTAGAAAAGAAATTGTTTTTTATGTGTGTTGCGGCGTGTGAAAATTATCTCCCGTCTTTTGCTATTTCCAGTACGACACCTGAGAATGGGCTTATAACAGTCCGAAACAGGTCGCGTGAAAATAAAGTAATTTACAACTGAAGCGATATTTTCAACCTCTGCTATAATACTCAGTTGCGGATGTTCTTCCAACAGGATTGTTTGTAGTAAAAGAAACTTGTTGCGTTAATTATATACAGTAACATGCAACGTCTGTTGTTGTTGTGGTCTTCAGTCCTGAGACTGGTTTGATGTAGCTCTCCATGCTACTCTATCCTGTGCAAGCTTCTTCATCTCCCAGTACCTACTGCAACCTACATCCTTCTGAATCTGCTTAGTGTATTGATCTCTCGGTCTCCCTCTACGATTTTTACCCTCCACGCTGCCCTCCAATGCTAAATTTGTGATCCCTTGATGCCTCAGAACATGTCCTACCAACCGATCCCTTCTTCTAGTCAAGTTGTGCCACAAACTCCTCTTCTCCCCAATCCTATTCAGTACCTCTTCATTAGTTATGTGATCTACCCATCTAATCTTCAGCATTCTTCTATAGCACCACATTTCAAAAGCTTCTATTCTCTTCTTGTCCAAACTGGTTATCGTCCATGTTTCACTTCCATACATGGCTACACTCCATACAAATACTTTCAGAAACGACTTCCTGACACTTAAATCTATACTCGATGTTAACAAACTTCTCTTCTTCAGAAACGATTTCCTTGCCATTGCCAGTCTAGATTTTATATCCTCTCTACTTCGACCATCATCAGTTATTTTACTCCCTAAATAGCAAAACTCCTTTACTACTTTAAGTGTCTCATTTCCTAATCTAATCCCCTCAGCATCACCCGATTTAATTTGACTACATACCATTATCCTCGTTTTGCTTTTGTTGATGTTCATCTTATATCCTCCTTTCAAGACACTGTCCATTCCGTTCAACTGCTCTTCCAAGTCCTTTGCTGTGTCTGACAGAATAAAAATGTCATCGGCAAACCTCAAAGTTTTTACTTCTTCTCCATGAATTTTAATACCTACGCCGAATTTTTTTTTGTTTCATTTACTGCTTGCTCAGTATACAGATTGAATAACATCGGGGAGAGGCTACAACCCTGTCTCACTCCTTTCCCAACCACTGCTTCCCTTTCATGCCCCTCGACTGTTATAACTGCCATCTGGTTTCTGTACAAATTGTAAATAGCCTTTCGCTCCCTGTATTTTGCCGTCTGCCACCTTCAGAATTTGAAAGAGAGTATTCCAGTTCCAAAGTTCTCTGCGACAGTGCATTACCCTTGTGCGACTACATCGTCATGAGTGTTTTCTGCTGTTGCAAGATCCTTTGAGTCTCCATTCCATGTGATACATCGTTTCCTTTTTAACGTTGCTGCACGTGTTGTCAGCCTGCACATTATTCAGGATCTCAAATCTCTTCCTCCATTGCCTCCTCTTCCCTTCCACATACCACTCTCAGACTACTTCATAATATGTGCGCAGTCCAGCTTCTGTTCCTAAGAGGGTTGCGCAGAAAGTAATTCACCGCATTTTTTTCTCAGCTGAAAACAATTCTACGAATGCGAAACGTTACGTACGTATTATTTGAAGTCTCTTGAGTGAGCACGCCAAGTTTCCGTGACTTCCTACAGATAGCGTTGCTGCAGGACGATTTCAAAATGGCCTATGCGTAGGTGCTGTACGTCGCACGTAACGTGCCGTGATTGAATTTCACACTGTAGAGAAAGAAACTGTGGGGAATATTCACAAACGCTTGTGCAAAGTCTATGGAGCATCTGCTGTCGACAGAAGTACAGTTAGTCGCTGGGCACTGTGGGTGAAGTCATCGGAAGGCGGTTCGGCGAAACTCCACGATTTGCAACGGTAGGGGAGACCATGCACGGCTGTCACACCTGATACTCCTGACGTAGCACCCTAGGACATCCACTTGTTTGGATCATTAAGGGATTCCATTCGTGCAAGAGATTTCGAGGATGACGAGGAGGTGATTCACACAATTAAGCACTGGCTCCGCCTCCAGGACAAAGATTGCTACCGACAGGGATGAAACTTCCTGGCAGGTTAAAACTGTGTGCCGGACCGAGACTAGAATTCTGGACCTTTACCTTTCAAGGGCAAGGGCTGTACCAATTGAGCTACCCAAGCACGACTCATGCCCCGTCCTCACAGCTTTACTTGCGCCAGTACCTCGTCTTCTACCTTCCAAACTTTACAGAAGCTCTCCTGCGAACCTTGCAGGACTGGCACTCCTGAAAGAGAGGATATTGCTGAGACATTGCTTAGCTCAGCCACGGCCTGGGGGATGTTTCCAGAATGAGATTTTTCACTCTGCGGCGGAGTGTGCGCAGGAGAGCTTCTGTAAAGTTTGGAAGGTAGGAGACGAGATACTGGCGAAAGTAAAGCTGTGAGGACGGGGCGTGTGTCGTGCTTGGGTAGCTCAGTTGGCAGAGCACTTGCCCGTGAAAGGCAAAGGTCCAGAGTTCGAGTCTCGGTCCGGCACACAGTTTTAATTTTCCAGGAAGTTTCATATCAGCACACACTCCGCTGCAGAGTGAAAATCTTGTTCTATATACCGACAGGGTTAATCGCCCTTGTTTCGCGCTGGAGGAAGGCCATAGAACGGAATGGAGATTACCTGGAAAAATAGGGTGTGTAAATGAAACACCATTCTTTCGTGTGTGTAATTCTCATTATGTTCAATAAAGAATTGTTGAAGAAAGAAATGCGGTGCATTACTTTCTGGGCAAACCTCGTACTTTTTATGAAATTCAGTTAAAGTGTTTGGTTTACAACTCTTCTTAGTACCATCTGAGTTTTCACACTATGTATCCAGCTTATTATTTCATTTATTTTGTCGTTTAAACTTTTGGCGGATCAATTGTACTAAATGCTTTAATTATCGCTTACAATGAACATTACAGCAGCCCTGCAGATTAAGACGTGGCCAGCTCTTACATATTCCCAACGCATACTTGTTTTGGTGACCTAATGTAATGCTTGAAAGTTGCTAACCGCTAGGTTACGTTAGTGGATGAGCCATCCTTTCATCAGAATCACCGAGGTGTTCCGCACATGTGTGTGTGTGTGTGTGTGTGTGTGTGTGGATAGATTACGGTACTGAGTTCCCCGCTGTTATGCATACGCAATCAGTTTACTTGCGTGCAAGCCACGTTTATTGAAACGGTGCACGTTTGTGCTGCAGCAGCGCACCGCATTCGCTTCTCGTCACGACTGGATAAGAAACTGCCGCTCTCCTGTTGCTGGTTCTAATGGTTCGGTGCAGTACAGTGCAGTGGGCCAGAGGGCGGGGTACGAGCGGGTTGGGTGCGCACGGAACCTAAACAGAAAATGTAATATCGGCGATGCAGCTCACTGGTAATCCAGTTAGCGCCGGCTACAAGCACCCGGCGAAATGAACGAGGCAAACGCGCCAGGCTTCGTTAGGCAAACATGTAACCCCGTAGACTTGCGGTGCATTTCCGGGTCGCGCGTTAATTGCGAATCGGATTTGGTGTGTGGCGGGCAGCGCGACCGCGGGGGCGGCGGCGGGGGCGGTCCGCACAAATGAAGGCTCCTCCGTCCGCGGTCCGCTTATGCTTCCCGCACTGACTCGCCCCCCTCTCCTCCCCCCTGCTAATGACGTTCGGTAATTACTTGGCCGCTGCTTTCACTGGGTGCCGGCGCTTCGACTGGCAGCTCGGCTGGGCGCTCAGTACGTTGTCCCGGAAATCTCTGCAGCGATTCTGGGTCGAGCTATTACCGAAGTTCCGTACCGATATGTCCTGGCGGAAATTTTAAATGACCGACACGGATTGTTTAGGACACAAGAAAATGTCTAGTTTACTAAAACGTCCACGTTAACAGAAACAAAAATGTATCACATACGTAAACAGAAATGAAAATTCAAATATAAAGAAGGACAGCAGTCAGTCGCAGAATCCCTAGTTTATTGCAGATCTAGATTGCATAGCATAGTCATCACTGGTGCATTACGAGAAGAGTCACAGAGGCATAATCATGTCAAAGAATGAACACGTAACGACTGACGATAGCATTTACACAACAGAAAGTCCACAGCTCGTGGTCGTGGGGTAGCGTTCTCGCTTCCCGCGCCCGGGTTCCCGAGTTCGATTCCCGGTGGGGTCAGGGATTTTCTCTGCCTCGTGATGACTGAGTGTTGTGTGATGTCCTTAGGTTAGTTAGGTTTAAGTAGTTCTAAGTTCTAGGGGACTGATGACCATAGATGTTAAGTCCCAAAGTGCTCAGAGACATTTGAACCATTTGAACACAACAGAAAGAAAAAGTTTTTATTTCTGCTATGAAAATGCTAGCGTCAATTTTCACATGTTTTGCTCTGACATGCCCGTATGACTCTTCTGGTAACGCACCGATGACGACTATATTATAGTCGATATCTAGATTTGCAATAAATTACCGAGTACTTTACATTTCAAAATTCAACGGTCGCTGCGGCATCTATAATATATTCCACTTTATGTAAGAAACGAAATTAATGTATATATGAAGACAGTAACTGTTCTCGAAAGGACAGAATACTGTTGATGACCGTGCAGCTTTTCCCTGGAATAAATGATGACTAACTGAAACCCTCAGCTGCAGACAGGTGTTGTTGATATACCTCGATGTGGACAGCTGAAAATGTGTGCCCCGACCGGGACTCGAACCCGGGATCTCCTGCTTACATGGATAGAGCGTCTGCCATGTAAGCAGGAGATCCCGAGTTCGAGTCCCGGTCGGGGCACACATTTTCAGCTGTCCACATCGAGGTATATCAACAACACCTGTCGGCAGCTGAGGATTTCAGTTAGAAATTAATGTATTTGGATTGTCGCGTTTCGCCTTTGTCAAAAACATTGATAATTCCTTGTAAATAACGTTGGATAAACTAAACTCTTTGGAATATTTAAGGTCGTGGAATAAGATACAGGGAGCAAAATATTATTTATGTCTTGTGCAGACTCCAAATCTAGAATATGATGCCGGCCGAAGTGGCCGTGCGGTTAAAGGCGCTGCAGTCTGGAACCGCAAGACCGCTACGGTCGCAGGTTCGAATCCTGCCTCGGGCATGGATGTTTGTGATGTCCTTAGGTTTAACTAGTTCTAAGTTCTAGGGGACTAATGACCTCAGCAGTTGAGTCCCATAGTGCTCAGAGCCATTTGAACCATTTTTGTAGAATATGATGAGGAAGTGGTGGTTTATATTGGTGTAAGACAGGGTTGTAGTGTTTCCCCAATCCAAGCCGTGGTGGTGGTGGTGGTTAGTGTTTAACGTCCCGTCGACAAGGAGGTCATTAGAGACGGAGCGCAAGCTCGGGTTAGAGAAGGATTGGGAAGGAAATCGGCCGTGCCCTTTCAAAGGAACTGTCCTGATGTTTGCCTGAAGCGATTTAGGGAAATCACAGAAAACGTAAATCAAGGTGATCGGACGCGTTTTCGAACCGTTGTCCTCCCGAGTGCGAGTCCAGTGTGCTAAATGCAGCACCCTCTCGCTCTGTGTTTATAACACGTCAACAAAAGCTAAACACTGGTAATGGAATATAATCGAATTAAAATAGGCCATGCTGAGGAAATTACCTTTAGAAATGAGAAACAAAAATTAGTAGTTGCGTTTCGCTGTTTGGACAGCAAAATAACTGATGATAGCGGAAGTGGAGAGGATATAGCTTGCAGATTGGCATTAGCGAGAAAAACGCTTCTGGAAAGGAAGAATTTGTTAACACTGAAGTCTTAGGAAGTATTTTCTGAAGATATTTATTTGCAACATAACTTTGTACGGAAGTGAAACGTGGACGATAAGCAGTTCAGACAATAAGAGGGTAGAGGCTTTTGGAATGTGGTGTTACAGATGAATGCTGAAGATTGAATGGGTATTTCGAATGGTTAATGAGGAATTGGGAAAACGAATTGAGGTAAAAATAAATTTATGGCACATACTGACAAAAAGAAGGATCGTTGATAGGACACAGACTGAAGCATCAAGGAATAGTCAATTTGCTAGTGGAGAGAAGTGTAAGGAGTAGATTTTGTAGAGGGTGAACTAGATATGAATAATGTAAGAAAGTTCAAATGTATGTTGCTTGCAGCAATAGTTCAGAGATGAAAACGTTTTCACAGGAGAGGCTGGTGTGGAGAGCGCTTAAAGATGCACCCATGCTGTAAAAATCTATTGAAAAATAAGAAGTAACTCCCAAATTGCGACTGTGATTCTGCATCAATTGTAGAATATTTCAGAACAAATGAAAATTTGTGCCGGACCGGGACTCGAACCCATATTTCCCGCTTCTCGCGAGAAGTTGTCTTAACAACTTCGACTACCCGAGCAAGTTTCCAGGAGGAGCCAAAATCTCCATTTGTCTCGGTGTCTTCACTCCTTCGCGCTCACACTACATTATCGTGATTCCCCACAGGGCCGCATGGTAAGACAGTTTTCTCTCGCCATTATCTTGCCCCTTTTTTTTCTTTTTTTTTCTTTATTGAGGTCTCGGTCTTCTGGGTAGTTTGACGCTGCCCGCCACTAAATGTTCTCCTGTATCAACCTTTTCAGCTCAGAGTAACAATTGAAACTAACGTCTTCAATTATTTGCTGGATGTATTCCAATCCTTATCTTTTTCTACAGTTTTTACCTTGTACAGCTCCCTCTAGCGCCATGGAAGTTCTTCTCTGATGTCTTAACAGTTGTCATCCTGTCCCTTCTTCTTGTCAGCGTTTTCGATATGTTCATTTCCTCGACGATTCTTCGGGGAACCTCCTCACGCTTTACCTTTATCACTCCAGCCAGTTTTCAACATTCGTCTGTAGCACCACATCTCAAATGCTTCGATTCTCTTCTGTTGGAGTTTTCCCACGGTCCATGTTTCACTACCACACAGTCTGTGATCCAACCGCACATTCTCAGAGAATTGTGTCTTGCTGTGGCATGAGATACTGTAGTCCAAAGTGAGCCACTGCGTTGACGGTCAACTGCCCTACTGAATCAAGAATGAACTCGTAAATGCGAGAATCACGATAATATAGTCCGAGCACAAGGGAGTGGAGACACCAGGACAGATGGAGATTTGGACCGTCGCTGGAGGCGTGCTCGGATAGCCGAAGTAGTTACGACGACCCGCTCGCGACAAGCGGTAAATCCGGATTGTTGTCTCTGTCCGGTACGAATTTTCATGTGTACTGAAATATTCTACAGCTGATGCGGAACCATGATCGCAATTTTGCGAATTCATTCTTTACTCAATACAGCTGTTGATTGTCAACGTAGTGTGTCACACTGCACTACAGTCTGTTAACGGAGATTCGAGAACGAGCTTTAAGTGAGGAATCTAGGAACATGCTACAACTCCTTACGTGTCGCTTTTACAGGCAATGCAAAAATATGATTAGACCAATTAGAGAACGAGCAGCGGCGTTTAAGGACTCATTTCTCCCGCGATCCATATCCGAATAGAACGGTAAGAAGCGCTAATAAGCGATTCAGAGAGAAGTACCCTCTGCCATGCACTTCAGACTGGTTTGAATAAATGTAAATGAAGGAGGAGGTATATTCGGAGAAGGCTCGGAGGCACAGGAAGACGCCACCTAGATTACAGCATGGCCAGACAGAGATTTCGAAAGCAGATATTGGTTATTTCGCTAAGGCTGCCGGCCGCGGTGGCCGAGCGGTTCCAGGCGCTACAGTCTGGAACTGCAAGACCGCTACGGTCGCAGGTTCGAATCCTTCCTCAGGAATGGATGTGTGTGATGTCTTTAGGTTAGTTAGGTTTAAGTAGTTCTCAGTTCTAGGGGCTGATGATCTTAGAAGTTAAGTCCCATAGTGCTCAGAGCCATTTGAACCACTCGCTAAGGCTGTGGGTACCGCGGTAAAGAATACCAGGGTAGGTAGTTCAGTAGAAGAGGAATGGATATCTACCAAAAGAGATGTCATACAAGTAGGAAAGACGAATACAGACACAAGGAAGCTAACTCCGAAGAAATCTTGAATAGCAGAAGAAAAAATTCAGTTTGTCGACGATAGAAGCGCTAAAATCACTAAAATCCACGGGGAAAGACAAGGATACCACAGCAAAATGAATCCATTGGGAATGAAATTAACAGTAAGCAGGGAAGTCATGGCTAAATGGCTGCAGGAAAAATACGAAGACCTTCGGAAGGATGGATTCAACATGCAGAAAAGTCAGAACAATGTTGGGTGAAATTGAAAGTGGGGGTGGTAACATCAAGGGTACAATGGACATTCGACTGTCAAATGCAGAGTAGAGACGGGATAGGTGGAAAGAGTACATTGAAGGCGCTTGCGAGGACGAAGATTTATCTGATGACGTGATAGAAGAAGAAACTGGAGTCGGTATGGAAGAGATAGCAAATCCAGTATTAGAGTCAGACTTTAAAACAGCTCTGGAAGAAATGAGATCATACGAGGCAGAATTCCATCGGAATTCCTAAAATCACGGGGGTATTGACAACCAAGCTACTATTCAAGATGGCGTGTAGAATACATGAGGCTGGAGGTGTAAAATGAGACGTTCGGAAAAATAACATTCACATAATTCTGAAGGTAGCAAGAGCCGATATGTGTAAGAACTATAGCACAATCAGCTTATTGATCCTGCATCCAAATTGCTGACAAGAATAGACTGAAGAGCCAAAGAAACTGGTACACCTGCCTAATATCGTGGTTCAAATGGTTCAAATGGTTCTGAGCACTATGGGACTTAACATCTGTGGTCATCAGTCCCCTAGAACTTAGAACTACTTAAACCTAACTAGCCTAAGGACATCACACACATCCATGCGCGAGGCAGGATTCGAACCTGCGACCGTAGCAGTCGCACGGTTCCGGACTGCGCGCCTAGAACCGCTAGACCACCGCGGCCGGCCTTAATATCGTTTAAG
The DNA here is from genome assembly GCF_021461385.2 of Schistocerca piceifrons. Lineage (NCBI taxonomy): Eukaryota > Metazoa > Arthropoda > Insecta > Orthoptera > Acrididae > Schistocerca > Schistocerca piceifrons. The sequence goes on along the minus strand of NC_060141.1, from coordinate 647,480,230 downwards.
GCCCTGTGAGCAGGCAGACGTTTCGCAACACGACGTGGCATGGATTCGACTAACGTATTAAGTAGAGCTGGCTGGAATTGACGTCATGAATCCTGCAGAGCTGTCCATAAATACGATAGGGTGGTGATCTCCTCTGAACAACTCGTTGCAAGGAATCCCAGATCTGCTCTATAACGTTCGTGTCTGGGGAGTCTGGTGGTCATCGGAAGTGTTTAAACTCGAAAGAGTGTTCCTGGTGCCACTCTGTAACAATTCTGGATGTGTGGAATGTCGCATTGTCCTGCTGAAATTGTCCAAGTCGGTCGGAATGCTTGATGGACATGAATGGATGCAGGTGATCAGACAGGATGCTTACGTATGTGTCACCTGTCAGAGTGGTATCTAGACGTATCAGGGATCTCGCACATGCCCCACACCATTACAGAGACTCCACCAGCTTGAACAGTCCCCTGCTGACATGCAGGGTCCTTTGATTCATGAGGTTGTCTCCATACCCGTAAGCGTCCATCCACTCGATACAATTGAAAACGATACTCGTCCGACCAGGCAACATGTTTCCAGTCATCAATAGTCCAATGCCGGTGTTGACGTGCCCAGGCGAGGCGTAAAGCTTTGAGTCGTGCAGTCATCAAGGGAACACGAGTGGACCTTCAGCTTCTAAAGCCCATATCGGTGATGTTTCGTTGAATGGTTCGCACGCTGAAACTTTCTGATGGCCCAGCACTGAAATCTGCAAGAATTTTCGGAAGGGTTGCACTTCTGTCGCGCTGAACGATTCCCTTCAGTCGTCGTTGGTCCCGTTCTTGCAGGATTTTCCTCCGGGCGCAGCGATGGCGCAGATTTGATGTTTTACCGGATTCCTGATATTAACGGTACACTCGTGAAATGGTCGTACGGGAAAATCCCCACTTCATCGCTACCTCGGAGATTCTGTATCCCATTGCTCGGGCGCCGACTATAATACCACATTTAAACTCACTTAAATCTTGATAACCTGTAATGTAGCAGCAGTAACCGATCTAACAACTGTGCCAGACACTTTTTGTCTTATATAGGCGTTGCCGACCGCAGCGCCGTATTCTGCATGTTTACATATCTCTGCATTTGAATACGCATGCCTTTACTAGTTTTTTGGCGTTTCAGTGTAGTATACAGAAGAATGGTAAAAAAAATTGCGGATCTGGTAGAGGACGATTAATTTGGCTTTAGGAAAAGTAAAGGTACCAGAGAGGCAGTTCTGAATCAGTGTTTGGTAGTGGGAAGAAGCGTGAAGAAAAGTCAAGATACGCTCTTAGGATTTATCGAGGTAGAGAATTCACTTGACAAGTGTGAAATGAGGCAAGATGTTTGAAATTCTGAGATAAGGAAGAGTAAGCTATAGAGAAAAACGGGAAATATGCAATATGTACTTGAACCAAGAGGAAGACTGGATGACGTAGAATGAAGGGATCGGATTAAAAAGGGAGGAAGCCTTTCGCCCTTAATGTTCAATCTACACATGGAAGAAGCACTGAAGGAAATAAAAAGAAGCTTCAAAGATGGGATTAAAATTCAGGGTGAAAGGATATGAATGATAAGATTCTCTGATAACATTACTATCCTCAGTTAAAGTGAAGAAAGAGCTACAGAATCTGTTGTGTGGAGTAAACTGTCTACTGAGTACGGAATACGTATTGAGAATAAACCGGAAAAATAGCAAACTAATGAGAACAGAGAGAATGTTAGCATCAAAATTGGTGAGTACGAAATAGACGGAGTCAGAGAATTCCGCTACCTTTAAAGAAAATAACCCAAGCCGGACGAAGCAAGGATGACATAAAAGCGGACTAGAACAGGCAAAGGGGGCATTCCTGACAGATAGAAGTCAGCAGGTTTCAAACAGAGGCCTTAATTTTAGGAAGAAATTTCTGAGAAAGTACGTTTGGAGCACAGAATCGTATAGTAGTGAATCATGGACAGTGGAAAAGTGGACCGGAACAGAATCGAACCTTTTGCATGTGGTGCTACAGAAGTATGTTGAAAATTAAGTCGAATCATAAGATAAGGAATGAAGAGCCTCTCCGTGGAACCAGTGGGGAAAGGGACGTTTGGAAAACTTTATAAAATGAAGGGATAGGATGATAGGAATATGTTACGACATCGGGGAGTAGCTTCTATGGTACTAGAGGGAGCTGTAGAAGATAAAAACTGTAGGGGAAGGCCGAGACTGAAATGTATCCAGCATATAATTAAACATGGGTTCCATGTGCTACTCTGAGATGAAGAGGTTGGCACAGGAGAGGAATTCGTGGCTGGTTGCATCAAACCAGTCAGAAGACTGATGATCAATCAATAAAGTAGTCGATTTCGCAGCAATCATTTATTTAATAATGACAGGTTTCGGCTTCTTCAGATCTTCTTCTTCTTCTTCGGCCGTCTTCAGATCTGACGCAATGTAAAGATATAAAGAATGCCCAATGAAATAAGGAAGTCGGAAAATAACAGTGTGTGCAAAAGTGAAAAAAAGACCAACAAGAGTTAAAACAACGTAGCAGTTACCCACACTGTTGCAGCCGGCGATGCATGGAACGTTGTGACAGATCACAGACGTTTACTGCTGCTGATGGCAATCTGCTATGGGTTCAGTAGAGTGAAAAACGCGTGATATGACGCATGGCATCATCCTCAGCAAACGGGTAATGGCGCACGTAAGATGCGTTCAGATGAACAAATGAAGTATGAAAGAAAACATAAAAGTATTTGTACAACAAGTAACTATATCATTTCGTTGATAACAGTCGTGTAAGCATAAAACATTAAAAGAGCCAATGTCATATGATGTATGATAACTGACCGGCTCATGGTTGCATTGGGACGCCTAGCGCCGGTCAGTTATCATACAGCGTATGACATTGGGACGCTGTTTCCATTAGAAATTTTCGTCAAGATGGCTGCTGGTAGTTAGAGATGTACGAGAAGGACGAAGTATGTTGATATGACGATGGTATGTGGTTATCGACATGCACCGGTGCAGACTAGCCATCAGCAGTACTAGATGACTGTGGTTTCACGCGGGTGTTCCATGCACTGCCGGCTGCAGCCGTATGGGTAAATGCTATGTTATTTCAACTCTTGTTGGTTTTCTTTTCTTTCTTTTTTCGCACACTATGTTGTTTTCTGTCTTTCCCACTTAATGTGGCGCACTTTAAATCTTTACTGTGCGACAGATGTGAAGACGGCCAACATAACGCCCGGAACCAGTCATCGATTTAAGTAAATGATTATTGGAATCTTGACTGTTTTATTAATTGATAATTCGTAATAAATCACTCTCAAATCTCCAAACCATGGAGTCTAAAATTAAGGAGACTGATGACTCAGCAACAAAAAAAAGTATCTTTATACTCCACGTTGCTGTCCCTCTATAATAATTGGAGAGTAGGAGCAGAATGGAGAAGAAAGCTGCATCTACTTATGAAACGTCGCCTTAGAAAAATTTATGAATTACTGTGCTGACGAACCTCATACGTTATTTGATTTTCAAACAGCTAAGCAGAACTGAACGTACTTAGACATTTCTCTCTTTACTTATTCTGATCAACACTAAACTGAGACACAATATTTTTAGCACAACGCAGTCTGACTTCCAATAATCCCTACAAAAGAATAGCCCTGACTAACATTAACCTATACCTTTCACGAATCACTTACCACACAAAAATCTTCATTACTCAAACTACTGCAATACAGCGAGCGCCACTACTGCCAACTAAATAAAAGATTCTAACTACTGAAGGCACTAACTACTGATAGGCATAGTTAGCAAATGAAAGATTTTGATACAGAACTAACAATTTATTTACCTTAATAGTGTTCAAAAGTCATTATATAATATATATATATATATATATATATATATATATATATATATATATATATATATATATATATTTTGTTGTCGTCTTCAGTCCTGAGACTGGTTTGATGCAGCTCTCCATGCTACTCTATCCTGTGCAAGCTTCTTCATCTCCCAGTACCTACCGCAGCCTACATCCTTCTGAATCTGTTTAGTGTATTCATCTCTTGGTGTCCCTCTACGATTTTTACCCTCCACGCTGCCCTCCAATGCTAAATTTGTGATCCCTTGATGCCTCAGAACATGTCCTACCAACTGGTCCCTTCTTCTTGTCAAGTTGTGCCACAAACTCCTCTTCTCCCCAATTCTATTCAATACCTCCTCATTAGTTATGTGATCTACCAATCTAATCTTCAGCATTCTTCTGTAGCACCACATTTCGAAAGCTTCTATTCTCTTCTTGTCCAAACTATTTATCGTCCATGTTTCACTTCCATACATGGCTACACTCCGTACAAATACTTTCAGAAACGACTTCCTGACATTTAAATCTATACTCGATGTTAACAAATTTCTCTTCTTCAGAAACGCTTTCCTTGCCATTGCCAGTCTATGTTTTATATCTTCTCTACTTCGACCATCATCAGTTATTTTGCTCCCCAAATAGCAAAACTCCTTTACTACTTTAAGTGTCTCATTTCCTAATCTAATTCCCTCAGCATCACCCGACTTAATTCGACTACATTCCATTATCCTCGTTTTGCTTTTGTTGATGTTCATCTTATACCCTCCTTTCATGACACTGTCCATTCCGTTCAACTGCTCTTCCAAGTCCTTTGCTGTCTCTGACAGAATTACAATTTCATCGGTGAACCTCAACGTTTTTACTTCTTCTCCATGGACTTTAATACGTACTCCGAATTTTTTTTGTTTCCTTTACTGCTTGCTCAATATACAGATTGAATAACATCGGGGAGAGGCTACAACCCTGTCTCACTCCCTTCCCAACCGCTGCTTCCCTTTCATGCCCCTCGACTCTTATAACTGCCATCTGGTTTCTGTACAAATTGTAAATAGCCATTCGCTCCCTGTATTTTACCCCTGCCACCTTTAGAATTTGAAAGAGAGTATTCCAGTTAACATTGTCAAAAGCTTTCTCTAAGTCTACAAATGCTAGAAACGTAGGTTTGCCTTTCCTTAATCTATTTTCTAAGATAAGTCGTAGGGTCAGTATTGCCTCACGTGTTCCAACATTTCTGCGAATCCAAACTGATCTTCGCCGAGGTCGGCTTCTACCAGTTTTTCCATTCGTCTGTAAAGAATTCGCATTAGTATTTTGCAGCTGTGACTTATTAAACTGATATTTCGGTAATTATCACATCTGTCAACACCTGCTATCATTGGGATTGGAATTATCATATTTTTCCTGAAGTCTGAGGGTATTTCGCCTGTCTCATACATCTTGCTCACCAGATGGTAGAGTTTTATCAGGACTGGCTCTCCCAAGGCCGTCAGTAGTTCCAATGGAATGTTGTCTACTCCCGGGGCCTTGTTTCGACTCAGGTCTTTCAGTGCTCTGTCAAATTCTTCACGCAGTATCGTATCTCCCATTTCATCTTCATCTACATCTTCTTCCATTTCCATAATATTGTCCTCAAGTACATCGCGCTTGTATAGACCCTCTATATACTCCTTCCACCTTTCTGCTTTCCCTTCTTTGCTTAGAACTGGGTTTCCATCTGAGCTCTTAATATTCACACAAGTGGCTCTCTTTTCTCCAAAGGTCTCTTTAATTTTCCTGTAGGCAGTATCTATCTTACCCCTAGTGAGATAAGCCTCTACATCCTTACATTTGTCCTCTAGCCATCCCTGCTTAGCCATTTTGCACTTCCTGCCGATCTCGTTTTTGAGACGTTTGTATTCCCTTTTGCCTGCTTCATTTACTGCGTTTTCATATTTTCTCCTTTCATCAATTAAATCCAATATTTCTTTTGTTACCCAAGGGTTTCTACTAGCCCTCGTCTTTTTACCTACTTGATCCTCTGCTGCCTTCAACACTTCAACCCACAGAGCTACCCATTCTTCTTCTACTGTATTTCTTTCCCCCATTCCTGTCAATTGTACTCTTACGCTCTCCCTGAAACTCTGTACAACCTCTGGCTTAGTCAGTTTATCCAGGTCCCATCTCCTTAAATTCCCACCTTTTTGCAGTTTCTTCAGTTTTAATCTACAGTTCATAACCAATAGATTGTGGTCAGAGTCCACATCTGCCCCTGGAAATGTCTTACAATTTAAAACCTGGTTCCTAAATCTCTGCCTTACCATTATGTAATCCATCTCATACCTTCTAGTATCTCCAGGCCTCTTCCATGTATACAACCTCCTTTCATGTTTTTGAACCAAGTGTTAGCTGTGATTAAGTTATGCTCTGTGCAAAATTCTACCAGGCTGCTTCCTCTTTCATTTCTTACCCCCAATCCATATTAGCCTACTACATTTCCTTCTCTTCCCTTTCGTACATCGAATTCCAGTCACCCATGACATTTTCGTCTCCCTTCACTACCTGAATAATTTCTTTTATCTCATCATACATTTCATCGATTTCTTCATCATCTGCAGAGCTAGTTGGCATATAAACTTATACTACTGTAGTAGGCATGGGCTTCGTGGCTATCTTGGCCACAATAACGCGTTCACTATGCTGTTTGTAGTAGCTTACCCGCACTCCTATTTTTTTTATTCATTGTTAAACCTACTCCTGCATTACCCCTATTTGATTTTGTATATATATATATATATATATATATATATATATATATATATATATATATATATCAGTTCATGACATCCAGTCTTACAAATTTACTCTTTCTGGCGGACACACATCCAGACAGTCCGCTCTTAAAATGCTGCCATCTTTCTCCCCACATCCACCACTGCTGGCGGCTCACCTCCAACTGCCCAACAGTACAATAGAGAATATTTCAACAATGCCAACGAGCCACAGACTGCACACAGCACAGTGAGTGATCTTCATACAGAGCGCTACGTGGCGTTGTCAACATAAAAACCTAAACAGCCTACTTACACTAGGTCTAAAACTTTGCTTCCGCCGTTTTCTCTCGAAGTTCGGGGCTTTATTGTGAAAAACTTACAAAAAAATTATGATTCATAGTATTGCCCATCACTGGCCCATCTCTCATCTTTCGGATAGCATACGAATCCTGTGGCGGAGGAACTGGGCGTCGTTTGTGGGGATCCATGAATCGGTTCAATTTTCACTTCTTCATATGATCGGAAGTGCTGGTCAGCCAGACTGTAGGCCACTGAACGAAAAAGGTGGTAGTCAGAGAGAGCAACGTATGGAGAATACGGGGGGAGGGATAGGACTTCTTATTTCAACGTTTCCATGTATATTTCGACGGGTTTTGCGACATGGGGTCGAGCGCTGACCTACTGCAAAATTACCTCTACGTGTTTATCGCTGTATTGTTGCCGATTGTGTTTCAGTGCTAGGCTCGAACGCATCAGTTGCTTTCGATAATGATGTCTTGTGACTGTCTTCGTCTGTTTCAGTAGCTACGAAAACGTTCAGCCTTCCACCGCCATGCCGGTCTTCGAAATCGAAGTCAGCGTTCTTAAGGCGTTGAAAACATTCTCTGCACGTTCTTCCACTAATAGTTCCCTCACCATTGGTCTTACCCAGCATTTTAAGAGCCACAGCCGCAGACTTATTCATATTAAAGCAGAAATTAAAACTTCCCGCAAATGGCGAGGAATGGGTACGTAAATGGACGTACTTAATCGAGAATAACCTTATGATTCAATCACAAATCGTTTAATATTTTTATGGCATTATGTTTGCAGATGTCTAAGCTTATTGTATTACAACTATGACTAACCACTTGCCGCTACTGCCGTCTATTGCAAAACGGCGGAAGCAAAGTTGTAGACCTAATACATCTATACTTTTTATCGTTTATTACGCTGCGGTGACAAAAGTCATGGAATAGAGATGTGCTCAAGGTATAAAAGGGCAGTGCATTAGCGAAGCTGTCATTTGAAGTCAGGTGATTCACGTGAAAAAGTTTCCGACGTCAATGTGGCCTCACTGCACAACGGGAATTAACAGGCTTTGAACGCGAATTGGTAGTTGGAGCTAGAGGCATGGGACTTTCCATATCGGAAATCATTAGGAAATACACTACTGGCCATTAAAATTGCTACACCAAGAAGAAATGCAGATGATAACGGGTATTCATTGGACAAATATATTATACTAGAACTGACATGTGATTACATTTTCACGCAATTTGGGTGCATAGATCGTGTCACATCAGTACCGAGAACAACCACTTCTGGCCGTAATAGCGGCCGTGATACGCCTGGGCATTGAGTCAAACAGAGCTTGGATCGCATGTAAAGGTACAGCTGCCCATGCAGCTTCAACACGATACCACAATTCATCAAGAGTAGTGACTGGCGTTTTGTGACGAGGCAGTTGCTCGGCCACCATTGACCAGACGTTTTCAGTTGGTGAGAGATCTGGAGAATGTACTGGCCAGGGCAGCAGTCGTATTACCCTCTTGACCCACCGATTCCATAGTCTGCTAACAGTCACTGGATCTCGACCAACGCGAGCAGCAATGTCGCGATACGATAAACCGCAATCGCGATAGGCTACGATCCGACCTTTATCAAAGTCGGAAACGTGATGGTACGCATTTATCCTCGTTACAAGAGGCATCACAACAACGTTTCACCAGGCTTCGCCGGTCAACTACTGTTTGTGTATGAGAAATCGGTTGGAAACTTTCCTCATGTCAGCACGTTGTAGGTGTCACCACCGGCGCCAACCTTGTGTGAATGCTCTGAAAAGCTAATCATTTGCATATCACAGCATCTTCTTCCTGTCGGTTAAATTTAGCGCCTGTAGCACGTCATCTTCGTGCTGTAGCAATTTTAATGCCCAGTAGTGTACATTATTCGGAGAGCCACAGTGTCAAGAGCGTGCCGGGAATACCAGATTTCTGGAATTACCTCTCACCACGGACAACGCAATGGTCGACGGCATTCAATTAACGACCGTGAGCAGCGGCATTTACGCGGAGTTGTCTGTGCTGAGAGAAAATCAGCACTGCGTGAAATAACCTCAGAAATCAAAGTGGGACGTACGATGTAAAAAATGTAAATGTCGTGTTACTAGATCCTCCCGTCGGGTAGACCGTTCGCCGGGTGAAAGTCTTTCGGTTTGACGCCACTTCGGCGACTTACCCGTCGACGGGGATGAATGATGATGATTAGGCCAACACAACATCCAGTCCCTGAGTGGAAAACATCTCCGACCCATCCGAGAATCGAACCCGGACCCTGAGGACTGACATTCTGTCCGAGGGCGGACGGACGTACGATGAATGTATCCGTTAGAGCAGTGAGGCCAATTCTAGTGGTAATTGGCTGTGGCAGCAGACGACCGACGCGAGTGCCTATGCTAATAGCATGACATTTCCTGCATCATAGTCTCATGGTCTCCCGGGCTCGTAACCATATCGGTTGGAACCTAGACGACTGGAAGACCGTAGCCTGGTCAGATGAGTCCCGATTTCAGTTGGTAAGAGCTGAGGCCTTGGCTCCGAGTTGTCAACAAGGAACTGTGCAAGTTGGCGATGGCTCCATAATGATGTAGGCGGTGGACTGGGTCCTCTGGTCAGACTTAACAGATAATTGACTAGAAATGGTTATGTTCGGCTACTTGGAGACCATTTGCAGCCGTTCGTGGACTTCATGTTCCCAGAGGAGGATGGAGTTTTTATGGACGGCAATGCGCCATGTCACGTTACTTTATTATTGCTTCCCTAACGACGCTGCTGTTGTCGAGGTGTTAAAAGTACGTCAGTTTATGAGCAAAGCTGTAAAAATAGTTTTTCATCGTCCAGTGGGACTCGGTCGCGGTGCAACGGGAAACGGGACCGCCGCGCGTCCCGTGTGAAGTTGCCGGCAGCTCGGCTGGTAGTGGCGGACATTAATCAGGGAAGGACACGGCGCGGGCCGGCTCTGCTGGCCGCCTGGGCCGGCATAATCAAGATTTATCTCGCCATCCATCACGGCACGCCTCGTCTCGTCTCGTCTGGACGCTCCGGGGCAAAGTCTTTTAAACGGGCCGCAAACACCGCTCCGTGAGGCGACACTAAAAGTCAGTGTAGCGCCGGGAGAGGATGTCCAGACATTGCGGAATCCCCACAAAATCTCGGTGGAATTTGTATGTACTGTCACAGCTGACATGAATCCAGCGCTATGGGTTATGCACAAGAAAAGAGGGGGACACAATGTTCTTATCTTTTTAGGGCTCCGTACCTTAGTCTGTAAACAAGGAATCTTTATACGATTGTTTTGTTGTCTGTCTCTCTGTCTGTCGGTCTGTCTCTACGACTGTTAACGCTTTGCTGTCCGCAAGTCTCGTACAAATTTATTCGCTTGACGCCGGCAGCGCTAATTCGGATTACTTGGATTGTCGCCGGCCGTTCTGGACATTATCGAGAGATTATAAATTGTTACGATTTACTAATCTCATCGTTATTTTCTATACGTTCTCAACCCAGTTCCCCGACTTTCATGAAATTTCGAAGATACGTAAATAATTACTAAATTTGTTTGTTGCATATATTTGTTTATTTGCATTGTCTTTGGCACTTAGTATTTCTCTTTCATATGATATGTAGCAAAGCAGTCTCCAAGACGTAGCGCAACTCCACAACACTTGGTCATTAAGTTTGTTATTCTTTTTTTTGTTCCTGAAACATGCATGGCAGTTCCTACGTTCTCGTTTATTCGTTTCGGAAATACGTAGGCCTATCAGTTGGTGTTGCTTTATGTGACGGGAAAGTCTGTCAACCGGATCATGATGAGACGTACGCGATGTAGTGGTAACCTCCAAGTTCTGCTCTGCGCATTCATCGTAAATAATCGTATCGTCTCTTTCGCCTCCCATGATGAAAGGGCACAAATATAAAATCAAAGAACTTGCTGATGTGTGCAACTTATTGTTACCTAAACAAAACACCAACAGAATGAAAAAGATACGAAAGTGCTGTCGCCGGCCACTGCGCGATACTATGCTTACGACACCACTGTGGTGTCACCGGACGGCAGAGTGTTAAGAGCTCTTTCTTCAGGAACGGGTACACGAACCAAGTTCAAATTTAAGTCGCGTATTAAGACCTATGCTGCTTTGCAACTGTAAAAACTTCAAGTTTCTAAGTGTATGCAATCAAAAGATATGGCCTTCTATGTCACACATTTTGCTACTCCAAAACCAACTCATCAAAACCTATTCCGTTGATCTTGAATCATGAAATATGGCAAGAAATAGGATTTCGCAGTACAAGTAAAGGAAAAATCAGAAAATTATTAATTTTTAATTACGTAACATGAAGAAATATTTTTGTCATTTTTTAATCCGTCTGCCTGTTTTTCTGTCCATCTGTTGAGGCCCCTTTTCTTCTTGAACAGGTAGGCGATTCAAGTTCAAATTTATGTCATATTCTAAGGCATTTGGTCCCTTGGCTGTGTAAAAAATTTAATCTTCTATGTCAATATAATCAAAAGGTACAACCATTTGTGTCACATATTTTGATAGTCGAAAACTCACTTAACATAACTTACAGAATACTTTCCGTTGAGCTATAGTCATGAAATTTACAAAGACGCACTGTTTCATATTACAAGTAAAAGAAAAAAAATCCGAAAATTGTTAATTTGTAATTATATCACACGAGAAGAATATTTTTCGTTAGTTTTTATCTATATGTCTGTCTGTCCGTCTGTTAAATCCACTTTTTCTCTCAAAGACTTTGGTGTATCATGTTCATATTTGGGTCATACACTAATGTCTATGATTCCTTTGCAGTGTAAAGCATTTAAGATCGTAAGTCAGTTTAGTCAAAGGATATGGTCATTTATGTCACATATTATGATACAATCTCGGTCATCGAAATCTGTAAGGTACTTCCCGTTGACTTAGAATCATGACATTTGGCTAGAAGCAAGGTTTGAACGGTAAATGTTAAGGAAAAAATCCTAAAAATGTTAAACTGTACTCATATCACATAAAAATTTTTTTTTCCATCAGAACAATCATTTCATTTATCATTCTTCAGAAGCACAACAGACTGCATGAAAACGTAGCTGCGTTGTAGCAGCGCTGCCGAAATTTTGCATAATGGGTTTTGTGAAATCAATAGAAGTAAATCACTGTAAGCCGTCAGTTTCAGTGAAATACTTTGATTGTTTTTTCTCACTACACATTGTAGTTTAAACAAGAGCGTTAACATTGCAGAGCGGTGTGACACACATCTGACAAGCATTCTATGCCAAAAATGCCTCGGGTTTTTTCTATCCGTGATAGATGGCATTGTAGTCGACAAAATTCAATTTTTGCAGTTAAGAACTGACTAATTTCATTCTACATTACATTTTCGCTGAAAACGTAAACCTTTTGTTCGAAACAGTTTCTATTATTGTTACAAATTTAATTTATTTTTGCAAAGTAAAACTTTTTGGTTTAGACGTTTAATAGTTTATAAATAAGTTTATAAATAAGTTACTTTTAATGTAACATACCATCAAGATGCTTGATTTGGGTAAGTTGCCTCGAATCTCACGTAAGTGACTGATTTCGATGTGTTCTTCCATTGAACTGCCGTAACTCTTGTGCCAATTACACCATCTATCTCGAACGGAAAAAAAAATATTTCGAATAAACCCTAGGTACGTCATAGCTTATAGTCTGAATCTGCAATAAAATAGGGAAGGGATGGGGGCGTTCCTATCTGAAAATAAAAAGTTGAACTCTTATGGAAAGGTTAGGGCATGGCCAGTTTTAGTGTAAACAGATGCCCCTTTGAAAATATTTACTTTTCATCTGCAACATTTTTTTTCATACGATGCGTATTTTTCAAGAAATTTAGTTGTTCCAGATCGATATATACACCCCGTATACGGGGTGATTCATATGCTCCTACCATTGGGTTTTATGAAATCAGCATTGTCTTCAAATATCACGTGTAAGATTTTCATATTCTCTCGCTTGCTAAGTACAAACTACTAGTTCTACAGAAAAAGCGAACAGGACCTTTTTGTAGGCAATTTACTATAGTAAATTTTGTACTGTGATACGTTTCCTCTGGAGCCCGAATCTTTCGACATATTCAAGAAAATCTTACAAAAGTGACTTACAGAGGTGCTTTTCTTGAATAACTCGAAAACCATGGCCTGCACTGAAAACGTAATGCAGTACAAAATTTAACTACATTAATTTTCCTTCAAAAATATCCTATTAATTTTTATATAAGACTAATAGTTTGCGCCTAACGAGCGAGAGATTGTGAAGATCTCATGCATTGTTTTTGAAGACATTGCAGGTTGTATAAAACCCATCGGCAGGGGCAGCTGAATCAATCTGTACGTAAATTTATATACGAATATCACTGATAATTATCCCAATGTGAACTAAGTATCACCCTGTAGATAATTTATATATAAATATCACCGATATTTATCTAGATGTATACTAGGTATCAAACATGTCAGTAACTTTAAATTAATCTCTCGACTTCTGTGAAAATATAATAATTTATACAAAAATATTCCTATTTCCAATAGAACATATAAATTATTTACATTTGATAACTTTTTATAAATAATCTTGGAAGAAAGTGTGTCATCAGATTATGTACCAATTTTTATTGTTTCGTACTTTGGTTGACTTTTCCGTTTCTCATTCAAGACACTGTCACTGTCGAAGTAAATCAAGTATTAACTGCAGTTACATTGCTGCTGTAATAGTTATTTTTATACGTTTAGATGGTCCCAAACAATGTTATAATTCTGTACATCAAAAATCTTTCTTTGTATTATCTGTCTATGAGAACAGACAGTGAAAGTATGTAGTTCTATGAGGATAAATGTCAAGGATAGTCATCTGATGCATTTTTCTTCATTTATGGGTTTTATTTATCAGTATTTGACTTAACGAAACAATACTGAAACATCAAATATAAGGCTGATATCATTACAATCTCCAGATCCACTCACCGAACACATTCAGCCTCTAGAGAGCAACGGAAGGAATGAGAAATGTAGGTGCTTCAAAATTTCTCTTGATGGCTGAATCTTAGTGCACTTCAGGCCATACACTGCATCTACGGATAGAAAAAATTTAAAGTATGAAGTTTATATTTTACATTACACATGAGTGCTCTAGTAAATACGTTTACTCTACTGATTTTCAAGTTTTTATTACTGTATCTTATACTCTGTGTATCAGACATCTGCCTGAATGTCCTTCCTTTCGGCTTGGTAAAAGAAAGTGTTTGAGTACTGCAGAACCATCAATTCAATAGATATTACACTTCTTTGAAAGGCTATTGCCAACAACTGTAAAATGTTTCATAATATGCGTAAAACGCAGCTGTATCTCTGTCTTTCATTATCAGTATCACTTTATCGATTATACATGAAGTATAAAACACTTCAAGAAGTTTCTATTATTATACATCGGGTCATGTTATTTCAAGATGGCAACGTTGTTATTACGAGGGCTATTCAGAAAGTAGGGAAGGTTTTGGCATTAAAAAGAAACTAAGTGCGAGAAATACATTTTATTATATACATCTGAAGGAGCGACTGACATACTAGTTTTCCACATAGTCACCAAACACATTGAGGCACTTATCATAGCAGTGGACAATGTTTGAAAGACCTGCCGCCTCAGGCTTCAGCCAGTGAGTCACTACCGCCTGGAGCTCCGCGTCATCATCAAAGCGCTGCGTTGCAAGCCAATTCATCTTGGGAAAGAAGTGGAAGTCGCTTGGTGCAAGATCGGGGCTCTAGGGCGGATGAGGGAAAGTTTCCCACTTGAATGAATTGAGGAGTTCTTTAGTGCGGTTTGCCGTGTGAGGTCGGGCATTGTCGTGAAAAAACAAAATTTTGGACGTCACCTTTCCTCGGCGTTTCTTTTGAACTGCTCTTCTAAGGCTGTGCAAAGTTTGACAGTACCGGGCAGAATATATGGTTGCTCCACGTTCGAGAAAATCAATAAGAAGCACACCTTGCATATGCCAAAACTCTGTCGCCATCAACTGCCTTGCTAACAAGGTTTGCAATCATTTTCTTGGTTTTTGGGGACCTTGTGTGCCCCCACCCCATGGACTGTAATTTTGTCTCGCAAGTGACATGTTTCACCCAGTCTCGTCAACGGTTACGATTCGATCCAGTAATGAATCACCATGTTTGTGGTAGGCCTCCAGAAATGTCAACGTTGCTCCTATTCACTGTTATGGTGCTCTATAAGGATTTTGGGCACGCATCGTGCCCAACATTTGTGGTAGCCTAGCTTTCGAGTGACAACTTCAAACATCAAAGTCCGTGAAACTTGTGGAAAAGAAAGCAAAAACTCTGTTATTGTGAAGCGACGGTTTTCACGAATCGTTGCATCAACTTTAGCGACAAGATGGTCAGTCACAATGCTCGGGCGTCCACTCTTCTCTTCATCATCAACGTTGGTTCGGTCATTTTTAAACCGAATGCACCATTTCTGGACGGAAAATTCACTCATTACATTGTTTCCGTACACTTCACGATAAATTTCGATAGGTTTTAGGTTATTTGACAACAAAAACCGTATTACAGACCGCACCTCACAACTGGCTGGGTTTTCGATTGCAGCGCACATTTCAAATTTTAATATCGAAAAACCCAGTCGCGCAGAGGCGTTCCTGCTCTCACGGATGGATGTCGACTGAGCTGCCGAACACGCACATACCAAAATATAGGCGATCGGCGCGCGCCTAGCGGCGTCAGACGGAAACTTTCCTTACTTTCTGAATAGCCCTCGTACATAGTAACATCCTAGGCTCATTTTTTCACTATATTCTCGTACACCAGACTTTTACTTTTATGGTGTACATTTATCTTATTTCTATGAGTAGAGAACTAGATACAGTTTTTTGTAATATTTTTCAGTAACGTCCAACACTGGATGCATGAAGCAGCACTAACTATATCTTGCTTTAGCTTGTTCTTCGTAACACATACCTGTCATCAGTTATCCTCCAATTTCCTTACAGTTAGCTAATGATCAGTTGTAACTGTGCTTGCACATCCGACATACGAGGGCAGTTCAATAAGTAATGCAACACATTTTTTTTCTGAAACAGGGGTTGTTTTATTCAGCATTGAAATACACCAGGTTATTCCCCAATCTTTTAGCTACACAACACTATTTTTCAACGTAATCTCCATTCAATGCTACGGCCTTACGCCACCTTGAAATGAGGGCCTGTATGCCTGCACGGTACTATTCCACTGGTCGATGTCGGAGCAAACGTCGTACTGCATCAATAACTTCTTCATCATCCGCGTAGTGCCTCCCACGGATTGCGTCCTTCATTGGGCCAAACATATGGAAATCCGACGGTGCGAGATCGGGGCTGTAGGGTGCATGAGGAAGAACAGTCCACTGAAGTTTTGTGAGCTCCTCTCGGGTGCGAAGACTTGTGTGAGGTCTTGCGTTGTCATGAAGAAGGAGAAGTTCGTTCAGATTTATGTGCCTACGAACACGCTGAAGTCGTTTCTTCAATTTCTGAAGAGTAGAACAATACACTTCAGCGTTGATCGTTTGACCATGGGGAAGGACATCGAACAGAATAACCCCTTCAGCGTCCCAGAAGACTGTAACCATGACTTTACCGGCTGAGGGTATGGCTTTAAACTTTTTCTTGGTAGGGGAGTGGGTGTGGCGCCACTCCATTGATTGCCGTTTTGTTTCAGGTTCGAAGTGATGAACCCATGTTTCATCGCCTGTAACAACCTTTGACAAGAAATTGTCACCCTCAGCCACATGACGAGCAAGCAATTCCGCACAGATGGTTCTCCTTTGCTCTTTATGGTGTTCGGTTAGACAACGAGGGACCCAGCGGGAACAAACCTTTGAATATCCCAACTAGTGAACAATTGTGACAGCACTACCAACAGAGATGTCAAGTTGAGCACTGAGTTGTTTGATGGTGATCCGTCGATCATCTCGAACGAGTGTGTTCGCACGCTCCGCCATTGCAGGAGTCACAGCTGTGCACGGCCGGCCCGCACGCGGGAGATCAGACAGTCTTGCTTGACCTTGCGGCGATGATGACACACGCTTTGCCCAACGACTCACCGTGCTTTTGTCCACTGCCAGATCACCGTAGACATTGTGCAAGCGCCTATGAATATCTGAGATGCCCTGGTTTTCCGCCAAAAGAAACTCGATCACTGCCCGTTGTTTGCAACCCACATCCGTTACAGACGCCATTTTAACAGCTCCGTACAGCGCTACCACCTGTCGGAAGTCAATGAAACTATACGAGACGAAGCGGGAATGTTTGAAAATATTCCACAAGAAATTTCCGGTTTTTTCAACCAAAATTGGCCGAGAAAAAAAATGTGTTGCATTACTTATTGAACTGCCTTCGTATAATCTCTCGAGTACAGATCCAGTTTTGTTCTTTTGATGTTCAGAAGGTCTATCTAATGACGCTGTTTTCATGACATGGGTACATTAATATGAAGTGACATGATACGGAAATAAATATACTCTTGCAAATATTAGGTTATACTGTCTCACGTACACTGGTGTCCAAAATTAAAGCAACAAGCGTTAAGTTAGCAAGAGTGAGTGAATTTTACCGCAAAACAGTATACACAGGTGATAGTAAAGCAGAAATAATGTGAAGAATACAGGACGTAAACAGTTGCAACATATTTAATGGTAGATAATAAAGATTCTTCACGCTTTCCAACTTGGCGGATTTGTACACACATTTCGAGAACTGGTTAATGTGCTCAGTAGGGGATGTGATCACCTCTGGCAGCAAAACAGGCCTGACACGATGGATTATGTCATCAGTCCCTTGTTGAGGCAATAGCGTCCACTCTTCCTGCAGAGCTGCTCTCTAGTCTTGGTGAATGGTTGGTGGATGCTGACGTGATGCAACCAGTCTCCCTAGTGCTTCCCAGACAATTATATGGGATTCAGATCGGGAGGCCAAGCAATCCACGCCAAGTGTGCAATATCTTCCGTTTCCCAGGAAACGTCAACCACCCGTGCTTTATGAAGTCGAGCATTGTCGTCTATCATTACGAAGTCTGGGCCAACATCGCCTCACAACAACCGCTCGTCACAGTACCTAGCAACAGTTAAACCTCTGCCGATTCACCCGTAAAGTTTCCTGAAGCGGTGTTTGAGTGGTCAACACAATCCCTGCCCACACCATTGGGGATTTTCCTCGATATCGGTCTCTTTCCACAATGTTTGGGTCCCTAAACCGTGTTCCACGTTGCCTAAAGATGCGAATCCATCTAGAATCACTCTCCAGACCAAATCGGGACCCATCTATGAAAATTACATTTACCCCCCACCCCCCACCCTTTCGACCGACCAGGTGGCATTTTGGCGACTCCACTCTAGACTTACCCTTCCGGGAAGACGCGTCAGAAGTTCACGTACAGCATGTCTCCGACAGTAAAGGCCACTCTGGCGAAGACTTCTGCGCACCGGTTGTCTCGATAAAACACGTCCAGAGGATGCTCCGAGGTCAAATGCCAGTTGCCGTGCAGTACTAAGGCGGTCCCGTCGAACCCTTACAGCCAAATAACGGCTCTGAGTCGCACATGTTCGGCCCTACTCTGGTCTTCAGGATACAGTTTCGGTCTCTATAAACTGTCGCCACATTCGAGAAACAACAGAACGATTCAAATTAAGCCACCAGACCACATCAGTTTGCGTCTGTTCTGCTTCCATTCTTGCTATGGCCCTACACTGCAAAGTCTAATAGGCGTATTCTCTGTGCCACATTGCAGCCTCTGTGACTCTGTATACAGCGATTGTGGATATGGGAGTACCCGGTAAACACTATCCCGTTTGATAGATGCACTGACGTCAGCGTTGACCAGAATGCCATCTTCCGTGAAGAACAAATGGTTCAAATGGCCTTGAGCTCTATGGGACTTAACATCTATGGTCATCAGTCCCCTAGAACTTAGAGTTGCTTAAACCTAACTAACCTAAGGACATCACGTACATCCATGCCCGAGGCAGGATTCGAACCTGCGACCGTAGCAGTCGCGCGGCTCCGGACTGAGCGCCTAGAACCGCTAGACCACCGCGGCCGGCCGTGGAGAACACGTTCGTACGGACATCAGTTGACAGTTTGTAGGATTATTCGTGAATTAGACACACGAGAGCAGTTTGTTCCTTTAATTTTTGACAAAAGTGTGTAACTGATTGTACTCTGCAGTTCTGGTCGTTTCATGACTTTTTTTGCTGTTTACTGATACGGTGATGGTTGTTGGTAACCGAAGCCTGTATTGATAATAAAAGACATACGCATTTAAGATCACTTGATTGTGAATCTTCTTCAACAAAAATAAATTTTTTGTTTTTCATCTTAAAACGATGCTTATAGTTCCTTGAACAAAATGATATTTCAAATAATTGAGTTGAACATCGGGAAGTTGTTTAACAATCGAGTTAAAGATCTCTCGGTGTGCGGCTACACTCATTTTTCCGCTGTTTTCACGCGTGAAATGTTGTCACTAGACTCCCATTCGAGAAAAATACACTACACATCTGTTTATTGAGTTGGCCGTCCTGTTAGAAGATACGCTGTGTGACTATCTTATGTTTGCTCTTAAATATCTTTGATTTTCGAGCATTATTTTTCTTACAAAATCTTCTGTAGTTTGCCTATTTCTTATTTTGACATTCTCGAAAGTTATTATGACTCCAGAAAAGTGTTTTGATACTGAAGTTCTGTAGTTGCTAGGAATGTATTCTGGGTCACGTTGAGGGCAATCACTGGTGGCAGGTGATATCATGAGAGTGGCCGAAGTTGAAAAGTGGGTCCTTGAAGCAACTAAAGAGATCACAATAGCGAAGAGAAACAAGGAAAGGAGGAGGGGAGATGAGGAACCTGTAAGACAATAAGATTATGCAGCTGGAACGTATAAGGAACAACAGAGGTCTTCCATAGATCAAATATAACTCTGAATTAAATTTCCTGACAATAAAATTTTCTGACATGTTTATTTTATGCACAAAAAAATCTATTTCAGCTAGAAGTTTGAAATTTTTTGGAGTGTTCCAGGATACTATTCGGAGTGAAGAAGACTAGAGGCACTAATGCACTACCAACAGGAATAAAAGTACGTACCGATTAGTTATAGAAAGAAATTAAAATTATATTAATACCTCTAGCTGCTGACGGGCGTTGATATACATCAACGGGGACCCGTTAAAAAGTATGCCTCGACCGGGACCTGAACCCGTGATCACCTACTTCCATGGCAGACGCTCTATCCATCTGAGCCACCGAGGGCACAAAGGATAGCGCGACTGCAGGGACTATCTCGCGCACGTCTCCCACGAGACCCACATTCTCACTTTGTATGTCCACACACTACATTCGTGGTGTCCCACCCCAACACACTCATTACTCGTAGAAGACATTTTTACCAAGTCCCGTATGAGTTCGGGTAATATGTGTGCATCCGCACAGAGGAAGAAGGTCATGGCTGGTATTGCCAGAACTATATATTTATATGGATATGGTGTCTGTTCTTTCCGACATGCACGAAAGAACAGAGACCTTAAAGTATATAGTTATAGAAAAGTGACCTTAATACTTATCATCAGCTGTAGATATTTTCAGAATAAAGTAGTGTGACTGAAATACCATGAATGTAGTCGACTTTTTAAATGGACATGTTGTTAATGTGTATGTAAAGTGTGAAGCATCTAAATAAGATAGTCAGTCAGTGGCTTGTTTCCAAGTATTGACTGGTAAATAGAAACTGTAATTTACTGATCTTCACAAAAAAATTGTAATACAGTCAGTATGAGAACTAATGTGATTAACTGTATATCAAAATGTTCAGCAAGGTGCGCTCCTTATTGTGTTACAATTCTCATTCCGTTAAAAGTTCACGCTTTTTAGTTAGAAAATCATTAAAATTGTTAGTATTTTTCCAGGCATTCACAGACAAGTTATCTGGAAAATACATTTAATGAAACTCATAGGAATTACTAACAGTAGTATGGAATGATTAGCCTGGAGGAGTATCTGTTCAAGTTACGGGGTATGTAAGATTACGCCAGGTTATACTGACTCTGTCCTGCGAACATACATTTATAGCGTTTGTAGCTTTAGAGAATGTTTTCGACAGCCTTAACTGGAATAATGAAATTCTGAAGTTAAATGGAGTGAAAGATTATCTTCCACTTGCACAGAAACCGGACAGCAGTTATTTGAGTCGATGGGCGCGGCAGGGAGCCAGTAATTGAGAAGGGCGTGACACTGCGTGCAAAACTCTCGCGCCTGAGGTGGGCGTGGCCCACCGTCTGTCGACAGCGAGTGTACGGTCGTCAGCGCACGTTTCTCTGTCAGACTGGACAACCGCCTGATGAAGTTCTGTACGCTAGATGAGCTCCCGCCAAGGAAGACTGCGGCCGGGCTGCCGTATGTCTGATGTACGGGGTGTTTCAGTGGGGATAGTAATTATTTTAGCAGACGGTGGTACAGTCTAAACTGAATAAAACATTCCGTATAACATATTCACAACTTTATTGGTTACAGACTCATTGCTGTTTACAGAGATAAGTTTTCATTCCTACCCATTCTGAAGTTGTGCTCGAGTTTACAATGTTGAATTTGTCAGCCGTGACTGTGATGTGTCGACTAATTCTACTGCACTGTTTAAGCATGCCACACATTACTCAAGTTCTGGGTATGCAGATATGATATTTGTGTGCGGATATTGTGATGGAAAACCTGCTGCTGCTTGTAGAGAACACCGTAGACGGTTTCGCAGCCGCGGAATACCAGATTCAAGAGTTTCTTAAAGGACGCCATATTCACCGTTGACTGTAGAATTATTTATTTTACAATTGCAGATTCGCCCTTTGGGGCATTTTCAAGCGATACTGCAAAAGATATTGCTTCAGCACATGTCAGACTTTAAAATCCTTATAAGTGTCATCGTCAAAAGTAAGATCTTTCACTGTAGAAATACATTAACATCAAACGAGTGCGAAGCTCAGTAGAAATGAAGTAAATTTCGTGAAAGGTCACCAATGTTAACATCCTTCACATAAACTGCTACAGGTCAACGTTCTAGCTCTGTGTTTAGGTATGAAATAAGGCCGCTGGCCCGAAAATAGCCTTAGTTCACATGAAAACAGTGTGTTAGAATACTGATTATTGTGAATGTATTTTCCCGCCAACGGCCTTAGTTCACATCTAAATGTGAATGTAATGTCAGAATATTGATTTGGAGCGATTTATGTAAAAAATGGAATGGCTCTGAGCACTATGGGACTTAACATCTGTGGTCATCAGTCCCCTAGAACTTAGAACTACTTAAACCTAACTAACCTAAGGACATCACACACATCCATGCCCGAGGCAGGATTCGAACCTGCGACCGTAGCAGTCGCGCGGTTCCGGACTGCGCGCCTAGAACCGCTAGACCACCGCGGCCGGCGCGATTTATTTAAAGGATGTTCACACTGGTTACATTTCAGGTAATTTACATCATTTCAGAGTGTACAGAGATTCGCACTCGTTTGCTTTCACTGTATTTCTACAATGAAAGGCCTTATTTTCGACGATGACATGTAAAAGGATTTTAAAGTTTGACATACGCTGAAGCAAAATATTTTGCACTGCCACACCAAAATGGCCTAAAGGCCGAAATTGCAATTGTGAAATGAATAATTTATACGTTCAATGGCGAATATTATTCTGCATGACTGGGAACCCCGGGCATTTGAAATTAATCAGATTCAGGAGTGTTGACTCGTGTTTTCAATTAACTGCGTGAGACTGAGCAGTGCCCGGATGTCACATTTGATTTGAACATGCGAATGAACAGAGTTTGGGTGAAGTAGGAGACATTATTAAGTTGTTAGAAATGACAGAAAACTTTATAATATGGGCATCCGCAGCTGAAGGTGTGCATTCTTGAAAAAATTAACCACAAACAGCAGTTGTACGACCCTTTACTAGTACTGCATGTTTCACAACGTTCGAGCTACATATTCAAGTACGTTTACTTTCAGATCAGTTATAAGCAAAGTTGAGCGCATTGGGCTTCCAATAATTTCCAGTCAGATTTTGACAATTCGTCTTCCTTCTATGGCCATCTTCTTCATTCCTCCTGTTTTAACTTTCGGCCTTCATCACTATTTTGACGAAATATTAGAACCTGGCTGGGAATGATGGGACGTCCAATGTATTGAACTTTTGCTTCGAAATGAACCGGAAAAAAATGGACCTGAAGGCGTAACTGTAAAATTGTGAAACCAGTTTTACTATTAAAGGATCATACTACAGCTGTTTGCTGGTTATTTTTCAAGAATGGTAGAACGTAGTCCTTCAACAAACAACACAAAATTTCATCACGTCCACATACAGGAATATGGCAGACAAGACTATCCAAGGTGAAGATCTTTATCATTTGTAGCGGTTTCAGGATCTTTGAGAATGAGATGTAGGAAAACGTTCGGAATTTTGTCTAATTGCAAATCACCGTATTCTCCCGTCAATGCTGTTTACTGATGAAGTCAGTTTCACTTGTGACGGTACCAAGAACACTTGTAGGTCACGTAGGTGGTTCAACAAAAACCCAGATACTTTTTTCGTACACAGTTCGAAGAATGCTTCTTTGAAAACGTGTGGTGTGATATCCTGTACAGTCGAATAATTGGGTCTGTCGTGTTGCCGCATCGTGTCACATGATCCCGTTATTTATTCTTGAAACCGAGGTTTCAGCACTATTAAGGAGTTCCATTGACTATAAGGTTGGATACTGTCTTCGAGCATGAGGGGACCATTAAAATTCCAGTCGTCAAATGATACAAAACGCATAGAACGTAATAATCTCCCTTTTCTAAACATTTGCAAGTACTTGTTTGGGATACATACTAACAGTTGTGTGTCTGTAAGCAATATAAGTTGGACACGATGGAATGTTTTATTCGAATTAGTCTGTACTACGAAAATATTTACTGTTATTCCTGAAACGCTGTGGACACCAATCAAATTAATCAAATTATGGAGATGCACGTCATCTCATATTAAAGAATATGACGCACTGAACAACTCTGTACCACGTTTGTACTGATCACATACAAATTACTATATACATGAAGTTAAATGAAGGTATAACAGCTGTTAGAGAGTGATAAAAGTTTAGTAGAAAATGGAACAGCAATGCTCGAAGTGGCAGTTTAAGGAACTCTGTGAGATGCGTTTGGAGATGCATGCACCTTTGCCAGCAGTTTCACAAATCATCAAGAAATGGCGATTAAATGCAGATTTAGTATACCACAAAGTTAAAATAGAGGATAAGACACCTAAACATGATAGCAAAGTGGCGTGTGTAAGTTCAGGCACAATAATCACAATATTTGTAGTGTACATTTTTGTTATTTATGAGTTTAATTTTAACTGATTAATATGTTCATAAAGACATCGCCTGTGATTCAAATTGTATTGGAGCTACCATAAAATTAATTGCGCCATCTGAAAGAACAGTTAATTTTCAGAAGAATAATGTACTACTGTCACTGTAAATTACGAATTTAGGCACCACCTGAGCTTGAACTTTTCCAGCTGTAATAATACAGAATTTGGAAAATTGTTCTTTTCTTAGGATGTATAGACTCCTAGGCTTAACCTGTCATGCAGGTCCCAACAGGGGTAATTTTGTATTAACTAACAGATAAATGCATTACTGTGAAGTATCTTCGAATTAAACTGATGAACTGATGAGATTAAAAATAAATGAAAGGAATTCATTAAGGTTATTTTTAAAAAAGTGTCAGTCATATACAAGCAAATTCAATATTTCAGTTTTAAAAATAATACCGTAAAATTAAAAACAAACATGCTCATTATTTTCGACAACCGTTTTAGACATACTTTACTGGCATCTTCTGGCCCACAAAAATTTTCTTACAAAACATTGTGAGTTGGAAACTACTGTAATATTAGTGGATGTAGCATATTGCACAAAGGTTCGTCAGAAATAAAACATTTATAGTGAAAAATCACCTTCTGCACATAACTCTGTCTGTATATATGGCGCTCACAAATGATTGTTAAGTCAGTAGAATATCCATTAGTACATTTGTTTATGATGAACTGACATGTTCCAGTCATCGATGATCCACCTTAGATGGCACATATGGTATTTCCTGTACTTTTCTGGTACTTTCCATTGACATGTCAATGTAAATATGCTACCACAGAATAAACCTGTACTATGTTTCTAAATGGTAAAGCCCTCTACTGTTAAAATAAATCAGTACTCTTATACATGTCACTTCCAGCTGGAACAAACAGAATCTTCCATTACCAATATTCCAGATCACGTTAATGGAAGAACAAAAATAAGTCAACAGTTCACTTGAACTTTTGTTCTTGGTTTTAGATATAAAGTGTATGGTCACACAAACAGCTTTATTCCATTACAAACACTATAACTTTTATACATATTACCTTAGATAAAACAAATAGAATCTATATTCCAGATTATGTTAACGTAAGAACAGAAATTAGTCAACAGTTCATTTGAAGGTTTGTTATTATTTAAAATTTAAACATAAATATAAAGGTCATGGTCATACAAACGGCTGTATCTCAATGGAAATACGACAACTCTGTATTGGCGACTCCTTGGCATACATGCTAATGACAATCTTGATTAAAATATATGCTATAAACTGACTGTATTATACGTTAATCTACGAATAGGAATAAGACATCATATCACTTAAAGTTTGTTCTTGTAGAAACTCATTATTTATTTATTTTATTTTGTGCTTCCATGTTATCGCCAACCTGATCAAAATATTTGCCCTTATATCGACTTTAATACATATAAAAAAGAACAAATTACATCTCTGTGGAAAGAAGGCCTATGCCGTATCTCTTTGTGAAGGTCTTTGTTACAAGCAACAGTTGTACAGCACATGCTGGATGCTGGCAAAGTTTCGCTGTCAAAGTTTCGCTGTCAAAGTGTACATTAATATATATTGTGTCAAAATAAGCTAAGTAATATGCCAACTAACCATCAATATGGAAGCAGACAGATGGACACTAACGAAAAAAAAAAAACCGCCCATACTGTCGCAGTAAGTAAAAAACTAAATTTACATCATTATCGTCAGAAAACAATAGTCATGGCGATACATTAAAGCGTGTTCCATTTTCTTGTCGCAGAGCCAGCACCCATCGTTGTGCTAAAATAATGATGTAACCTCCAGAAACCACCTGAAGATGAACCTGAAAAGATTCAAAAACCGGTATATGGAGTAAAACATAATTATTCAAAAAAGTGACTGGTTTCTGTTTTATGTAACTTATTTTCATTCAATTAACAGTCACGGGTTCTAAAATATCCGTAATGTACAAGCTTAGCCCCAAAGAAGGGTTTTTAAATTGGAGTTACGCGGTCACCAGAGGACCAAAACATAGCTGACGATTCCAAGCCGGCTAACACAGCAAAGGGCCGAGATTTTTACGTATATTTCTATGATCCCGACCTCGAACAGCCATGAAAAATTTCTTGATATCTGTACCCGTTTTCAAGACATAGAGCTTCAAAGTTACGCTAGTTCTACGCGTAAACTCCAGTATGAGGCCAAATCTAGAGAATAAATAACAGCAGCAAATGGCTCAAATTTTAACGGTATATTCTCTAGGAATCTCTCTAGAAGAGCCATCTCCCAGTTTCCAAAATTCGTTAGCTGTTATCGAGAAACACCTCAAAAACTTGTTTCTTCGGTACTAAAACCCTGCCGCGTATTCCGAGACGGATATGAGCAGCAAATGACTGTAATGTTTACGATATATTCTTAAGATGGCGATCCTGTATAAACTGGAAAATTTTCTTCATATCTTTATCCGTTTCCGAGATAGAGAGGTTCAAAGATACGCTATTTGTATACCGAAAATACGCACGTTAAGTACGGTGTGAGGCGAAAATGTAGTTTATAAAGGGACTTAGCACGGAGAACTATGCTGTAAAGTGTCTCCGTATCCATTTGGGACACCATGTTGTAGTACTAAAGCACATGGAAATTTTTTTTGCACGTCAATTCCGGTCTGAGGTATAGAATTAGTTTTGCGTTATTTCAATTTCACATAATTAAAACCGAGCGAGGTGGCGCAGTGGTTAGACACTGGACTCGCATTCGGGAGGACGACGGTTCAATCCCGCGTTCGGCCATCCTGATTTAGGTTTTCCGTGATTTTCCTAAATCGCTCCAGGCAAATGCCGGGATGGTTCCTTTGAAAGGGCACGGCCGACTTCCTTCCCCATCCTTCTCTAATCTGATGAGACCGATGACCTCGCTGTCTGGTCTCCTTCCCCAAAGCAACCCCCCCCCCCAACATAATTAAAATATCTACATTTTCCTGGCCACTATGTTTCTTTTCATGGGCGTTACATGCCCTGCTGCAGTAGGAAAAAAGAGGGGAACGAGAGCAAAATGCTCCTATTCGCGCATAAAACATAAGAATACGATCCTGTTTATTTAAAAGATTCTACTGGAAAGTGTGGTACCAGCTGCCTCATTCTGCTTTCCTCAGGATCTTTAAATTTTTTTGCGAAAATTTTGGCATGTGAGCATAATCGCGCTTTTCTATGCCCAGAGAGAAGAAAAAGGTGGCAGTGTCAAAGAAACGGAAAATTAATAAATACTGGAAGATAGTAAACGGTTGTTGAAAGAGCGAACGAAACAATGGCAATGTGAGAGAAAGGGACACAGTGATAGTTGAACATAGTTGACAGTGGCAGAACAGTGTTAGGAAAAGAGTGAAGGAGACAGTGCCACGAAAAGTTGGAATAGCGAGAAAGACCAAAATGAAGTGGGTGAGAGCCAGTGATAATGAGGGACAGAGTATATGAGAATGACAACGAGGAAGAGAGAGATAGTAGCAGTTAGGAGCAGCAGTACTGAAGGAATGAGGCATTAGCAGTAACACAGAATGACAGGGAGTCGGTGACACTGAGAGGAGACTGTAGCACGGCAGAACGAAGGGTTCAAATGGTTCAAATGGCTCTGAGCACTATGGGACTTAACATCTGTGGTCATCAGTCCCCTAGAACTTAGAACTACTTAAACCTAACTAACCTAAGGACATCACACACATCCATGCCCGAGGCAGGATTCGAACCTGCGACCGGAGCGGTCACGCGGTTCCAGACTGAAGCGCCTTTAACCGCACGGCCACACCGGCCGGCTGAACGAAGGGGATTGTGGCTGTGATACAGGAGACAGTGACAGAGAGAAGAAAGAGTTGGCCGTTACGAGTGCGTGAGAAAGGGTAACTGGTAGTGGATGGGTACGTGGCTGTGAATTTTTAAGGGGTTGTAGAAAGTGGAATGAGGCAGCTGGTACATCACTTTAAGTCTGAATCTTTTAAATAAACAGGAACATAGATGAATTTTTTGTGCTCCAATGGGACCATTTTTCCGCTGGTTTCCTCGTATGAAATGAAATATATTCGTCAGTAAAATTTAGATAGTTTACTTATGTGGAGCTGGAACAGAGCAAAACTAATTTTACACCTTAGACCGAATTTTACGTGCATAAATATTCCACATGTGTTCCATTAATAGAGCATGGTGTTCCGAGATAAAAACGGAAACAGTTTACAGCCTATTTCTTCGTGCTACGGCACTTTATAATCACTCACTTCGGACATGACGTGCGTATTTTACGTATACGAGCAGGGTACTTTGAACCGCTGTATCTTGGAAACGGATAAAGATATGAAGGAAATGTTCCAGGTTATACGGGATCGAGATCTTAGGAATACACCGTAACAATTCGTCTACATCTGCATGGATACTCTGCAAATCACATTTAAGTACTCGTACAGCTCACCAAAAAAACGAACACCTATATCTTTCTGTGCGAGCTCTGATTTCCCTTATTTTAATATGATGATCGGTTCTCCCTAAGTATGTCGAAGTCAACAAAATACACTACTGGCCATTAAAATTGCTACACCACGAAGATGACGTCCTACAGACGCGAAATTTAACCGACAGGAAGAAAACGCTGTGATATGCAAATGATTAGCTTTTCAGAGCATTCACACAAGGTTGGCGCCGATGGCGACACCTAAAACATGCTGACATGAGGGAAGTTTCCAACCGATTTCTAGTACACAAACAGCAATTGACCGGCGTTGCTTGGTCAAACGTTGTTGTGATGCCTCGTGTAACGAGGAGAAATGCATACCATCACGTTCCCGACTTTGATAAAGGTCGGATTGCAGCCTATCGCGTTTGCGGTTTATCGTATCCCGACATTGCTGCTCTCGTTGGTCGAGATCCAATGATTGTTAGCAGAATATGGAATTGGTGGGTTCAGGAGGGTAAGACGGAACGCCGTGCTGGATCCCAACGTCTCGATCCCTTAGTCAACAGACGGGGACGTTTGCAAGACAACAACCAACAGTTCGACAACGTTTGCAGCGGCATGGACTATCAGCTCGGAGACTATGGCTGCGGTTACCCTTGACGCTGCATCATAGACAGGAGCGCCTGCGACGGTGTACTCAACGACGAACCTGGGTGCACGAATGGCAAAACGTCATTTGTCGGATGAATCCGCGTTCTGTTTACAGCATCATGATGGTCGCATCCGTGTTTGGGGACATCGCGGTGAACGCACATTGGAGGCGTATATTCGTCATCGCCATACTGGCGTATCACCCGGCGTGATGGTATGGGGTGCCATTGGTTACACGTCTCGGTCACCTCTTGTTCGCATTGACGGCATTTTGAACACTGGACGTTACATTTCAGATGTGTTATGACCCGAAGCCCCACACTTTATTCGGTCCCTCTGAAATACATTTCAGCAGGACAATGCTCGACCGCATGTTGCATGTCCTGTACGGGCGTTTCTGGATACAGAAAATGTTCGACTGCTGCCCTGGCCAGCACATTCTCCAGATCTCTCACCAACTGAAAACGTCTGGTCAGGTGGCCGAGCAACTGGCTCGTCACAGTACGCCAGTCACTACTCTTGATGCACTGTGGTATCGTGTTGAAGCTGCATGGGCAGCTGTACCTGTACACGCTATCTACGCTCTGTTTGACTCAATGCCCAGGCGTATCAAGGCCATTATTACAGCCAGAGGTGGTTGTTCTGGGTACTGATTTCTCAGGATCTATGCATTCAAATTGCGTGAAAATATATTCACATGTCAGTTCTAGTATAATATATTTGTCCAACGATTACCCGTTTATCGTCTGCATTTCTTCTTGGTGTAGCAATTTTAATGGCCAGTAGTGTAATCTAATTGTCATGGGCGACTGGAATGCAGTTGTAGGGGAAGGAGTAGAAGAAAAGGTTACAGGAGAATATGGGCTTGGGACAAGGAATGAAAGAGGAGAAAGATTAATTGAGTTCTGTAACAAGTTTCAACTAGTAATAGCGAATACCATGTTCAAGAATCACAAGGGGAGGAGATATACTTGGAAAAGGCCGGGAGATATGGGAAGATTTCAATTAGATTACATCATGGTCAGACAGAGATTCCGAAATCAGATACTGGATTGTAAGGTGTACCCAGGAGCAGATATAGACTGAGATCACAATTTAGCAGTGATGAAGAGTAGGCTGAAGTTCAAGACATTAGTCAGGAAGAATCAATACGCAAAGAAGTGGGATACGGAAGTACTAAGGATTGACGAGATACGTTTGAAGTTCTCTAACGCTATAGATACAGCAATAAGGAATAGCGCAGTAGGCAGTACAGTTGAAGAGGAATGGACATCTCTAAAAAGGGCCATCACAGAAGTTGGGAAGGAAAACATAGGTACAAAGAAGGTAGTTGCTAAGAAACCATGGGTAACAGAAGAAATACTTCAGTTGATTGATGAAAGGAGGAAGTTCAAACATGTTCCGGGAAAATCAGGAATACAGAAATACAAGTCGCTGAGGAATGAAATAAATAGGAAGTGCAGGGAAGCTAAGACGAAATGGCTGCAGGACAAATGTGAAGACATCGAAAAAGATATGATTGTCGGAAGGACAGACTCAGCATACAGGAAAGTCAAAACAACCTTTGGTGACATTAAAAGCAACGGTGGTAACATTAAGAATGTAACGGGAATACCACTGTTAAATGCAGAGGAGAGAGCAGATAGGTGGAAAGAATACATTGAAAGCCTCTATGAGAGTGAAGATTTGTCTGATGTGATAGAAGAAGAAACAGGAGTCGATTTAGAAGAGATAGGGGATCCAGCATTAGAATCGGAATTTAAAAGAGCTTTAGAGGACTTACGGTCAAATAAGGCAGAAGGGATAGATAACATTCCATCAGAATTTCTAAAATCATTGGGGGAAGTGGCAACAAAACGACTATTCATGTTGGTGTGTAGAATATATGAGTGTTTCGGAAAAGCATCATCCACACAATTCCGAAGACGGCAAGAGCTGACAAGTGCGAGAATTATCGCACAATCAGCTTAACAGGTCATGCATCGAAGCTGCTTACAAGAATAATACACAGGAGAATGGAAAAGAAAATTGAGAATACGATAGGTGACGATCAGTTCGGCTTTAGGAAAAGTAAAGGGACGAGAGAGGCAATTCTGACGTTACGGCTAATAATGGAAGCAAGGCTAAAGAAAAATCAAGACACTTTCATAGGATTTGTCGACCTGGAAAAAGCGTTCGACAATATAAAATGGTGCAAGCTGTTCGAGATTCTGAAAAAAGTAGGGGTAAGCTATAGGGAGAGACGGGTCATATACAATATGTACAACGACCAAGAGGGAATAATAAGAGTGGACGATCAAGAACGAAGTGCTCGTATTAAGAAGGGTGTAAGACAAGGCTGTAGCCTTTCGCCCCTACTCTTCAATCTGTACATCGAGGAAGCAATGATGGAAGTAAAAGAAAGATTCAGGAGTGGAATTAAAATACAAGGTGAATGGATATCAATGATACGATTCGCTGATGACATTGCTATCCTGAGTGAAAGTGAAGAAGAATTAAATGATCTGCTGAACGGAATGAATAGTCTAATGAGTACACAGTATGGTTTGAGAGTAAATCGGAGAAAGACGAAGGTAATGAGAAGTAGTAGAAATGAGAACAGCGAGAAACTTAACATCAGGATTGATGGTCACGAAGTCAATGAAGTTAAGGAATTCTGCTACCTAGGCAGTAAAATAACCAATGACGTACGGAGCACGGAAGACATCAAAAGCGGACTCGCTATGGCAAAAAAACGCATTTCTGGCCAAGGGAAGTCTACTAATATCAAATACCGGCCTTAATTTGAGTAAGAAATTTCTGAGGATGTACGTCTGGAGTACAGCATTGTATGGTAGTGAAACATGGACTGTGGGAAAACCGGAACAGAAGAGAATCGAAGCATTTGAGATGTGGTGCTATAGACGAATGTTGAAAATTAGGTGGAATGATAAGGTAAGGAATGAGGAGGTTCTACGCAGAATCGGAGAGGAAAGGAATATGTGGAAAACACTGATAAGGAGAAGGGACAGGATGATAGGACATCTGCTAAGACATGAGGGAATGACTTCCATGGTACTAGAGGGAGCTGTAGAGGGCAAAAACTGTAGAGGAAGACAGAGATTGGAATACGTCAAGCAAATAATTGAGGACGTAGGTTGCAAGTGCTACTCTGAGATGAAGAGGTTAGCACAGGAAAGGAATTCGTGGCGGGCCGCATCAAACCAGTCAGTAGACTGATGACCAAAAAAAAAAAAAAGTGTAGTTTCGCATTCGGAGGAGAAAATTGGTGATTGGAATTTCGTTATAAGATTCTGCCGCAACGAAAGACGCTTTTGTTTTTATTTTATGATGTTCACCCCAAATCCTTTATTATTTCAATGACACTTTCTTCCCTATCTCACGATAATATAAAACGAGCCACCCCTCTTTGAACTTTCTCGATGTACCCTGTCAATCCTGCCTGGTAAGGATCCCACACCGCAGTATTCAAAAAGAGGACGGACAAGTGTAGCGTAGGCAGTCTCCTTAGTAGGTCTGTTACATTTTCTACGTCTCCTGCCACTAAAACGCAGACTTTTGTTAGCTTTCCCCATAACATTCCCTATGTGTTCCTTCCAACATAAGTTGTTCGTAATTGTAATTCCTAGGTATTTATCTGAATGTACGGCATTTAGGTTTCACTGATTTATCGTGTCTCCGAAGTTTAACGGATTCCTTTTAACACTCATGTGGATGACCTTATACGTTTCGTTATTTAGGGTC
Source organism: Schistocerca piceifrons (assembly GCF_021461385.2). NCBI lineage: Eukaryota > Metazoa > Arthropoda > Insecta > Orthoptera > Acrididae > Schistocerca > Schistocerca piceifrons. The sequence goes on along the minus strand of NC_060141.1, from coordinate 647,447,027 downwards.
AATTGCCAATTTTTGCACCATACGCTCATCTTGTCGAAATCGTTTTGCAAGACGGCTGCTCAGATTGTCTCCTAAATCTTTTGAATAGATAGGAACAGGAAAGGGTGTACAACACTGCCCTGGAGAACGCCAGAAATCTTTTTACTCGATGACTTTCCGTTAATTACTACGAACTGTAACCTCTCTCACAGGAAATCACGAATCTAGTCGCATAACTGAGAAGATATTCCATAAACACGCAATTTCACTACAAGCCGCTTGAGTAGGACAGTGTCAAAAGACTTAAGGAAATCTGGAAATACTGAATCAGAATCAATTTGAAATCCCTTTCCTTATTTGGTTATGAAAACACAGTTTTACGCAGAAGACAGCAATCAGTTTCACATTTAAAACAGATAAATATTAAGTTCTAAATCTTTTAATTGCTCAGAAACTAGTGATCGTATTTTATAGAGTGAAACGCCTTTGAATTTGTCTCTCTTAGAACAACGATTTTTAGCAGCAGAAATTATTACAGTACCATTCGAAAATGAGAAATTGTTTGTTTGACAATGATAAGTTAATAAAGATATCTCTGTAATTAATATAGGTATAACGAGCGAGTGTACTTCGTGTAGTGAAGACCTGCTTAAGTTCCATTGGAGTGAAAACAGAGTTAGGATAACTTAAACGGTTCTGTAAATATTTAATATGAACAGCTTAGCTGTATATTAGTTATGTTGTTCTGTACTGAAACTTACACCGAATGATTCGGCTACCCCTACCAGCAGGTTTTATGCAGCCCACAACGTCTTCAAAAACCGAGCACGAGATTTTCATAATCTCTCGTTCGCTACTCACAAACTATTAGCGCTACAAAAAAAGTGGATGGGACCTATTTGTAGGAAATTTAAGAGTAGTTAAATTCTGTAGTGGGCTACATTTTCGTTGCGGCCACTGGTTTCGATCTACGTAAGAAACACACGCTTGGAGGTTAGTTTTGTACTTTTTCTTGTATCATTCGAAAACTACTGCCTCTAGCGAAAACGCTTCCCAGTACAAAAATTGACTGCATTAAATTTCCTACAAAAAGGCGCTGTTCACCTTTTCTGTAGTACTTAAGGTTTGCATAAAGTGAGCGAGAGAATATAAAGATCTTGCGCTTGGTGTTTGAAGGCATTGTGGGATGCATAAAACCCATGCGTCACCCTGTATACCTGAAACTGGAGAAAAAGCATGACCTTTGTAATAGCAACGTTAGAAGATGGACTTGAACTGATATTCCAAGATATTTTTCGGTGTGGGAAGCACTGCTATTAGATATATCAAGACTGGAACATTACGCTCGCACGGTATGGAAAGCTCAGGGTAATCGTCTTACATTTCATGTACAACGTGCTGCACAATTCATTTCTAGGTCTGCCAGGCGAGAGTTCTGACAAACAGACATCGAGGCTGATGGAAGCAGACCGCCACTGGCGTGCGATATTCAGTATAAGAAACTCTGAAGTTCATTCAATGCTAGCGCGTAAGCACACAGTTGTCAGTCACATTCTGCCGCGTGTTTCACGATACTTGTAAATCGAGGGGAAACAAAGTAGCACATCTGACGCCTCGCACAAGAGGCTTTCAAAAGGCTGTACAGTTAACTCTTGAAGACCACAGTCACCTCTTTTGTTTGAGAAAAAAATGTAAATTTTGGTAAGGGACCAAACTGCTTAGGTTATCGGTCCCTAAGCTTACATACTACTTAATCTAACTTAAACTAACTTATGCTATGGATACCACACACACTCATACCCGAGGGAGGACTCGAACCTCCGACGGGAGGAGCCGCGCAGACCGTGACAAGCGGCTATTGTTTGAGATAAATTACTCAGCAACAAGCGCTGCAAAACAGAGAAAGAATATACAAAAAGGCCACTAAAATATGAAAAAGCAACGAAGCAGGTTCATCAAATACTTTAACGATGCTAATGTAGCGTAACGAGAGTTTAATTATTCTCAGTTAAGTTTTCGGCAGCCCTGAAACTTGCTACTATTAATTATTCACAAACTTTCTTTATTAATTTCTAAATGAAACCTGTGTTCAGAAAGCACCAAAGATCTCGATTCTTAAAGTCTTTATCTACAGGTACTGCATAGTCAAAAATGTTTACTGAGATTGTTAAAGTCACACACATTATTTGCGTTAGACGACCACTTACATTTTCATTGCTGTTTCAAAAGAGACACTGATGCTGGTCAACTTATGAAGTGCTGAGTTACGGTACCCATTACGTTTCATTAACAAAGTAAACATCTTTCGGTCATAAAATTACAGCCACAGATAAAAAATCTCACGGTTATGCTGAACAAAAATTTTGTAAGATATGATTTCATTATTATTAATTATTATTTCAGCCAGCTAATTACCCCTTTACTTTTAACGTGCTTTTCTTTTAGTTTTATATCTGGAGATTTCTCGTAGCTTGCTTCTATTCCTCAGTTAACGTTTTGTTTTTGTCACGTTCTCTCTGGAACACGTAACACGCAAAGTTTCAGAGGGACTCTTCTCAATAAAGCGGCATGTAAGATTAATGATCTTTTATGTTTTCCACTCCTGGTAACAGTACTCCTTTGTGAAAGAAGGACTGCAGGTCACAGGCCAGCTGGGATGGAAGCACTGAGTCGCATTTGAGGATACACAGAATTAATATTTATTTAATTATAAAAAAAATTAAACACTCCACCACTGGTAGCAGCATAGACACATGGTGATTTCCGACAGCAGTTTTATAAAGGAATGCCTTTAAAATGTTTCGGCGTCACTGCCATTAAAAGTTAAAGTTAACATACAGTCGAAGAGCGACAAAACAAATAACCTTCCAACAAAAGCTGCAAGTTTAATTTACATCCGGTTACTAAAACCCGTTAAAAATTGGCAGAATCAAACCTAATAGCATCAACATTTAACTTCAAATATTTGGTTTTTTCTTTATTTAACAAGTTTACTGAAAACACTCAAATCTTCCTTCAAATTTACTGCAATAAGCAAGACTTACTGGTAACATCTTAGTTACAGAATTTGCAAATAGTCAAAATGGATTACAGAGTTGTTGGGCTTGACAGGCGACAAACAGCATATGCCGTATAGTTAACTCCCTCACACAACCCTATGCATAGGCAGTACAGTTACACTAACAACAGCTTGATATAAACCATACAAAAATGATATTAACACAATGCTCACTTTCAGAAGTTACCACGTTAGCCATGTTTTACCATATTAGACAGGTAACTGACGTTTGGACGCAATCTTTACAAACTGTTATGAACAGAGTGCCTATAAATAAATTTCTCTGGTTAATTTATCCACACAAAAATAATCAGCAATACATCTTTCCGACTCCCCCTTATATATTTTCTATTCTCACGACAGTGCTTTTTAACTCACTTCAAACAACCACTGTTAATATTAATATTAATATTAAAAAACAACTCTGATCCTTGATTTAATATAAAATTCTTTTTCCTTTAAAATGTTAAACTCAGATACTTGTGCGATAACTGCAGCTAACTACATGGAGATCTCACAACCAAAGAAGTACATGCCTTTAGCGCGTTATTAATAGCACTTAACATTACTGACAGATTTCTACTAAACTTCGATGTCCCCAAAAACCGTAACACAGTCAAAATTTTTAAACCATAGAAGCACAACGTTCAAATAACATCCAGGGCACTGCCAAAGGAATGCAACGAGCCCAGACGAGGCACTAAGCAGGCAACACAACTTGTACGGTACCGGGAAAAATTATTTCAACGCCAAAATCAGCACGGAGGTCGAACCTGCTTACCGGTCAGATCTGCAGTAGCAAGGCAGCCCACCATTTAACACAATCTCCAATCGGCAAGAACAGAGTCACAGGAAGGTAACAAGCTCCGCACTACCTTCAGAGGCCGAGCGAGGTGGCGCAGTGGTTAGCACGTTGGACTCGCATTTGGGAGGACGACGGTTCAAACCCGCGTACGGCCATCATGATTTAGGTTTTATCTACATCTACGTGATTACTTTACAATTCACAATAAAATGCCTGGCAGAGGGTACAGTGAACCACCTTCAAGCTGTCTCTCTACCGTTCCCCTCTCGAACGTCGCTCGGGAAAAACGAGCATTTAAATTTTGCTGTGCGAGCCCTGATTTCTCTTATTTTATCGTGATGATCATTTCTCCCTATGTGAGTAGGTGCAAACAGAATGTTTTCGCAGTCGGAGGAGAAAACTGGTGATTGAAATTTCATGAGAAGATCCCGTCGCGACGAAAAACGCCTTCGTTTTAATGATTGCCTCTCCAATTCTCGTATCATGTCTGTGGCACTATTTCCCCTATTTCGCGATAATACAAAACGAGCCGACCTTCTTTGAACTTATTCGATGTCATCCGTCAGTCCTACCTCATGCGGATCGCACACCGCGCAGCAATACTCCAAAATAGGGCGGACAAGCGTGGTGTAAGCAGTCTCTTTGGTAGACCTGTTGCACCTTGTAAGTGTTCTACTAATGAATCACAGTCTTTGGTTTGCTCTAGTCACAATATTATCTATATGATCGTTCCAGTTTAGGTTGTTCGTAATCCCTAAGTATTTAATTGAATTTACAGCCTTCATACACTCCTGGAAATTGAAATAAGAACACCGTGAATTCATTGTCCCAGGAAGGGGAAACTTTATTGACACATTCCTGGGGTCAGATACATCACATGATCACACTGACAGAACCATAGGACATAGACACAGGCAACAGAGCATGCACAATGTCGGCACTAGTACAGTGTATATCCACCTTTCGCAGCAATGCAGGCTGCTATTCTCACATTGAGACGATCGTAGAGATGCTGGATGTAGTCCTGTGGAACGGCTTGCCATGCCATTTCCACCTGGCGCCTCAGTTGGACCAGCGTTCGTGCTGGACGTGCAGACCGCGTGAGACGACGCTTCATCCAGTCCCAAACATGCTCAATGTGGGACAGATCCGGAGATCTTGCTGGCCAGGGTAGTTGACTTACACCTTCTAGAGCACGTTGGGTGGCACGGGATACATGCGGACGTGCATTGTCCTGTTGGAATAGCAAGTTCCCTTGCCGGTCTAGGAATGGTAGAACGATGGGTTCGATGACGGTTTGGATGTACCGTGCACTATTCAGTGTCCCCTCGACGATCACCAGTGGTGTACGGCCAGTGTAGGAGATCGCTCCCCACACCATGATGCCGGGTGTTGGCCCTGTGTGCCTCGGTCGTATGCAGTCCTGATTGTGGCGCTCACCTGCACGGCGCCAAACACGCATACGACCATCATTGGCACCAAGGCAGAAGCGACTCTCATCGCTGAAGACGACACGTCTCCATTCGTCCCTCCATTCACGCCTGTCGCGACACCACTGGAGGCGGGCTGCACGATGTTGGGGCGTGAGCGGAAGACGGCCTAACGGTGTGCGGGACCGTAGCCCAGCTTCATGGAGACGGTTGCGAATGGTCCTCGACGATACCCCAAGAGCAACAGTGTCCCTGATTTGCTGGGAAGTGGCGGTGCGGTCCCTTACGGCACTGCGTAGGATCCTACGGTCTTGGCGTGCATCCGTGCGTCGCTGCGGTCCGGTCCCAGGTCGACGGGCACGTGCACCTTCCGCCGACCACTGGCGACAACATCGATGTACTGTGGAGACCTCACGTCCCACGTGTTGAGCAATTCGGCGGTACGTCCACCCGGCCTCCCGCATGCCCACTATACGCCCTCTCTCAAAGTCCGTCAACTGCACATACGGTTCACGTCCACGCTGTCGCGGCATGCTACCAGTGTTAAAGACCGCGATGGAGCTCCGTATGCCACGGCAAACTGGCTGACACTGACGGCGGCGGTGCACAAATGCTGCGCAGCTAGCGCCATTCGACGGCCAACACCGCGGTTCCTGGTGTGTTCACTGTGCCGTGCGTGTGATCATTGCTTGTACAGCCCTCTCGCAGTGTCCGGAGCAAGTATGGTGGGTCTGACACACCGGTGTCAGTGTGTTCTTTTTTCCATTTCCAGGAGTGTATTTGTGTGACTTATCGCGTAATCGAAATTTAGCTGATTTATTTTAGTACTCATCTGAATAACTTCACACTTTTCTTTATGTAGGTTCAATTGCAACTTTTCGCACCATACAGATGTCTTATCTAAATCATTTTGCAATTCGTTTTGGTTATCTGATGACTTTACAACACGGTAAATAACAGCATCATCTACAAAAAAAAAAAAAATCTAAGACGGCTACTCAGATTGTCTCCCACGTCGTTAATACAGACCAGGAAGAATAGGCTACTCAGATTGTCTCCCACGTCGTTAATACAGACCAGGAAGAATAGAGGGCTTATAACACTTCCTTGTGGAACGACGGATATTACTTCTGTTTTATTCGATGACTTTCCGTCTATTACTACAAACTGTGACCTTTCTGACAGAATATCACGAATCCAGTCGCACAACTGAGGAGATATTCCATAGGCACGCAGTTTGGTTAGAAGACGCTTGTGAGGAACGGTGTCGAAAGCCTTTGGAAATCTAAAAATAGGGAATCAATTTGATATCCCCTGTCGATAGCACTCATTACTTCATGAGTATAAAGAGCTAGTTATGTTTCACAAGAACAATGTTTTCTGAATCCGTGCCGACTATGTGTCAATAAACCGTTTTCTTCGAGGTAGTTCATAATGTTCGAACACAGTATATGTTCCAAATCCGTACTGCAAATTTGACGTTTATGGGCCTGTAATTCAGCAGTTTACTTATATTTTACCATTTTTGGGTATTGGTGTGACTTGAGCAATATTCCAGTCTTTAAATACGGAACTTCCTGTGAGCGAGTGGTTGTATCTAATTGCTAAATATGTAGCTGTTGTATGAGCATACTCTGAAAGGAATCTGACTGGTATACAATCTCTGCCGGAGACCTTGCCATTATTAAATGATTTAAGCTGCTTTGCTACACTGAGGATATCTACTTCTATGTTTCTCATCTTGGCAGTTGTTATTGATTGGAATTCAGGAATATTTGCTTCGTCTTCTTCGATGAAGGAGTTTCGGAAAACCGTGTTTAATAACTCTGCTTTAATGGCACTATCATCAGTGACTTCACCGTTGTTATCGTGCAGTGAAGGTACTGATTGCGTCTTGCCACTGGTGTGCTTTATGTATGACCAGAATCTCTTTGGGTTTTCTGCCAGATTCCGGGACAGAGTTTCGTTGTGGACCTTATTAAAAGCATATCACATTGAAGGACGCGCTATGTTTCGAACTCCTGCAAAACTTTGCCAATCTTGGGGATTTTGCTTTCATTTAAATTTGGCATGTTCTTTTCGTTGCTCCTGCATCAGCGACCTCACCCGTTTTGTCTACCATGGGGGATCAGTACCACCACTTATTAATTTATGTGGTATTTGTCTCTCAATTGCCGACGATACTAATTCTCTGAAATCATTCCATATCTTTTGTACGCTTACGGGATCAGATCGGAAGGAATGGAGACTGTCTCTTAAAAAGGCGTTAAGAGCATTTTTATCAGATTTTTTTAAAGAGATGTACTTTGCATTTCTTTTTGATGGTTGTGGGTGTTATGGTATTTAGCCTAACAGCAACTGCCTTGTGGTTGCTAATCCCTGTATTCGTCATGATACTCCATATCAGTCCATGATTATTTGTTGCTAAGAAGTCAAGTATGCGTTCGCAACCATTTGCGCATCGAGTGGGCTCATGAACTATTTGTTCAAAATAGTTTTCTGAGAAAGCATTCAGTACAATTTCGGATGACGTTTTATGCCTGCTGCTGCTTTCAAACGTATAATTTTTCCAGCATATCGAGGGTAGACTGAAGTCGCCACCGACTATAATTGTATGAGAGAGGTACCTATTTGAAATGAGATTCAGGTTTACTTTGTAATGCTCAACAACTATATCTTCTGAGCCGGGTCGTCGGCAAAACGATACAGTTAATACTTTAGTCCGATTTTCAAGTATAGCCTCTACCCATACTATTTCGTAGGGACTATGTGCTTCAATTTCACTGCATGGTAAACTACTTCTGACAGCAATGAATACTCCACCACCAACTGTCTTTAATCTATCCTTTCTGAACGCAGTTAGGTCATTTGAAAAAAAAAAAAAAAATCCGCTGAACTTATTTCCGGCTGTAGCCGTCTTTCAGTACCAATAAATATTTGAGCTTCAGTGCTTTCTACTAGGGTTTGGAGCTTTGGTTCTTTCCCAACACCGTTACGACAATTTACAACTACAATACCGATCGTTTCTACAACTACCTTACTGTGTTTTATCTGCCCCCTTTTAGACGGACGCCTTTTCTGTGGTTTCTTGAGAGCCTCTAACCTAAAAAGACCGCCCAGGCCCTTCCACTACCCGTGTAGCCGCTTCCTGTGTGTAGTGGACTCCTGACCTATTAAGCGGAACACAGAAACCCACCACCCGATGGCGCAAGTCAAGGAATCTGTAGCCTACACGGTCACAGAACCGCCTGAGTCACTGTTTCAGCCCCTACATTCGGCTCTGCACCAAAGACCACAGTCGGTTCTGTCGACTATGTTGCAGATGGTGAGCTCCGCCTTAATCTCGCAAGCAAGACTGGCAGTCTTTACGATTTCCACTAGCCGCGCGAAACCAGAGAGAATCTCCTCCGATCCAAACCGACACAAGTCATTGGTACCGCCATTGCTGCACCCTGTACTCTTCATGGCATCCGGAAGCACCGTTTCCACATCCCAAATGACTTCCCAGGTATGTACAGGGAGTTCACAATGGCTTCCTTCCCCTCCTTGGCAGTCATGTTCCTAAGGGACCCTATTAAGAGCCTAACGTTGGAGCTCCCAACTCAGAATCCGCATTAAACACAATATCTCTTCACTACCAACGGCGTCAGAACCTGTATAAATGGCGCCATAACAAATTCGGCAGCCGCCGAAGGCACAAAGTCTGTCGCTAGTAAACTAGCACTAAAAAGTTTATTTCATTTAATTTAGGAATGGTTATTTCGTTCACGGTATTCATATTTAATTTGAACTTGAGAAGTTGCAATTTTTGGTCCTCGACTTGAATTCGAATTGGGATCTCTAGGAATGGAACGTATGCGGGTTGCAATCCTGGTCCAGCACAAACATATTCATAATTTCATTTTACGCCCTAGCCTGTGCACACTGACATACCACCGAAAAATAATTAGCATATTTAATGTCTGTTCATGAATAGTCAACAATAACGATAGATACCGTTATTTCTAGTGAAACATGCATCTCACTACTGGTGAGCAAGCAGTTGATACTTAAGGGGAGCCGGAACGATGAAAATGACAAAATCAACGTTGTTTGTTTTTTATTATTCAAATTATTTGGAGTTTTCTGAATAAAACAAATCAAGTTTCACCCTTCTAAGTGTATTTTTTATCGCTGCGAAGTTGACGCGCCGCGTAAACGGTTGTAGCGACTTGATGTGTCAGCCCTGACGGCGCCGCTGCAAGCAGGGTATCTTTGCGGAATTAGACAGTGTTTTGTTTCCAACGTTGTATGGCTTTATCTCTGTGACAAGTGACTGTTCATATCGGTAAACATAAACGCTATACCGTGTGTGTTGACTTGTGGAGTTTACTTTGTGTTGTTTAGCTGTTCAATTTTGCGTATTTGACGAATTTTGCTCGTACCTGTTTTACGTATTTGGTTTGTGGGTATCTATATGCCCAGTTTCAGCAATCGAGTGCTTAAGAAAAGGCACAATGAGTGGAAGACGAAATCTTTTGTTGTTTCGAAGGGGGATGCTGTTCTGACTGCTTCACTGACTGCTCCAAATGAATGTGATAGAACTGCTTCCAGCAAGAAACTTTGTGACAGCAAAGAAAAATTTGAAAACTATGAAAGTGACAGTAATTATGTGAATGAAATAAATAACATTTCATTGCTCTCTAATATTTTGAAACATAACGTATTATGCCGAGTTTGCAAAGAAAGAGGACTGGAATTGAAAATAACTTCACACATTGGTTTGGAATGTGAAATGTTATTGAAGTGTGACAAATGCTCTGCAGAAGTTTTGTTTTCTAATTCTAACAGTATTCCTCGTAGTGGTAATAGTGGAAAGAAGGTGTATGATATAAATGTTAGGCTAATCTATGGCTTGCGTTGCATTGGCAAGGGCAGTGCTGCATGGAATTATGTGGAATTATGAACATGTCAAAACCACCAACCAAGTTTGGATTTTATAATGAATTGGTGGGATCTTCTGCTGAAGATATTGCTCAAGCAACAAGAAGAAAGCAGTCGAAGAAGCTGTGACAGATAATGGGAATTGTAGAGATTTAACTGAAGCTTTAGATGGATCTTGGCAAGGTAAAGGTCATAAATCTCTAAATGGAGTTGTGACAGCTACCAGTGGAGACGGTTGCAAAGTAATTGATGTTGTTATTCTCTCAAAACATTGTAGATGTAAGGGCAATATCAAGGACGAACATAGCGAAAGTTGTGAAGCAAATTTTCACAGCACGAGTGCAGCGATGGAAGTAGAGAGAGTGAATTCAATTTTTTCCAGATCACAGGAGTGGTATAGTGTACAGTACACTAACTATATAGGAGATGGTGATTCTAAGGGATATAAAGCTGTAGAGGAACTCAAACCTTATGGCAATGAAATTCACATTAAAAAACAGGAGTGCATCGGACATGTGCAAAAGCGCATGGGGGCTCGCTTGCGCAAACTAAAGCAGACATTAGGATCCCAGAAGCTTAATGATGATAAGACCCTTGGAGGAAAAGGAAGATTGACAGATGAAGCAATTGATAGATTGCACAGGTATTAAGGGTGCGCAATTAGGCAAAATACAAGAAGCATTGAAGATATGAGGAGAGCAATATGGGCACTAATTTTTCATACTGCATCAACAAATGAGAACCCACAACATGCACTGTCCCACTCTTGGTGTAAGTACCAATCCGGAAAGGAATATGCCTATAAAAACAGTTTGCCAAATGCTGTAATTGATGTAATTAAGCCCATATACAGAGATTTATCACAGCCAACGTTATTGGAAAAGTGTTTACATGGGAAAACACAAAATCCTAATTAAAGTGTAAATAATTTAATTTGGATTAGGATTCCCAAAAGAGTGTTTGTACAGATAAAAACATTGCATTTTTGAGTGTATGATGCAGTGACAACATACAATGAAGGAAACATGTTCAAATGTGATGTGCTCAAACGTTTAGGTTTCCAACCAGTACACAACACAATTTCCACAATGCTCCTAATTGATGTAGAAAGACTAAGAGGTGCAGGAAGAAGAGATAAAATCCTACAACATGCAGCAAAAGGGAAAAAAAGACCAGTGAAAAGGAAAATAACACTGGAAAAAGAAGAGGATGCTGGTAATCCATCATATGGGGCAGGAATGTATTAAAAAACTTCGGAAGCCATTTCCTGTAACTTTAAAATTTTCATCTTTGAGGAACAAAACTGCTAACAGTATATCAATGAAATTTATACACAATATTGTTTACTTCTTTTCCTTCATTTTTATAACAAATTGTAAAAAAATACTATATAATTGAAGAGTTATAGAAGAAAAAGTGCAAAAATATTAGAGAAAAAATAAGCATCTGTTTAAAAAAATTGTAAAACAAAAACCAATAAATATTTCTTAACATGGCATCGTAACTTTGTAGAGAAATATTCACTGAAGATGTAGTCCAAATTTCAGAGCAATATGTTTAATGGTTTTTAAAAAATGTTCGTTCAATTGGCTAAAATTAAGGTGTAGGAGATGGATCGTTCCGGCTGTAAATAAATTCGATTTCTAACATCTGATTTTACTTAGTTAACAATCCGATAACGTGCTGGGTAGAAAATCCTGTCACAACATCGTAAATCATAGCATTCTGCATATGCATACTTGGTTACTGGTGAAGGAGAGTATATTAAACATCTTTCGTGGTTAGTTAACAGGGCGATAAAGGTTTTGATGTAGTAGAAATAATTTCATTTCGTTTCAGGTTCAGATGTGTTACTAATACTGGTGAAAACCTATATTTATTTCGTGTCTCTTTACGGCTAGTCAGCATTGATGATCGTTGTTTTGATCAAGTCCCGGGCAGGTGCGAAAGTGTATTTTAGTTGGTAGTGGCTATGTATGCTGGGTTTCTGTCCAGATTCAGAACAAAAAATTTCGTCATGTCATTTATAGTTCAAACATGTGGGCAAATACACTCCTGGAAATTGAAACAAGAACACCGTGAATTCATTGTCCCAGGAGGGGGAAACTTTATTGACACATTCCTGGGGTCAGATACATCACATGATCACACTGACAGAACCACAGGCACATAGACACAGGCAACAGAGCATGCACAATGTCGGCACTAGTACTGTGTATATCCACCTTTCGCAGCAATGCAGGCTGCTATTCTCCCATGGAGACGATCGTAGAGATGGTGGATGTAGTCCTGTGGAACGGCTTGCCATGCCATTTCCACCTGGCGCCTCAGTTGGACCAGCGTTCGTGCTGGACGTGCAGACCGCGTGAGACGACGCTTCATCCAGTCCCAAACATGCTCAATGGGGGACAGATCCGGAGATCTTGCTGGCCAGGGTAGTTGACTTACACCTTCTAGAGCACGTTGGGTGGCACGGGATACATGCGGACGTGCATTGTCCTGTTGGAACAGCAAGTTCCCTTGCCGGTCTAGGAATGGTAGAACGATGGGTTCGATGACGGTTTGGATGAACCGTGCACTATTCAGTGTCCCCTCGACGATCACCAGTGGTGTACGGCCAGTGTAGGAGATCGCTCCCCACACCATGATGCCGGGTGTTGGCCCTGTGTGCCTCGGTCGTATGCAGTCCTGATTGTGGCGCTCACCTGCACGGCGCCAAACACGCATACGACCATCATTGGCACCAAGGCAGAAGCGACTCTCATCGCTGAAGACGACACGTCTCCATTCGTCCCTCCATTCACGCCTGTCGCGACACCACTGGAGGCGGGCTGCACGATGTTGGGGCGTGAGCGGAAGACGGCCTAACGGTGTGCGGGACCGTAGCCCAGCTTCATGGAGACGGTTGCGAATGGTCCTCGCCGATACCCCAGGAGCAACAGTGTCCCTAATTTGCTGGGAAGTGGCGGTGCGGTCCCCTACGGCACTGCGTAGGATCCTACGGTCTTGGCGTGCATCCGTGCGTCGCTGCGGTCCGGTCCCAGGTCGACGGGCACGTGCACCTTCCACCGACCACTGGCGACAACATCGATGTACTGTGGAGACCTCACGCCCCACTTGTTGAGCAATTCGGCGGTGCGTCCACCTGGCCTCCCGCATGCCCACTATACGCCCTCTCTCAAAGTCCGTCAACTGCACATACGGTTCACGTCCACGCTGTCGCGGCATGCTACCAGTGTTAAAGACTGCGATGGAGCTCCGTATGCCACGGCAAACTGGCTGACACTGACGGCGGCGGTGCACAAAAGCTGCGCAGCTAGCGCCATTCGACGGCCAACACCGCGGTTCCTGGCGTGTCCGCTGTGCCGTGCGTGTGATCATTGCTTGTACAGCCCTCTCGCAGTGTCCGGAGCAAGTATGGTGGGTCTGACACACCGGTGTCAATGTGTTCTTTTTTCCATTTCCAGGAGTGTAATTCTTCATGAATAATTAGTACAGTGACGTTACTGATTATACTCCATTAATATTGCGGTTTCTATAGCTTTTACTGCTGCTTATCGCGTTTTCTTTAACTAGTTCCTTTTTACGACCAGTTTATGCAAAATACAATTGTCACTGGGACATTTAGCAGGTGCGGGGAAACCTTATACAGAGGGAAAATACTTCTGTCATAGACCTTTATTAGTCCACGCGCTGTCTCAGAATATATTGTTTCTAGTTTTTGCAGTATCATGGTGTGATGTTACATCGCACTGTTTGCATTAAAGAACAGTGTTGTCTAGTTTACTTTATTTAAGGATTGCTACATAGTTTACGTGCCATAGTTAGTTGTTTCAGATTGTAATGAGATGGTAACGCTTTTGAAAATCATTGTAACCTGTACAAACGTTAGGGACTAACACATCTCTAATTACGTGTTCTTCATAGGCTTTTCAGTATCATGGTGTGATGTCGTATCGCACTGATTGCCTTAAAGAACAGTGTTGTCTAGTGGTCTCTCGTGGTATCCATTTTGTATAATCGAACGACTGTACCGCAATGCGATTAGAGCATCCGCTAGACAGCTAAGTTACGTTGGTTGCATGCAAATCAGGCGGATCACAATTAAGCTCGTTCAGATACTTTTGCGCATGATAGTACATACAAATTGAAATTTCCAGAAGTTTATGACCATATATGGAAAAGTCTCATTTGCTTACTTCTTTCCGTTCCACAACAAAATTTGTATTTACTAGTGGTGGAGGCTTCTGCTATCGCTCCGTTAGTGTTTATATTTTCAGACTAGGAAGAGAGAGAGATTACTTTTTTTTAAGTAGGGGTGTTTATCTTTGTGTTTGTTTGTATGAAGAGAGCTAACATGTCCTGTGGCTACTGTGTGTTTAAGTTACTGCTTTGTTATGATATAGTGGTGGATTATCTAGGGTGAGGATATTCCTAGCTTTCGCTGTTGTTTTGCGGTGTCACTGGAGGTTGTTCTTTTTCAACAATCCGTTTTATTAGTTTAAATAGCGTCTGGTTGCTGGTAATTTCTTATGGTCTTGTAGGAGTAGAAGTTGTTTCTTGTTGGTGAATCTGACTACTTTCATGTCCTTTTCTATTGTGGTAGGCTGGTGGTTTTCTTGACGGAGGTGTTCCGTAAATGTTGGATGCCTGGTGCCATATTTCCATGCTCTTTTGTGTTCTTTATACCTTATTTCTGTTCTGCCAGTTGGTCCTAGGTATAGTGCATCACAGCTACTGCAATGGTGTTGGTAAGTGCCAGATTTTTGGTCGACATCCACTTGATCTTCCTTGTATACAACTTGTATATGTGCAACTGCGGGAAAAAGAGGCAAAAAACAAAGCAGAAGAAACGTATATTTATAGAAAACTGCTCGTCCACTACCACTGAATTGACTGAGTAAGTAGAAACTTGTTGTAGTGTGAGAACACAGTAGGTGGTTGAAAGAGAGTTGGGCATTTATACATTCCATAAACAGCTGATGCTAATGCGAATATCCTGGCAGACCACGTGTCAATGGTGTCTGTGTTAAGGGTATGTCGAGAATGTTAGTTTACATTAAAAGTCTTATGCGACTGTTTCGTGTTTATAGGGACCTTCAAGATTCCAGATTCCGCCTTCGAGTGGAGTACGGAAGCCGCTTTGTTCCCGTCCTAAATGTTACGACCGGACCACATAGCGCAGCACGTCATCTTAAGCCGTTATATAGCTCACAACTTCGTTATCCGATAAAGCCACACGAATCGCTCTTTGTGGAGGATATCGTTCTCTCGTGTTTAGCATGCACTTTTGGGCATCCCAGTGCCTGTTTACCAGAGTGCTGTTCGGCCTTCCGGATAACATGAAAGAAGCCCGCACGAAATCCTAGCATAAATACAGGTCGTAGCTTTTACGAGTATGGGGCAATGAAGAGTAACAGGCGAGTATAACAGAGAATACTGATGAAACAGCGAACGAGGACTGCCACGTTATTTGCAGCCCTCTCTAAACGCTTGGGAAATGGTACAGTGCTGCTTACAAGATTGTGTGGATAATATTAGGCTACTAATGGAGACGAAACTTCAAGCGAGCTGTAAGATAGGAGGGCATGCTGAAAAGTAATGCCTATGAACTTTTTACGTGCTACAATTAAAGTTTTTTTTAAATGGAAAAAATGTTGTTAACATTTTACAGCTTTATTCTCCCCCTATATACATTTGTATCTCAGCGTACTCATCCTCACAACGAACAGATTTCCCGCAAAAAGAAACCACTTTGTGGATACCGCAACTATACAATATTTGACTTTAACAAAGTTGTGCATAAGGGCACCCAGGTAGGAAATGATTATGGTGAATAATTTTCGTAGTCTCCAATTTACTGAACTGGTCGCAGATGAACGAACTACAATGCACAGAAAACCAGAAACCAGTATTCCTTCATTTATTAATCCACAGTTTACATGTATTAGCGTTAGTCATCATCAGAATCTGCACATAAAAATGGATACATAAGTAATACAAATGTAAAGGGGTACTTACGATTAGAATAGAGCGACGAGAAGATGCGTCAGATGACTACAGATAATACACATGTAGAAACATGGAAGCATACTGTACATGAAGAGAAGGAACGTCCAAATTTTACAGAAGATACCTACCCTGGTCATAACAAAAACCAGAGGATTACAAAGTGACACGGCTGACTTGCAACGAACATGCGAACAGACTGACAGAACTCAGATTGTGAGTACAGAGCGGTACAACAGCACGGTCACTTGGTGGTGCACAGTGCATTCATGCTGACAACCAGCGCCACCCAAGAAGAACAGGAGAAACGCAGATAACTATTTATAACTGCAAAATAAGTCGTCAACGACATTGGATAATCTGCGAAGAGAAAATGAAACTAGTGGAATGTCAGAAAAGCTAAATTATTTTAACATATCGTTTATAAACCTGCCAACTTTAGACATTTCTCTGGTTCTCTTGTAACTACACCACTGGCCATTAAAATTGCTACACCAAGTAGAAATGCAGACGATAAACGGGTATTCATTGGACAAATATATTTTACTAGAAGTGACATGTGACTACATTTTCACGCAATTTGGGTGCATAGATCTTGAGAAATCAGTACCCAGAACAACCACCTCTGACCGTGATAACGGCCTTGATTTGCCTGGGCATTGAGTCAAACAGAGCTTGGATGGCGTGTACAGGTACAGCTGCCCATGCAGCTTCAGCACGATACCACAGTTCATCAAGAGTAGTGACTGGCGTATTGTGACGAGCCAGTTGCTCGGCCACCATTGACCAGACGTTTTCAGTTGGTGAGAGATCTGGAGAATGTGCTGGCCAGGGCAGCAGTCGAACACTTTCTGTATCCAGAAAGGTCCGTACAGGACCTGCAACATGCGGTCGTGCATTATACTGCTGAAATGTAGGGTTTCGCAGGGGTCGAATGAAGGGTAGAGCCACGGGTCGTAACACATGTGAAATGTAACATCCACTGTTCAAAGTGCCGTCAATTCGAACAAGAGGTGACCGAGACGTGTAACCAATGGCACCCCACAAAATCACGCAGGGTGATACGCCAGTATGGCGATGACGAATACACGCTTCCAATGTGTGTTCACCACGATGTCGCCAAACACGGATGCGACCATCATGGTGTTGTAAACAGAACCTGGATTCATCCGATAAAATGACGTTTTGCCATTCGTGCACCCAGTTTCGTTGCTGAGTACACCATCGCAGACGCTCCTGTCTGTGATGCAGCATCAAGAGTAATCGCAACCATGGTCTCCGAGCTGATAGTCCATGCTGCTGCAAACGTCGTCGAACTGTTCGTGGAGATGGTTGTTGTCTTGCAAACGTCCCCATCTGTTGAGTCAGGAATCGAGACGTGGCTGCATGATGCGCTACAGCCATGCGGGTAAGATGCCTATCTTCTCGACTGCTAGTAATACGAGGCCGTTGGGATCGACCACGGCGTTCCGTATTACCCTCCTGAACCTACCGATTTCATATTCTGCTAACAGTCATTGGATCTAGACCACCGTGAGCAGCAATGTTGCGATACGACAAACCGCAATCGCGATAGGCTACAATCCGTCGTTTATCAAAGTCGGAAACGTGATGGTACGCATTTCTCCTCCTTACACGAGGCATCACAACACCGTTTCACCAGGCAACGCCGGTCAACTGCTGTTTGTATATGAGAAATCGGTTGGAAATTTTCCTCATGTCAGCACGTTGTAGGTGTCGCCACCGACGCCAACCTTGTGTGAATGCTCTGAAAAACTGATCATTTGCATATCACAGCATATTCCTCCTGTCGGTTAAATTCTCATCTGTAGCACGTCATCTTCGTGGTGTAGCAATTTTAATGGCCCGTAGTGTACTTTCAACAAATTGAATAGCAGGCTACGTGATAATACGGTAGTCGTTGCAAAAGCCGATAAAGGCAGCTCTGTTTGGTTTCAGATGTTGCCTACGTTCTAAAACTCAGGAATTCTTTCATTCAAACAAAATAGTAAAAATCACTAGGTGTCCAATATAAAAACATTTCAGTGACCCGAAGAACTTAATAAAAAATTCAAATAATTTGTTTCGGAAATTGCTAAGAAAAGGAACATACCGATGAACCCTAAAATTCCCGTTCGCAAATGAAGTTGCGTAAAATTAATCATCCGATCACCTCTTCGATTAATGGTCTCAGGGACCAAATTACCGCGTTAATAGCTTCTGCTATTCTAAATTTAAGTCTGGGTTCGTTTACACTAACACTTGGTTTTTAAAGAACAGTCATGAGATGGCGATGTTGCTTAGAAACTCAGAAATTCCATGTGAAGCAACCTTCGTTTCGTTCGAGATTACGAACATCTACACGAATACCTCAATTACAGAGACTCTGGAGGTTGATCGTTGTAACACACTGATGTATAGCAAAATCAATGCAGGCGGAATTACAGAAGTGATGGACTTGATACAGTAGTCACTTTCGTGTAATTTTTCTCACGTAACAGTATGAGATATTATCAGGACTTCTGTATTTCGGGCGTATTGGTGGACATTTTTATT
Source organism: Schistocerca piceifrons (assembly GCF_021461385.2). Taxonomy (NCBI): domain Eukaryota; kingdom Metazoa; phylum Arthropoda; class Insecta; order Orthoptera; family Acrididae; genus Schistocerca; species Schistocerca piceifrons. The sequence continues at coordinate 647,428,267 of NC_060141.1, read as the reverse complement.
AACGACTTAGAGAAAGATTATTTTTAGCAACACTGATCCTTTGAAGAATATAATTTTAATTTATAGGCCGTATGAAGAAGATGTTTCCATACTAGTAAAAGGTACTGAGAAAGATGTGCTGGATTTCTTAGACGAGTTTAATAATTTGCATTCTAACAACAGTTTCACACTTGAAATGAAGAGAGATAACACCCTAAACTTCCTCAGTCTTACAGTCAAAAATAATGGTATGCGGTTTGAGCTTGGCATTTATTGTAAGCCGACAGCAGCAAGTATTATTGTGGTAAGTGCGGATTCGTGCACACAATAAGGCTTTCTTCTACTCTGTCTTACAGACCAGCTGAGTTAAACCTAAGTAGGGCGCATATAGACAAGGAAACAGGTGTAATCGTCCAGACAGGCTCGGACAATGGGGACGCTGAAGAGTTTGTGCGTAATATTGGTGTAAGCCTGTCTTTAATAAATTATCAGTTTCCCTTTCACCGACAACTCATAAACTGTTACTCGTCATATTGTGGCCCCTTTTGTGAACGCATAGCGCGTGTATTTAAGAAAGCGAATGTAGAGATTGGTTTTGGTACGCGTAGAAATTGTTTTCTGCTCTGCGGACTTCAGTGAATTGGTGTGATGGCCGCCCGGTGTGGCCGAGCGGTTCTATGCGCTGCAGTCCGGAACCGCGCGACCGCTACGGTTGCAGGTTCGAATCCTGCCTCAGGCATGGATGTGTGTGATGTCCTTAGGTTAGTTAGGTTTAAGTAGTTCTCAGTTCTAGGGGACTGATGACCTCAGATGTTAAGTCCGATAGTGCTCAGAGCCATTTTTTTTGGCGTGATGATAGGTTTTCACTTCTAGGTGTTTACAAGGTAACCTGTGGCTCTTGGATCTTGACAGCTTATACAGCGGACAAACGGGTTGAAGTTTCAAAACTTGTTACAGAGGACTCAATTATAAAAATAATACTGCACTGCTTTGCCACTTGGCCACCTAGATTCATACGTTGAGCTCTATTGATAAATCTTTAGCTGATTTACATACTGAACCTATGAGTACAGAGCTGGACATTTTGGAATATTTAGAGGTCTATAAGCACCGATTACTTTATCCATATATTATTTTGAATAAACAGGTTAAGTTAAAAAAAATGTTCAAATGTGTGTGAAATCGTATGGGACTTAACTGCTAAGGTCATCAGTCCCTAAGCTTACACACTACTTAACCTAAATTATCCTAAGGACAAACACACACACCCACGCCAGAGGAAGGACTCGAACCTCCGCCGGGACCAGCCGCACAGTCCATGGCTGCAGCACCTCAGACCGATCGGCTAATCCCGCGCGGTGGTTAACTTAAAGCGTAGATGGTTTTTCGATGTATTCAATGATTTCCTGTTTAAATAATTGTCTTGGTTTCTACTGTTGTATCTTATAAACATTCTAACCACAATAGTTGTTGTTGCAGCCATGATCATTTATTATCATCCACCTACCAATCACACCCTTTCCTACAGGCCCTCATTACTTCCTCCCTCCCCCAACACTCATTTATCTCCTTACCCACAACTAGAACTCCTCGCCCCCTTCCAAACCCCTCCTTCCTCCTTTTTTGTAGCAAGCTCCCTTCTCTAGCCAATATCTATTACTTTTCATGCCGCTTATCCATAGTTTTAGCTTTTTAGCACTCCACCCCGCATTTTCCACTGACCCTCCCCCCTTCCCCAAACACCTCCTAGGCTCTTCCATTAAAAACAAAAAACAAAAACAAAATTAAATTGTGTGACCAGAGTAAGGGCACCCATACGTGGTGGCAAGGGAGGAGCCTTCTTCCCCCCCCCCCCCCCCCCCCAAGCTCTTAGGGAAAGGAAAAAATATAGTGTGGTCAGATGTATTTTTTTCAAAAATAATTTAAAACTATTATCCAGGTTTTTGATGGGGTTGTAACTGGAACTTTATTATGGATACTTGCAAATCACCTATAGTCTTACAAAATATTAAAAATAATTCATAGCCCCTCCCCCGCCCCCTCACCCCGGTTCGGACCCGTCCCATACAAACAATCGTATAGGCGCTCTTGAATCAAGAGACTCACGTGATCATAGTTGTCGGTTCGCATATATATCAGTTGTATTACCAACAAATTGTTTTGATTGAATACGTTAAAACACGTAGAAGATCTTTCGATATAAAAGACGATTTCCTATATACAGATTTGTCAGAGTTTATGCTGTTACATTTTAATGACATTCTACTCACAATTGTTGCTGATATAACAATTAAAGCCGGCCGGGGTGGCCGAGCGGTTCTAGGCGCTACAGTCTGGAACCGCGCGACCGCTACGGTCGCAGGTTCGTATCCTGCCTCGGGCATGGATGTGTCTGATGTCCTTAAGTTAGTTAGGTTTAAGTAGTTCTAAGTTCTAGGGGACGGATGACCTCAGAAGTTAAGTCCAATAGCCCTCAGAGCCATTTGAGCAACTAAATTACTAACTACCCATCACACATCTGTTTTCTCCTTCCCTCCCCCCCCCCCCTCACCCCCTATTTCCAATCCACATACCCTTCCCCCTATCCCTCCAGCCCCATTGATCCCCCCACCCATTGTCCTCCTCCACTACCCCTATCCCTAAAGCACTCCAAGGAAAAGAAAAATACAATAAAATTCAGAATGAGTGACCAATGCGCTAACGTATATATGAAGTAGTATTGTTATCTCCAATTTTGTTGTTACTTTATTTGCATTTTATTACATATTATTATTGTATTTACACTGCAATCCATCCGTGTTTTAAACGGCATTTTTTATATCGTTGTATGTCACGTAACTATGTTTCTCGTAATGTGCTCACTGTTACATCTATCCTTTCTTTCCAAATCGTTCAAATGACTCTAAGCGCTATAGGACTTAACATCTGAGGTCATCAGTCCCCCAGAACTTTTAACTACTTAAACTTAACTAACCTAAGGACATCACGCACATCCATGCCCGAGGTAGGATTCGAACCTGCGACCTTAGCAGCAGCGAGGTTCCGCACTGAAGCGCCTAGAACCGCTCGGTCACAGCGGCCGGCTGTACTTATTTGACGTACCTTCTGTTTGATATATATACTAACCCTAAGCACCACCTTACATTTGTATTACGTATGTATCCGTTTTTTTATATGCTGATTCGAACGATGGATAACGCCGAAACGTATAAACAATGAATTAATAAATGGAGGAATACTGGTTTCTGGTTTTCTCTGGACTGTAATTCCTTCATCTGCGACCAATTCAGCAAATCGCAGAATACGTAAAAAATTTGACTTTTTTGTTGGAGCCACAACCTGACCTCTGCTTGGACAGCTTCATCACTGTCAAAGTGAAGCCCTCGGGGGTGTTCTTTAAGTTTTGGAAACAGATGAAAAATTTTTGGAGCCAGCTCGAGACTGTACGGTGGATGATTCATGAAAGTGAACCCAAGGTGTCGAATTTTTGCAGGTGTTTTACTGAAGGACAGGGTGCTTCGTGGAGCGACGAAATCTTCGAATTCGCAACTCGATTACTGCAATCCTGTTTTCCACGCGCCTACTGAAACGTCCCCTTAGAAAAATTATACAAGACTGTGCTTAAACTGACACACAATATTTTTAAGCGCAACGCAGTCTGACTTTCAATAATCCCTACAAAAGAATGGCCCAGACTAACATTATCCTATACCTTTTACAAATCACTTACCTCACAAAAATCTTCGTTACTCGAACTACTGCAATACAGCGAGCGCCTATACTGCCAGCTAAATAAAAGATTCAAACTACGGAAGGCACTAACTACTGATAGGCATAGTTAGCAAATGAAAGATTTTAATAGAGAACAAACAATGTATTTACCTTAATAGTCATAATATATATAGCAGTTCATGACATCCAGTCTTACAAATTTCAAAACTCCGCCATCTCTCTCCCCACATCCACCACTGCTGGCGGCTCACCTCCAACTGCGCAACGCTACGCGCTGTTCACATCCAGTTGCCGCTGCCCAACACTACAATGGCAGACAACAATGCAAACTAGCCACAGACTGCACACAGCACAGCCAGTGATTTTCATACAGAGCGCTACGTAACGTTGCCTATAAGAAAAAATAAACAGCCTACTTACACTACATAGTTATGGTACACGCCGCCATGTTACTCTCTACAATTCGGAGTCATCTAGCGGCAGTGGAATGTTACCAACGCCTGTTTTATTTAATGGTTTTCACGTAAGAAATTCCGAAGTATTACTCTTCAGCTTGCCCTCGTGTGTATCTAATTATGAGGGTCGTTTTAAGAGTGAACAACGTTTTGATATGAGGAGCCGCACTTCCCTCCACCTCCATGTCAGGGATCTTCCTAATCGTTTTCACAACACGACGATGCCAGCAAGCAGGGATCAGTCGTTTACAGTTCATTTGTACAATTTTAAAATCTATGACAAAATTAACGATGCCACGAAGTGTGAGGTTCATAGGTTTTGAAAACAATAAAAAAGTTCATCCTGTCGAAATTTACAGGCAAGTGACTAAAGTGTAAGAAAATGTGATGAATGAAGTTTCAGTTCACGAATGGTGCATATGTTGTGACGTTACGGCTGAGTCTTCGACATGTCCCTGGCAATCTCAGAATGATCCGCATCGGTTGACCTCACCGGTAGTCAGATCGCTCCCAATGGATTCACATAAATTTAACGAAAATGATGTGTTGCAACAGATAATCAATGAAACAGCAAACGTGAGACTTGGATGCTGCAATTCACACACGATAACCAAAAGGGTTTTCATCTACTACGAAATGAAAGAGTGGTTTACATTTACCTCTATTTATTTCACTATTATCTGCTCACATATGTGAATAATAAATTATTATCGGATCGGGACAGAATCTGAAGTAATGATTTAAAATTTGTGGCAAAAGCAGAACGTAATCCAGGTGTCCTGATTACTAGGCAGATGGGCTTACAAACCAGCACAATCTGTCCTAGTCTAGTGCGCTTCCTAACATAAACCTTAGTTCATACCTTCGGGAAGGACATTGGACGAGGACAGTGCATGCAGATGTGTAAGCCACACTGCCATGGTGGTGTAGTGATTAGCATATATGTCCTGTAATCAGGAGAACCTGGTTCTAGCCCTTGCCTTAGCACAATTTATTATTCAGCACTTCAGTTTCTGTCCATATTTAAGATAAAGTTGCGTCTCATATGTCTCCAGCAAAATGCAATTCCATTAGATATTACTGAATCTGTTCGACCGCAAGCGATGAAGAAAATGAGAAAACTATTAACTCTTAGCATGGTCACAATAAATCTGACATGTGAAAACCTCAACAAAGATAGGATAATTCAGATGGCTGGAACAAACATGGAATCTACACATGTTTTATCGATAGTTAAATCTGCAGTGATCGTACAGTGATAGTCTGTGCAAACCGTAAGAGATATGAACTATACATTCAACCAATAGTTTGGAATGGTTTGTGATGAGCGTACAGATGCTGGCTGAACTGTTGGGTTCTGGAAGGTGCCTAGCCCTAACAGTGTGGTAATAACGCACATGCACTCTCGCATCATGCTAGATATTGCTGCGATCTCTCTCCATGCTCAGCTTTCGGATGCGCGGAGCAAAGTCGCCAGTGCTGCAGATTGCGACACGTCAGGTGAAGTCTCTACGTCAAGTGTTCTACTTCGAGAATCGCAGTGAAGTCTACCCTCTCTCAGGAACCGCGATGAGGTGTCACTGGCTCTCTCCCGAGGACCACGCCGAAGGCTATCCTCTACCAAGAGCTGATTTCAAGTGTCCTTTCTATTCTCTATCGATATATAAGTTTATTCTCTATTCTGCAAGTCCACACACTTCTAGTGCACCAATGGAAAAAGCTCTGCAAAGTACCGATAAATCGTATATTGTTGCCGAGCCAACAATCTCGCATGCATGCTTAAATTTTATACCGTCATGCAATCGTTACGCACCCAGCCGTGGAGCTCTTAAACAATTCTGAGTTTCTCTCCCAGTCTCCAGCCTGTTAGACTTTTTAGCCAATGTGATTTCCTTCACAAGTTTACTTCTCAAAAATTGTCGTCTTGGATTCCCCTGCTATGCAGTTTGTTTAGGTTTGCCAGTGAAGAGGGTTCTTGTAACTTTTTATGCCAGAGGTCATGCACCTCACGTAAGATGCGACAGAGAGGCGGCTGAAGGAGAAAAGAATTTCTAGTCGCAAAGCAGGCCAGCCGGTATGGCAAACGCTTGCCTGCCGTTGACTGACCCTTGCAAAGCGTTCCTAGAATGTTGGTCACTGGAGAAAAACTAAGTTCCTTTGACCTCTGTTTCGCCCGAATGCCCTTGCTCGTAAAAATTGCTACTTTCTGCCGAATGCGGGTGTTCATTTTCGTGACTGCAGATTTGGAAGCACGTAGTGCAGAGAAAAAATGGTTCAAATGGCTCTGAGCACTATGCGACTTAACTTCTATGGTCATCAGTCGCCTAGAACTTAGAACTAATTAAACCTAACTAACCTAAGGACATCACACACATCCATGCCCGAGGCAGGATTCGAACCTGCGACCGTTGCGGTCGCTCGGCTCCAGACTGTAGCTCCCAGACCGCACGGCCACTCTGGCCGGCTAGTGTAGATCACAAAGCATTATGCGATACCAGCGGGAAGGTGCCCGATCATCGCCAGCCCCTCACAATAACAAGGCCCAACGCCCTTTATCTAATTCCTCACTGTCTCTACGGCTTACACAGTTCTTTGGAAAAGCTGCCCTCAGCCCCTACCTGCGTGGTCGTCAACTTTTTTGCTCAAGAGCCAATACCGATATTACGCGCCAGCCTCATATGTACCGGTATTATTATTAACTAGAAACCTACATTAATTAGTATCTTACGACCTCCCAATAACGGCGTTATAGGTTGGCCGCCACATCCTGAAGGACTGACTGTCATAAGCTTAAAAGTGATTCCGATGGCTCTAAGCACTATGAGACTAAACAACGGAGGTCATCAGTCCCCTAGACTTTGAACTACTTAAACCTAAGTAACCTAAGGGCATCACACACATCCATGCCCGAGACAGGATTCGAGCCTGCGACCGTAGCAGCAGCGAGGTTCCGAACTGAAGCGCCTAGAACCGCTCGGTCACAGCGGCCGACCTGTCATAAGCCTGCATCATTTGTGTCGACTGATCTTAGTTTCAGATTGCTGCCAACCTCAGCGATCCTAAAGTTGTGACACTGTACTTGCCTGACAAAGTGGCGTTGCGTTCCCCTTGTGAGCGGACAATAAATCTATTAACAGTAGTAGTACTTATGTTTAAATGTATTATACAGTATGAGACATGAACACACACGTTTAATAAATGTTTTGAATGCCATTTTCCTTTTGCTCATTGCGTTGTATTTGCCTTAATTTAATTTCATACTGCTTGCTACAAATATTTGTACACTCATGTCCAGAAATGACAGAACACTTTGAGCACTCGTGATAGGTCGTTCATATTTACAGGACATGTACATTAGTATGGTCTGCAGAAATGATTACCATTTGAATCATGTCGGACCGCGGGTCAAGATCGATATCGCGGTTCAACACCAACCAACCGGTATAATTTGCCTGCTGCTCTCGTTGTCTCCATAAAGCGAAGATATTCGGTTAATGTGACTTTGAAACGTCCCCTTAGAAGAATTATACGAGTACATGATTGTCCTTAAACAGACATACAATATTTTTACGCAACGCAATCTGACTTTCAAAAATCCCTACAAAAAAAAATGCCCCTGACTAACATTAACCTATGCGTTTCACAAATCGCTTACCTCACAAAAATCTTGGTTACTCGAACTACTGCAATACAGCGAGCACCACTACTGCCAGCTAAATAAAAGATTCAGACTACGGAAGGCACTAACTACTGATAGGGATAGTTAGCAAATGAAAGATATTAATAGAGAACAAACAATGTATTTACCTTAATATCATCAAAAGTCATAATATATATAGGAGTTCATAACATCCATTCTTACAAATATCGAAACTCCGCCATTTCTCTCTCCACATCCACCACTGCTGGCGGCTCACCTCCAACTGCGCAACGCAACGCGCTGTTCACATCCAGCTGCCGCTGCCCAACACTACAATGGCAGACAACAATGCAAACTAGCCACAGACTGCACACAGCACAGCCAGTGATTTTCATACAGAGCGCTACGTGGCGTTACCAATAAGAAAACCTAAACAGCCTACTTACATAGCCCTCATGCTCCCCACAAAAAATTTTACAAATTGTTTTGGGCAGTGGCCAAGAATGATTTGATAAAATTTTTCATAATTACAATAACAAAGATATTAAATGCACACACTTATTGATACAATGTTGGTCAAAAGCTAAAATTTTCTCACAGTCCATAAAGACAGTCCTGATCATTCATCACAGTAAAATTGCAGTGTTTTTCTCAAAGTCTGAGCAGTAAAAGAAAATGCACATGGAAGTAGTGGATTTCCATGCAGTCTTGAAGAAGTAGTGTTGTCCTTCCAACAGAAAGACAATGCTGACAATTGACATGCAGACAGGTAATGGCCCACAACAGAGCAAACCCACTGCAGAGTCAGTCGAAGTTTTGAGGAATATTGGTGGGTAGGTCATCACAGAACCGACCACTGCAGTCTTGTTAGAGATTACGTTATTGGTGGGCCACCAGAGGTGCAGACCCACTGCAGTCCTTGTAGAAATAATGGTGTTGGTGAGTCATCAGAGGTGTAGACCCAGTGTAGTCCTTGTAGAGACGGCCAGCAGCCATCTGTTGCGACTGTGCAGGTGCACAAACACCATCGAAGAGTCTTGTGGACAATATAGCAAGTCCATGAACCATCACCTGTGCACTCACAAAGTTTTTTTTGAAATGTCCTTAGAACCAGCAATGCTGTTATCCAGTCCCTTGCTGAATTATTAACACTCGTGCAAACACTATCAGTCCCTACTTCTCTCCATATACTATGACCAACAGAAACGTGTGCAGTGAAATGTAACTTACAAGTTACTTAATTTGATGAACTGGTGTCAATTACAATTTTATAACATAAGAATACAATAACAAAGGTACAAAATACATCATTACAAACATAATAATACAGATAAAATTTGTAGTAATACAGGCTTTACAAAAGAATAGAAATAGACATATACATCAGTGTTACAGGAATTATGACATAAGTAAATACATAAAAGATCAGAAAAAATATTACACTAAAGACAATAATGCAGACAAGGGAAATGTATATTCACATCTTAATGTCTATGTAATTAAAGTGGTGCACCACAAGAAGTTATTCTACCAAAAAAGTTACCAAGTACTTGAAAAGAAAATTATGAATGCAGTTCCTGTGAAGGTAAATGTCTTTTTGTGCTCCCTCATTTTTTTGAAAAAATTATTATTTACTCGATCTGTAGACAGAAAATATTTATTTTAGTACATCTATAAAATTTTATTTTAACCAATGCTGCAGTGCCGCTAGAAACTTGATATTAAACAAAAAGAAGAATCTCTCAACTAGAAAGACAATGGATGTAAAATATTTCTCATCATTTCATTAGGCATTTTAGTAAATATCATAAATTAAGAGCTCCACAGTGTAATCATATGTTTTCAAGTTCGAGCGTGTCGTATTTGCGATGCTTTCTACAAAGGAATGTCAATAGCGAGGATAATGGCCTCCTTTTTTTTCTTTTTTTGCACCTAATGGCTTTCTTTTGTCAGACGTCTACCTCTCAGCTGGGTGCCCAAAACGCATTACGTCAAGGTCACTTACCTTTCTTACTGGGATATTTACGACACCAGTTTGCACTACAGTGACAGTGTCATATAAAAATTTCATAGGTCGAGAATTTGCGTTACAAATGTAGAAACAAAATCCTGTAAATATAACAGTGTCCAAAAATTTTTCGCCAGCATTGTGATACATTCACGCACTTACACACATTTCATAACTCTTAAAGTACGATTCTTGGTTTCCAACATCCTTTTCACAAGTCAGAGTCCCTAACCACTACTCCTTATTCCTTACCTTATTACACATGTACATATTCGTCAACACATCTTCAATATTTCATCATAATAAATACATAGCATAATCAGATTCCTCATATAGCATCATCTATCATGAACATACCTCAATACACATCATCGTCGTAATAATAACATCATAAAGCCTCAACCAAATCTCAAAAACGTCGTAGCTTTCTGCAATAATTTCAAACCCTAAAAAATATTCTCTGGTCATTTCAATAGTGTCATCTACCTCAAACGTACTTTAAAAATCATGATCCCATAAGAAATACGACATTCAAAGCTCTCATAGTATCACAAAGCTTCCAAAAAAGTATGAGCAGTTCACACAGTACAGACAAAATACCCAACTGTGTAATTGCGTAAACATGTGTCACTGATGTAGTAAAAAAAAATGATCAGATAGCTGCGTAATTTGTGTGTTAGAGAAATATGGTACTGATGTGTAAAGTTGTATAAGCAAATACCATATTAGCTAGGGCTCCTTGTGCTTGCCAAACACATGGTACACAAAGTAAGCATGTACCCCCCTGAGGATTAATGTAATTATACCCTCAGGTGTTACAGATTACAGCAATGGAATGAAATGTATCACGGAAAACCTTTGTATCATTGTACTTCAAATATCTTAAAAAAATAAATGTTTTAAGTACAAAATTAATCACTCAAATACGTGTCTTGTAGCGCTAAATGTGCGTTTTGTTGTAAGATAATTCTGTGGAAGTGTCGTAATTATCGTCCTCCGAAAGCTAAGTTCTGCAGAAGTCAATGTACTTACCCCATCATAAACGAAAGTGAAATGCTTTGTGTATAGATATCGTAGTTATTACGTACATTACTGTGATCAAGAAAGTACTATACTGTAAAGTATTGTTGTGCTATGAAAAAGGCCCTCACATTGTAGCTTACTACTAAAACATGTTTTACTTTCCAGAATAATGCAGAAAAACTGTGCAGATATAAAACAGAAACACTGAAAAAGCAACATTGTAAATTGTCACTCATTAGTAGCATCGTGATAAAATCGTGTAGTTGTCACATAAACTCCAGAATGTATTTTCAAGTAAACCAAAATGTTGCATTAAAATCTCATTAGCAGTACCGGTACATGTTCGAAGTATGTAAGCCTGATAGTCGTTACGTAATCGTGCAGCTAACAAGCAAGAATGTACAAATAACAACACTGTGTCGTCTGTTCACTATAACAATGCATTCGTAATTTCTGTTTAAATAAGTTCTCTTGGTTCTTGACTGGATATTTAACTTCAAACATTGTTGCATGTTAACAGATTCTAAGTCTGACAAAGCATACTAGAAATGTGAAGCGAAAAATTTTATGGCAAAGACTAAGTTAAAAAGCAGATTATCTTTCAATAAACGGTTTTACATGTGAAATGTGGTGTAAACCTTTACTCTTCCTAGTACGCAGAGTTTCAACTTCAACGCAATTATCATGTGGTATACGTCAGATTCTGTATGGTCCATTGTAAACTAGAAAGAATTTGTGACTCAAGTGTTTCTTCTTATGTGACAATGAATGAGCTTTAATGAGAACTTTCTGGCCAATGTATAATTTCTTTGCATTTGCTTTACCGTGTAGTTTTCTTCTTTTGTCTGCTGCAGGTTTTATATTTTTAATAGCCAAATCAATTATGTCTTTGTGTTGAAGTTTACGTGTATTCGGGAAAGGTACAAGCTCTCTGATTCTGTTCGGTGGTTCTTCATTCTTTAGTACAAGAGTAGGTGGTAAAGCAGTGGAGTCGTGAGGCATTTCATTCAGCACATTTTGAAATAAGTGTAAATATCTGTCCCAATGCTGATGCTTTCTGTGACAATAAAGTCTGCAAAGCTTATTGATTTCTTTCATAATCCGTTCAGACGGGTTACAATGTGGTGAGTACAATGAAATAAAAACAGGTTTGATTTTATGATTCCGAAGCGTGCGTGACCAAACAGCAGATCTGAATTGCGGTCCGTTATCTGAAATGACTTTACTAACGTGTCCAACTTCACGTAAGAAATTTTTAACAAAGGCGTTGGATACAGACCGTCCAGTGGCTTTATGTAACGGAGTGAAAGAAACAAATTTTGAAGTAAGTTCAACAGCGACTAGAACGTACGCAAATCCATTAGATGTTCTGACAAGCGGTCCCAAGAGATCAACAGCAGCAAATTCTTTTAATTTAGAAGGAATGATAGGAAACAGCGGAGCACGATGGGAGATAGTAGATGGTTTCGCCTTTTGACAAAGTTTACAAATAGACAAGACTCTTCGAATTCTTTTTTCCATATTGTTAAAATAACAAGTCGTTCGAAGAATATGATAACATTTTCGTGGACCAAAATGTGCGTAGCTGAAATGAATGTACCAAATGAGCTTATTAACAAAATCGTCTGGAATGCAAAGTACCCATAGCTTGTCATCAACAGTGCAGCGTTTGAAGAGTATGTTGTTTCTAACCAGGTAATAATGCCGAATCTGTGTGTGTCTTTCCATGCCATTTGCTCTTGATGTCTTTCCAAATCGGATCTTTATCTTGTTCATGAGCAATGTCCTTTAAAGATGTGGTGATGAAGTTTTCAAAGGCGACTTTCTGAATGTAAAGAATACTGAAATTTTTCTCGAGGTTGCCTTCTGTGTTACTTTTCTCAAGCCCAGCCGGTGCGCGTGACAGTGCGTCCGCAACAATGTTCTCCTTGCCGGGAATGTAGACTATTGTGAAGTGGAATTCTTGCAGAAACAATGCCCAACGTTTTAACCTGTCATGATTTAATTTTGAAGACATAAGAAATTGTAATGCACGATGATCACTGTATACTTTTACGTGCTTACCAGAAAGAAAGAAACGGAATTTGTTAAATGCCCAAACGATAGCTAAAGCTTCTAATTCAGTAACGGAATAATTTTTTTCAGATTTTGTTAGCACTCGGCTAGCAAAAGCAATGGTTTTCTGAACAGTAGTGTCATTTTCTATGGCTTCTTGAAATAAATGGGCACCAAGACCGACTTTAGAGGAATCCGTGCTAAGGCAGAAATCTTGTGACAGATCTGGATGAGCTAGTATTGGCTCGTTAAGTAACGCTTCTTTCAAAGAATTAAATTCCAACTGTGATTGTTCGTCCCAGTTCCAAATAGTATTTTTTCCAGTGAGAGAACAAAGTTTTGGTGTAACAAGAATTTGCATATTCAGAAAACGACGGTAAAAATTTACGAGACCTAGAAAACTGCGGACTTGTTTTTTTGTGGATGGAACTGGAATGGCTCTGATTGCTTCTAACTTTTCAGGATCCAGCTGAATGCCTTCAGAAGAAATAACATGTCCCAAAAACCTCACCTTTGACCTACCGAATTCAGACTTTTCCAAGTTAACTGTAATTCCAGATTCTGCAAAAATACGTAACAAACTGTTGAGGATGCGATTATGTTGTTCCCATGAAGCTTCCGCTATTAGAATATCGTCCACATATAAGGTGATGTGACGTTGTAAGAACTCAGGTAATATGGAATTTAGCCCACAAATGAATGCTGCCGAAGAAATGTTCAAACCAAAAGGAAGTTTCCGAAACTGATAACAAACGCCGAAACAAAGGAAAGCTGTGTATTTTCTACATTCTGGATGAAGTTCGATCTGATAAAAGCTGGATCTGAGATCAATGGAAGACAACACTTTTACACCATTAAAATTTTGAAGAAGTTCTTCCAACGTTTGTGGCCTGTCTGTTTCAGGAATAATGATAGTATTGATTTGTCTCGAATCTAAGACAAGCCTGATCGTTCCATTTTTCTTCTCAACAACATGTAATGGATTGTTGATATGAGCTTACTGCCGGCTCAATAATGCCCTCGTCAAGCATAGATTGTATTTCTGTTCTAACACGGTCCCTATAATGTGCTGGAATTACGTATGGTCTAACACAAAATTTAGTATGCTCACGAACGCGAAATTGGTATTGAAATCCCTTGATTGTTCCTGTTTTGTGAGTAAAAACTGTGGAATGTTCTTGTAAAATCTCAAAAAGGTCTTGCCTATCAGTGTCATTACAATTCTCAATTGTTTGAATTTTATTCTGAATTAACTCATTAATTTCAAATATGCCGTCGATATCATCCCTGTCAGTATTTCCAGAGTGATTGTTAGTGTCTAGTTCCGTAGAAAATTCCGAACTGTTGTCCAACAGAAGGTAAAGCCGATTAATTTCTTCGTCATGGTTTGAGAGCCAATCTTCAAATTTCAAAGCTATTGACTTACCTTCCTTCTCTAAACTTATTTCAGCATCGTGAAAGTTTAAGATTGCTTTGTATTCATTCAAAAAGTCTACTCCCAATATAATTTCCGTCGACAATAATGGAACAATAAGAAAGTTCATAGAGAAGCAGTGGCTTTGGCAAAAGAATTCTAAATTGGTTTGTTGGCGTACATCTACAGTTTTTCCAAAGATTGCACCTTGTAATTTAATCTTACGTAACGGAAGTGTGGGGCAATCGTTCGATTTGTTGCATTTGCTAAAAGCTGTTTCACTAATTACTGAAATGGGACTGCCAGAGTCAAGTACTGCCGTAAATTTTACGTCATTTACAGTAATGTGAATCACAGGATATGCAATGTTGTTATGTTTTACGTCGTGTTCCTGGAGTAAGATGTCCCTAATGTCTTCCATTTTTACGTAATTACTAACTACGGCAGCTGCGTCGTCAGTTTCATAAGTACGTTTTGTGACTGCCAGCTGTGTGAGTCATTGCCTATTGTCTCTTTGTTGGCGCGCGTCGTTATTGGGATTTGGAGACCTAACTTCTACAAATTCACCTCCTCGAGAGGACCCTGCTCTGTTTGAATCCCGCCAGTTCTGATGCAATTCAGGTCTGTCATTACGATCATATCGCCTGTCGTCATGTCGGTAGATGCCATAGTTTCTTTCTTGTCGGTCACATGGTGGAGAATTTCTCCCTGAATCGTAACTGCGCGCTGGACCGTTGCGTCTAAAGTTATTCTGTCTCCCTTGATAATAATTATTTTGGTTCCCATATTGTCTGTTTCTCTGATTGTCTCTGTGATAGTCACTACCACGGAGAGGTGATCTTTCCCTGTAATTATTACTACTCTGCCAACGGTTGTCATACGGGTGGTGTCTGTTTTGGTCACGATATGTGTTGTGAGAATAGCCTTGTCGTGTCCAGTTATTATTTCTTTCATCACGGAATTGTGACAGATGTGACCTGTAATTGTTGTGTTCCTGTTTTCGCGTTCCGCGATTGTCAGTGTCAATTTCTAATTCTTGTAAGAGTCCCTGAAAAGCTTCAATGTCGTCTTTGCAACGTCCTACCAAAATAATATGTCGTAAATGTTCAGGTAATTTGATTAAGCAAATGCGGATGAGTTCTGAGGGGCTGTATGGGTTTGACAGGTACTGGTTCTTGTGCAACATGTCTTCAAAATATTTCACAAGACTGGAGAATTCAGATTGTTCGAAATGTTTCGTCATTATGATGCTATGTTTTACTCGGTCTTGTGTAGCTTGAGACCAATACGCTGAGAGGAAGGCATGATAAAATTCTCCTTCACTGTGACAATCGTGAATGACCGATCGCATTCTTACGGCTGGTTCATTCTCTAAGTAGCCACACATAAATTCTAATCTGTGTTCTAACGACCAGTTGGGAGGAAAACAATGATAGAATTTATGGAGCCATGCTTGTGGATGAATGTCGTTGCCAGAATTCTTAAATGTTTTAAATTTACGTGTAGTAATGAACAGCTTATAGTCAAAATCATCATGTCGGCGAGTCGCATATCGGTCATTGTTAGGTCGTGTCGGCCGTTCCATCTCAAAATTCGGTGCACATTGCCAATTTCTTTCATAACTTCCGAAATGCTCTGTGTTATTATTTTGCGGCTTTTCCGTATTTCTAAGTCCCTCTTCCCGTGTTGGAGTGCGAGTGTCCTCTGAAATTTGTAATTTTTGTATTACTTGTGCCAACTGATCTTGTACTTCCCGGATTTCTCTTTTGTACTGTATACTGATTTGATTTTGATTGAATTTCCTAATTTGTTCGCACTCTTCTGTGTCATTAAAGACTACCAGTTTTGTATCATTCAGATTATCATCTACCTTCGTAGATAAATTAGTGAACTGATCCGAAAGTTCGGCTACTTTCTCCGATAGTGTACTTATTTCCTCAGTGTGTTTTTCTGAACCAAGTTTCAGAGTATCTACTGTGTCCTTTAAGTTTTCCTGAGTTTTTGCAAGTTGTGTAACCGAATCGGTAGATGCAACTGAGTCAAATTTAGCTTGCAAGGTCTCATGATTTTCATGAACAATAGTTTGCAGTTCTTTTATGGCAGCTTCGTGATTCTGTAATGCATTTTCATGACGCGATAAATAGGTTGGAAATGCTCACAAATTTGTGTTTTTACGTCATTACAGACTTATTGACATTTCGATTCGATGTTATGTAACTCAGTAGTTAAATCTTCACGTGTTTGTTCAAGCGTGGTGTGAAGATTTAGTTCCATTGCGTCTAACTGTTGCTGTGTTTGTCTCTGGTGTTGTTCCATTGTGTCTAACTTTTTAAGATTTTGTTCCACTCTGTCTAACGTTTTAAGATTTTGTTCCACTGTGTCTAACTTTTGAACATTTTGTTCCATTGTGTCCAACTTTTGAAGATTGTGTCCCATTTGTCTCTGATTTTGTTCCATTTGTTGCATTAATTGCAATAACAAAGTATTAGTGTCTGGAATCTGTTTCTCTATGCTTTTTGGCAGTGCATTTTCACCGGCAACATTCACATTTTGACAAGCAGAAAAAGTGTCTTGACTCATTTGAGAAAACGGTGAGGATCCAAAACCTGAATCTACAGTATTTCCGAGATTGCTTCCTGTCATTTCGGAGCTGTTGCCGACCGATCGATCGATAATGCTTCCCTGTTCACTAATTGATTCACTGTGTACACCATTATTTGCAACCCGCTCCATTTCCCTATGCGCAATTACCAAATTACTACTTTGAACATTAGTTAATTCATTACTCTGCGGCGCTAACACACTGCTTTCGTCTTCACTGTCATTTCTCAGTTTACTTTGGAGTCTAGTATTACGTTTTTCACACGCCATTATTGTCACAATATTTCACACGACAACACAGAAAAGCACAATTTGAAGAGCAAAATAAAATAACATAGCAATGGAAATAATGTCTACTTAATTGCAAGCGCAGCTGCGAAATACTTGGTGCAAATCTACATGCATGCCACAACTGTTCTACTGTACAACAATGAAAAACTGCAACTACAAAGGAGATTTTCTCTACAATTACGCGCTAGCAATAAACAATAGCCACACTAATTACACAAACTGCAAGCCTCAGCTAAGGGTCGACATATGAAACGACCCCTTAGAAGAATTATACATGACTGTCCTTAAACTGACATACAATATTTTTAGCGCAACGCAATCTGACTTTCAAAAATCCCTACAAAAAAAAAAAATGACCCTGACTAACATTAACCTATGCGTTTCACAAATCGCTTACCTCACAAAAATCTTGGTTACTCGAACTACTGCAATACAGCAAGCACCACTACTGCCAGCTAAATAAAAGATTCAAACTACGGAAGGCACTAACTACTGATAGGGATAGTTAGCAAATGAAAGATATTAATAGAGAATAAACAATATATTTACCTTAATATCATCAAAAGTCATAATATATATAGGAGTTCATAACATCCATTCTTACAAATATCAAAACTCCGCCATTTCTCTCTCCACATCCACCACTGCTGGCGGCTCACCTCCAACTGCGCAACGCTACGCGCTGTTCACATCCAGCTGCCGCTGCCCAACACTACAATGGCAGACAACAATGCAAACTAGCCACAGACTGCACACAGCACAGCCAGTGATTTTCATACAGAGCGCTACGTGGCGTTACCAATAAGAAAACCTAAACAGCCTACTTACAACTTGAGCAAACGTGGAGGATGCCTCTTACACGTACGCGGGAACCGCATCGTCAAATCAGTGACTCTAAAAGAGAGTGCGCTATTGGCTTGAGAGAGTGTGATGTATCCATCCGGGAAACTGCTGCTCGTGTGGGACGAAGTGTTTCGACAGTGCAACGGTGTCTGCAGAACAGTTCACGAAAGGTCGTAGAACGCGACGATACAGGTTAGGACCACCACCCAGACCACCTCCTTCAACCGCCCCCCCGAGAAGATCGACTCCTCATCCGAATGGCATTGCAGGACTGGTCTGCATCCTCCTCGGCTCTGGCGCAACAATGAAACAGTGTAACACATCGTACACCACCAGTGTTGACAGTCCGTCGCTGTTTGGTACGGCGTGGGATACGTGCACATCGCCCACTTCTCCGCCAACCTTTGGCGAATGTGCAGAGACGTGCTAGACGGGTGTATGGTGTATGGAACGACGTCACTGGGGACAGAAATGGCATCAGATAGTGTTTTCGGAAGAATCCGGGTTCTATTTGTTTGAAAATGATGGCAGCATTTTGGTTCGTCGCAGTTAGGGGGAGCGGCATCACAGTGATTGCATTCGCACAAGACACACAGCGCCAAGCTTCAGGCTGGAACCGCGCGACCGCTACGGTCGCAGGTTCGAATCCTGCCTCGGGCGTGGATGTGTGTGATGTCCTTAGGTTAGTTAGGTTTAAGTAGTTCTTAGTTCTAGGGGACTGATGACCTCCGATGTTAAGTCCCACAGTGCTCAGAGCCATTTGAATCAAACAGCGCCAGATCAAGGCCTTATGGTGTGGGGTACTATTGGGTATAACCAAAAATCACAGTCTGTGCGTGTCCAGGGCAGTGTGACCAGTGTGAGGTATATGAATGACATCCTGTGAATCGTAGCCACATGGTTTCATCACAACATCCTAGACGCCAGTTCCAGCGCGACAATGCTCGACCACATGTTGTCTTCTTGGTGTTGCAGGATGTCAGCCTTTTGCCGTGGTCCGCCAGATCACCAGTGTTGTTGCCAATGGAAAATGTGTGGGGTATGGCAAAAAGAAGATTCAGCGCTGTGAACCAATGCCATCTACCACAGATGAACTTTGGGATCAGGTGAGTGCAGCATGGGTGGCTATACCACAGGAAGCCATTGACGCCTTATACGCGTCGATACCATCACACGTGGAACAAATTATCAGGGCCCGTGGCGGACCGTGTGCCTACTCGGCAACAGGAAACTTGTTGACCGAGGTGACTGAAATACTAATCGTTTCTGAAGAACATGCAAATATACATGTCTTGTGAATATGAAAGTCCTATCTCTAGTCGTTCAAGGTGTTCTGTTCTGTTCTATTCTGAACTTTAGCTGAAGATGACTGCCCCCATAAGGCCCATTTGCGAATCCACGTTAATTCTTTTTGAAATTTACACCATAGCAACTGATCGCTACTGGACATATACGTCCATGAGTTCTCAGCACTGGAAGACAAACAATAAGTTAGTCTTTTTCCATCTTTCGGGAAGGTTACAGATGATTGGGTAGTATAGGCGATTCATTAGCCTGTCTGTATAAGACGGGATCAGAGCATCTGTACTGAATTTTGCTACAAGAACGTAATAAACAGCAAGAAAGTTTTAGATATAGATAAACATTTCCTTTGGTTAGTGTTCTTTGTGTAAAACAAAGGTTTACAAATGACATACCGATAAGCGATTCGGAAAAGGTCAAGGAGACGTCGAAAATGACTAATACCCTGGACGCTCCAACACATCAACAGATGAAACAAAAAAGTGAAACAAATAATTATGAACGATCGCCGAACCACAGAGAAGTAGCTTATCATGTTAGGATATAATAGCTCCTAATACGATATTTTTTCGGGAGTTTTGGGTATGAAACATGTGACAGCAAAATTTTTTTCCAAGCTTGTTGAATCTAGAACAAATACAGCAGTGTATGTAAGTTTCTCTGGAGTTGCTGGGTGAAATCAAAAATGATAAAGAGCTACTGAAACGTGTCATAACTGATGGTGCAACATGGATTTATGATATCACGTCGAAGCAGGATCAATGGACCCGGTAGAAACATTCCCGATGGCACAGACCCAAAAAAGCTCAATATGCACAGTCAAATGTAAAGTACTTACGATCTTTGCTTTCTTCGATTTAACGTAATAGTGTACCACGAGGCCTTGCCAAAGGGTCGAACGATCAATTTGGAGTACTGCTTGAAAATTCAACGCCTTTTTCATAAAGCGAGCAGAAAAAAGTCCAGATTTGTGGGGAAATACTTCATGGCTTTTGCACCACGATAATGCAACTGCTCACACCTTGTTGCTTGTTCGTGACATTATGACAAAAAACAATACTGTAATGGTGCCGTAGACTCCATATTCACTAGACATGGTCCCATATTAATTGCCGAAAGATCTTTAAAGGGGGGGGGGGTCGCTTTACGAACATAGACAAGATTCAAAACGCATCGCTGATATAGCGAAAAACTATACCAAAGATAGAGTTTCGTAATTGATCTGGAGACTGAATAAGCTCTGGAGTAAGTCTGTAACATCGAATGGGTGAAAATATATATATATATATATATATATATATATATATATATATATATATATATATATATATATATATATATGCAAAAAGAAATCTTTTCCCCCGATGTTTTTGAACGCAACTTTTACGTATCAAAACCTATTGCGAATTATTGTTTACCAAGGGTCTCACTTTCTATTCGTTATTGTGGGTCAGTTAGGCTTACATCTGGGATGTGCGCGATTAGACTGTCATTTTACGACCTTTACAAGTTGGAAGGGAGCGTAATGTCGGATTTTTTTTTGGGAAAGGTCATTGAAAAGTCGAGTTTCTGGTGTATTAAATTATGTATTTTGGAGAGATGTCTGTGTGGCGTAGTGCTGTGAATGGGATTAAACTTTGTTGAGATCGAATATTTACGCTAATCTGTTCAGGAAGAAGAGTCGTAGTTGATCAAAAGGAAGAGGGAATGCATGATTGGTCAGATGGTAGAGCAAACAGGGGTTCTGGAAGTCCCCACGATGTCTGTAGGCAGGAGTCATATGGTAAAAGAAACAGACGTCACAAAGCAATCTCACGTAAGCGTCCATCGATAGTTCCATACGGCGTGGGCTCTCACGTGAATGTCCTTGAAGAAAAACACCGCCATATTCGAGAACGGCGAATGTCAGTGGTTCTATGAGTGTAATTTTGAGCAAAAGAAAAAATACTTTCTGTAGCGCATGGTGGTCGGTGGAGCCTCGTTACTGACTGCAGTTGTGTATTCAGTGCAGTCTCTACGATGCTCCATTATTATCCCGAAGTTCGTTACAGCGGAAGAGAAAGCATATTTTCTGTAAAATTTAGGGTTAGGGTGGAATCCATTCACTGAAATGACAAAAGAATGATAGGACATGCCACAAGGAAACCAGCCGTGATTTTGTTTTTTGTAGCTAACGCAGTTAAAATCCATATGATAAATTTCAGCTTTTGCCGTGAGCTGCAAATTACCCAAAAATATTCAGGCTGACGCGTCTTACCTTGTTTGGCGCTTGCAACTTAGAGATGGATACCTCCGAGTCACTGTGGTTGCTGTTGTTACACTCCAGCGTTGCGCACGTGATCGATGAAGTGTGGCTTTTTTTGTTGTTGACCACAGCATTCATTGAGGAGGAGTACCGCTTCAAGTTTATAATAAATATGGTAATTGGTATACGTTTTATGGTCTCTGCTATGTATTTGGAAACACATCTTTCTGATTGTAGTTGGATTAGAAAATTCTGTACATTCGTTTCCGTGAAGCTGCTGATGGGAAACTATGAGAATTTTCTGCCAGTTAAAGTCACCAATAGAAAACTAACACATAAATAACAGAAGCATGTGGTTAGAAACGACTGAAGCACTTCATATTGCAGACTGTGAATTCACCGACGACGAAAAAACTAAAGAAAGTTGTAATAATGAAGAATTTACTAAGGATAGTGCTGCATTTAACTATCATTTCTCTCTAAACGAATCACCAATTAACTGGCTATCGTCACTGAAGGTAAAATCTTCAGTGTTGTTAGGCTGCGTCGTGTTTAATTTCATGTTGACGCTCGAAGTTTCGACCCCTCTGCTGCGGCGTTCTTCAGGATCTTCTGATGTTCGTGGTTAGTTGAGAAGTGAGTGTTCAGCTGAATGTTGGGCACTGGGTGTTCAGCTAACCGTGAACCCCAGAAGATGCTGAAGAATATTCCAACATAGGGGTCAAAACGTCGAGCGTCTAAAAGAAATTAACGTGACGTGGTCTGACAATCTTCCTCTCCTCGGTTTCAAAATCAGTTTAAATATGCGTGGTACTCCTCAAAATGTAAGTGCATCGTGCCGGATTCGTTCGTAATTCTGTCCCAGTTTTGTTTTTTACAATATTATGTATGTCTATGACTCACAAAACTGCCAAATTTCGTCATTAATTGTAAGTACATGGGACTCAAAAACATGAATTTGTAAAAATTGCACCAATATTTCGATTTTTTGTAACAGTTACTAGTTTTGGAAAGCAATACAAACGATGACAAGAGATTTCAGGACCGTACACTAAGCCTGCCTCGGGCATGTATGTGTGTGACGTCTTTAAGTTAGTTAGGTTTAAGTAGTTCTAAGTTCTAGGGGACTGATGACCCCAGATGTTAAGTCCCGTAGTGCTCAGAGCCATTTGAACCATTTGTTGTTGTTGTTGTTGTGGTGGTGGTGGTGTTCAGTCCGAAGACTGGCTTCATGCAGCTCTCCATGCTGCTTTATTCTGTGCGAGAGTCTTCATGTCTGAATAACTACTGCAACCTACATACTTGTGAATCTACTTGCTGTATTCATCTCTTGTTCTTCTTACAATTTTCACCCCCCCCCCCTCCCCCCCGCTGCCCCGCCTCCCACACTCATCACTTCCCTCCAGCACTAAACTTGCGATCCATTGATGTCTCAGGATGTGTCCTAACAACCGATTCATTCTTTGAGACAAGTAATGTAACAAATTTCTTGTCTCCCCAGTTCTATTCAGCACCTCCTCATTAGCTAAGTGATCGACCCGTCTAATCTTCAGCATTCTGTAATTCTATATAACTTCAACATATCCATTTTCCTTTTTAAATTTTCTGACCTAACTCACCGGTTAATGGATCTGACATTCCACGCTCCTATCTGGAGAGTATAAGTTCTGTTTCTCCTGATTGACAACAACCTCCTGAGGAGATCCTTCCCAAAGATCCGAATGGAGGACTATTTTCTCTCCGGAGTATTTACCCAAGAGGACTCAGTTACCATTCAGCCATACAGTATAGATGCATGCCCTCGGGAAAAATTACAGCTGTAGTTTCCTCTTGTGTTCAGTCGTTCACAGTACCAACACAGCAAGGCCGTTTTGGTTGATGTTACAAAGCCAGATCGTCAATCATCCAGACTGCAACTACTGAAAAGTCTGCTGCTCTCTTCAGAAACCACACGTTTGTTTGGCCTCTCCACAGATATTCCTCCGTTGTAGTTGCAGCTATGGTATGGCTATTTGTATCGATGAGGTACGCAAGCCTCCCCAATAACGGCAAGGTCCGCAGTTCAAGGGGGAAGGTGATTGCACCTCATATTGTCTTCATATACTATATTACCACTTCAACCTAATGGTAGAAAGGAAAACGATGAGACATGCCAGTCGCTGTTGGAATGGGGTGAGCTAAAAGACCATTTTCAGCCTGTTCCCTCGGTGTCACAAATAGTACGGGCCATTGAAGCAAAACTAGATATAAAGTTTTCAAAGGTATCTTTAGTGCATTTGCAGCCTTTTATACCAAAAATTAGAAATATCGAATTAGCTGCTTGGTCCTGGTTCAAAACAATTGAGAAGGGCTGTTTGAAGAACAGAAGATATGGTAGCTATGTTTCCATCCTGAAAGGCCTGTTAGACAAGTACAAGAACGTGAGTGTAGAACGTCGCTTAAAATTCACTTTTTACGTACCCACTCTCATTCCTTTGCAGAAAATTTGGGAGCGGTAAACGATGAGAAGGCTGAACGCTTTCATCAAGACATCCGTAAGATGGAACACCATTTAATAAGATCATTAGTAGCCATCGATAATTAGTGACTATAACTGGGGTCTTATCAGGAAGATTGATAAAACGGAAAAGAAAGGAAGAGCATAGTTGTGACTTTTTTCGTATGCCAAAGAGGATTATAGTTGAAAATGTGAACTAATTTAGACCTTAAATTGGCGTCATATTAAATAGAATAGTTCTGAAGTTTTGAATACGTATTTCTTGTCTCTTTCAACTCTGCTAATGTTCCCCAGGAATGTTTTTGATTCCTCTGTGTGTGTAGGAAATCAGACGTGACAGAAAAAATCTGATTTTACCAGTGAATTCAGCACACAAACATTAGTCCATTTTAACCTGTTTACAAAACACTCGCAGCATGCGAGTTAGTGTAATTAGTGGCTACTTTTCTTCCATTCCTTCTGTGATTCTGATAGGGCAAATAATGACTAATATCAGCTCAAAAAGTGAATGGATTATGAAGAAGTCTGTCTATAAATTCGAGTCCTATGCCGGTGAGGACGCACACGCTGCAGTGTAGAGCTGCGATCCGCCGTGACGTGGAGGATTACCATTTTATTTGGCCCGCTGGCACGACTGGGAAATGACTTCCTCGGCGCTGAGCAGTTTTTCTCCGGCCTCTTATTTTGCACGGAACTTGGCGACTTAGCCCCTTAAGGAGGCACTTCCGTGCGCGGCCCAGGGTGTTTTTCGCACTTCTTCCCGTGGATTACGGGCGCGGTTGCCGGCTCGTGGAGTATGGTCGTCTATATGCTAAGCAGAATCCGACAACAATCCCCAGGCGGCACTCCGTTTGCCGGGCTGCGTGACAGCTGCTGTTGCCCTGCTGAAGACGCCGGAGTAGGCGAGAGTGATGTGAACTAGTCCGGCTGCAGGAAGGCTCGCCTCGTTATTCCAGTGGATCACGTAAACCAGGCAGTTATTTAGCTCGTAAAGAAAAGGAACGTGGTCTGTATTACATCCTCAGGTTAAAGAAGCTACGTTTCACACGTACGACGAAATGATAAAATTTGTGTAAGACAGGTACTGAGGCTGCCTTGTTTTAAACTTTAAACGTTTTGTTCGTTACTGAATATAAAATTATCGCTAACAAGGGAACCTCCCCATCGCACCCCCCTCAGATTTAGTTATAAGTTGGCACAGTGGATAGGCCTTGAAAAACTGAACACAAATCAATCGAGAAAACAGGAAGAAGTTGTGTGGAACTATGAAAAAATAAGCAAAATATACAAACTGAGTAGTCCATGTGCCAGATATGCAATATCAAGAAGAGTATGAGTTGAGGAGCGCCGTGGTCCCGTGGTTAGCGTGAGCAGCTGCGGAACGAGAGGTTCTTGGTTCAAGCCTTCCCTCGAGTGAAAATTTTAATTTTTTTTTTTCGGTTTACATGACAAACTCTTATGTTTTCATCACTTTTTTGGGAGTCATTATCACATCCACAAGAAAACCTAAATCGGGCAAGGTAGGAGAATCTTTTTACCCATTCGCCAAGTGTACAAGTTAGGTGAGTCGACAACATATTCCTGTCATGTGACGCACATGCCGTCACCAGTGTCGTATAGAATATATCAGACGTTTTCCTGTGGAGGAATCGGTTGACCTATGACCTTGCGATCAAATGTTTTCGGTTCCCATTGGAGAGGCACGTCCTTTCGTCTACTAATCGCACGGTTTTGTGGTGCGGTCGCAAAACACGTACACTAAGCTTATTACAGTGAACAGATACGTCAATGAACGAACGGGCAGATCATAACTTTGCAAAAATAAAGAAAGTAAACTTTTCACCGTATGGATGACTTGAACCAAGGACCTTTCATTCCGCAGCTGCTCACGCTACCCACGGGACCACGGCGCTCCTGAGTTCACACTATCCTTGATGTTGCCTATCTTGCGCATGGGCTATTCAGTTTGTATATTTTGCTTATTTTTTCATAGTTCCACACAACTTCTTCCTGTTTTCTCGATTGATCTATATTCAGTTTTTCAAGGCCTATCCACTGTGCCAACTTATAACTAAATCTGAGGGGGGTGCGATGGGGAGGTTCCCTTGTAAGAAACTGAAAAGGTAGGGCAGAGTTTTGTACCTAGAGGACAGTGTACCTATGAGCGCACGATACTTTTTGGTCAGTACTTCCGTCTCACGACTGACTTTAGAATCTACTTCTACATCTACATCCATACTCCAAAAGCCACCTGACGGTGTGTGGCGGAGGGTACCTTGAGTACCTCTATCGGTTCTCCCATCTATTCCAGTCTCGTATTGTTCGTGGAAAGAAAGACTGTGGGCTCTAATCTCTCTGATTTTATCCTCATGGTCTCTTTGCGAGATGTAGGTAGGAGGGAGCAATGTACTGCTTGACTCCTCGTTGAAGATATGTTCTCGAAACTTCAACAAAAGCCCGTAACGAGCTACTGAGCGTCTCTCTTGCAGAGTCTTCCACTGGAGTTTATCCATCATCTCCGTAATACTTTCGCGGTTACTAAATGATCCTGCAACGAAGTACGCTGCTCTCCGTTGGATCTTCTCCATCTCTTCTGCCAACCCTATCAGGTACGGATTTCGCACCGGTGAGCAGTATTCAAGCAGTGGGCAAACATGTGTACTGTAACCTACTTCCTTTGTTTTCGGACTGCATTTCCTTAGGATTCTTCCAATGAATCTCAGTCTGGCATCTGCTTTACCGACGATTAATTTTATATGGTTATTCCATTTTAAATTACTCCTAATGACTACTCCCAGATAATTTATGGAATTAACTGCTTCCAGTCGCTGACCTGCTATATTGTAGCTAAATGATAAAGGATCTTCCTTTCTATGTATTGGCAGCACATTACACTTGTCTGCATTGAGAGTCAATTGCCATTCCCTGCACCATTCGTCAACTCGTTGCAGAACCTCCTGCATTTTCCATTGTTACAAACCTCTCGATACACTACAGCATCATCCGCAAAAAGCCTCAGTGAACTTCCGGTGTTATTCACAAGGTCAGTTATACAGGGTGGTCCATTGATAGTGACCGGGCCAAATATCTCACGAAGTAAGCATCAAAAGAAAAAACTACAAAGAACGAAACTTGTCTAGCATGAAGGAGGAAACCAGATGGTGCTATGGTTGGCCCGCTAGATGGCGCTGCCATAGATCAAGCAGATATCAACTGCTTTTTTTTTTTAAATGGGAACCCCCATTTTTTATTACATATTCGTGTAGTACGTAAAGAAATATGAATATTTTAGTTGCACCACTTTTTTCGCTTTGTGATAGATGGCGCTGTAATAGTCATAAACGTGTAAGTACGTGGTATCACGTAACATTCCGACAGTGTGGACGGTATTTGCTGCGTGATACATTACCCGTGTTGAAATGGACCGTTTACCAATTGCGGAAAAGGCCGACATCGTGTTGATGTACGTCTATTGTGATAAAAATGCCCAATGGGCGTGTGTTATGTATGCTGCTCGGTGTCCTTTATGACATCATCCATGTGTCACGACCGTTCCAAATAGTTACGTTATTTGAGGAAACAGGGAGTGTTCAGTCATATGTGAAACGTCAACCACGACCTGCAACAAATGATGATGCCAAAGTTGGTGTTTTAGCTCCTGTCGCCGCTAATCCGCACATCAGCAGCAGACAAATTGCGCGGGAATCTCAAAAATGTCGGTGTTGAGAATGCTACATCAACATCGATTGCACCCATACCACGTTTCTACACAACAGAAATTGCATGGCGACGACTTTGAACGTCGTGTACAGTTCTGCCACTGGGCATAAGAGAAATTACGGGACGTTGACAGATTTTTTGCACGCCTTATATTTCGCGAGGAAGCATCATTTACCAACAGCGGTAACGTAAACCGGCATAATACGAGGTGCATTCAAGTTCTAAGACCTCCGATTTTTTTCCTCCGGACTGGAAAGAGATACAAACATGCGCATTGTTTTAAAATGAGGCCGCGTTCATTGTCAATACGTCCCAGAGATGGCAGCACCGTATGGCAGGTGCAATTTTACCACCAGCGGCGAGAATGAGAACTGTTTTAAATACTTAAAATGGCGACGTTTTCCTTACTTGAACAGCGTGAACTCATTCATTTTCTGAATTTGCGTGGTGTGAAACCAATTGAAATTCATCGACAGTTGAAGGAGACATGTGGTGATGGACTTACGGATGTGTCGAAAGTGCGTTCGTGGGTGCGACAGTTTAATGAAGGCAGAACATCGTGTGACAACAAACTGAAACAACCTTGGGCTCGCACAAGCTGGTCTGACGACGTGATCGAGAAAGTGGAGAGAATTGTTTTGGGGAATCGCCGAATGACTGTTGAACAGATCGCCTCCAGAGTTGGCATTTCTGTGGGTTCTGTGCACACAATCCTGCATGACGACCTGAAAATGCGAAAAGTGTCATCCAGGTGGGTGCCACGAATGCTGACAGACGACCACATGGCTGCCCGTGTGGCATGTTGCCAAGCAGTGTTGACGTGCAATGTTGACATGCAATGACAGCATGAATGGGACTTTCTTTTCGTCGGCTGTGACAATGGATGAGACGTGGATGCCATTTTTCAATCCAGAAACAAAGCGCCAGTCAGCTCAATGGAAGCACACAGATTCACCGCCAGCAAAAAAATTTCGGGTAACCGCCAGTGGTGAAAAAATGATGGTGTCTATGTTCTGGGACAGCGAGGGCGTAATCCTTACCCATTGCGTTCCAAAGAGGCACTACGGTAACAGGTGCATCCTACGAAAATGTTTTGAAGAACAAATTCCTTCCTGCACTGCAACAAAAACGTCTGGGAAGGGCAGCGCGTGTGCTGTTTCACCACGACAACGCACCCGCACATCGAGCTAACGTTACGCAACAGTTTATTCGTGATAGCAACTTTGAAGTGATTCCCCATGCTCCCTACTCACCTGACCTGGCTCCTAGTGACTTTTGGCTTTTTCCAACAATGAAAGACACTCTCCGTGCCCGCACATTCACCAGCCGTGCTGCTATTGCCTCAGCGATTTTCCAGTGGTCAAAACAGACTCCTAAAGAAGCCTTCGCCGCTGCCATGGAATAATGGCGTCAGCGTTGTGAAAAATGTGTACGTCTGCAGGGCGATTACGTCGAGAAGTAATTCCAGTTTCATCGATTTCGGGTGAGTAGTTAATTAGAAAAAAAATCGGAGGCCTTAGAACTTGAATGCACCTTGTATGCACTCCTGGGCAACGGAAAATCCACGATGGCTACGACTAGTGAAACATCAGCGACCTTGGGCGGTTAATGTATGGTGCGGCATTAAGAGAGGAAGGATAATTGGCCTCCATTTTATCGATGGCAGTCTAAATGGTGCAATGTATGCTGATTTCCTACGTAATGTTCTACCGATGTTACTACAAGATGCTTCACTGCATGACAGAATGGCGATGTACTTCGAACATGATGGATGTCCGGCACATAGCTTACGTGCAGTTGAATCGGTACTGAATAGCATATTTCATGACAGGTGGAGTGGTCGTCGAAGCGCCATACCATGGCCCGCACGTTCACCGGATTTGACGTCCCCGGATTTCTTTCTATGGGGAAAGTTGAAGGATATTTGGTATCGTGATCCACCGACAACGCCTGATAACATGCGTCAGCGCATTGTCAATGCATGTACGAACATTACGGAAGGCGAACTACTCGCTGTTGAGAGGAATGTCATTACACGTATTGCCAAATGCATTGAGGTTGACGGACATCATTTTGAGCATTTATTGTATTAATGTGGTAATGCTGTAACAGCATGCGTTCTCAGAAATGGTAAGTTCACAAAGGTATATGTATCACATTGGAAAAACCGAAATAATATGTTCGAAAGTACCTACGTTCTGTATTTTTATTTAAAAAAACCGACCTATTACCAACTGTCCGTCTAATATTGTGAGCCATATGTTTGTGGCTATGACAGCGCCATCTATCACAAAACGAAAAAAGTGGTCCAACTAAAACATTCATATTTCTTTACGTACTACACGAATATGTTATAAGAAATGGGGGTTCTTATTTAAAGAAAACGTAGTTGATATCCGTTTGACCTATGGCAGCGCCATCTAGCTGGCCAACCAAAGCGCCATCTGGTTTCCCCCTTCAAGCTAGACAAGTTTCTTTCTTTGTAGTTTTTTCGTTTTACACTTATTTCGTGAGATATTTGTCCCGGTCACGACCAATGGACCACTCTGTATATAATGTGAATAGCAACGGTCCTACGACACTCCCCTGCGGCACACCTGAAATCACTCTTACTTCGGAAGACTTCTCTCCATTGAGAATGACATGCTGCGCTCTGTTATCTAGGAACGCTTCAATCCAATAACACAATGTGTCTGATAGTCCATATGCTCTTACTTTGTTCATTAAACGACTGTGGGGAACTGTATCGAACGCCTTGCGGAAGTCAAGAAACACGGCATCTACCTGGGAACCCGTGTCTATGGCCCTCTGAGTCTCGTGGACGAATAGCGCGAGCTGAATTTCACACGATCGTCTTTTTCGAAACCCATGCTGATTCCTACAGAGTAGATTTCTAGTTTCCAGAAAAGTCATTATACTCGAACATAATACGTGTTCCAAAATTCTACAACTGATCGACGTTAGAGATATAGGTCTATAGTTCTGCACATCTGTTCGACGTCCCTTCTTGAAAACGGGGATGACCTGTGTCCTTTTCCAATCCTTTGGAATGCTACGCTCTTCTAGAGACCTACGGTACACCGCTGCAAGAAGGGGGAAAAATTCCTTCGCGTACTCTGTGTAAAATCGAACTGGTATCCCATCAGGTCCATCGCCCTTTCCTCTTTTGAGCAATTTTAATTGTTTCTCTAACCCTCTGTCGTCTATTTCGACATCTACCATTTTGCCATCTGTGCGACAATCTAGAGAAGGAACTACAGTGCAGTCTTCCTCTGTGAAACAGCTTTGGAAAAAGACATTTAGTATTTCGGCCTTTAGTCTGTCATCCTCTATTTCAGTACCATTTTGGTCACAGAGTTTCTGGACAGTTTGTTTTGATCCACCTACCACTTTGACATAAGACCAAAATTTCTTAGGATTTTCTGCCAAGTCAGTACATAGAACTTTAATTTCGAATTCACTGAACGCCTCTCGCATAGCCCTCCTTACACTACATTTCGCTTCGCGTAATTTTTGTTTGTCTGCGAGGCTTTGGCTACGTTTATGTTTCCTGTGAAGTTCCGTTTGCTTCCGTAGCAGTTTTCTAAATCGGTTGTTGTCCCACGGTGGCTCTTTTCCATCTCTTACGATCCTGCTTGCCACATTGACCCTCCGCCTCGCGCGACATGAACGCCATTGAACCTGCCACTCCCCTTGGGGAGAGGGTGGCCCAACCGTACATACACAGCAGTCACACATCCTATCCATCCTAAGAAATCAACAATTTACGGTAGAGAGTTAAGTAATCAACTTTTAACTAGACTGCTAATTCACTAAAGGCGGCTGATAGCTGACTAAACTGTGGTTACTAGACACTGAAAATAAGCACTAACTGTCTCTGGACTGTATTCACAACAAACACGAAATCTAGGGAACACTATTACTAGTGCTCTAAAATTAAAGCTTCCTAAAAGCAAAAACACACGGAAAAAGAAGTGACAAGTAAGAAAAACACAGTTAATACTTTAATTTACGTAGCTTGCTGCACTGGAGATGTGAATCAGATGGAGGAATGCACACTACAGACATACATAAGCACGCTACAGACATACATAAGTAGTTTCGGCCACTACTTACAATTTTTGTTGTTGTTACACCTCAGGTTGTGTTTTGCACCGCTTATAAATAAATTATACAAAACTAACCTCTAATTATGAAAAGGATAAATAAATAACAGAAATGTTAAGTACATCAGTCAATGCAGTATATCATCAAGTTTTATTACCGCCTAACACTGTAATTTCCGATGTTCCTGCAAAGTGGTACGCTCGAATGAGTTATTCCAATAGGCATTGTGGAATTGTATAACCATGCAGAGCATGGGCAGTGTTGTTTATGGTAACATAAACGTGTCCAGTTAATGTGGATCAAGGGACACTCTCGTATCTCGTGTAACGAAATGGCGGACCACCTGGCGAAACAAAGTGTGACCGATGGCCAGCCTCACTACACCCGCCTTTCACATACAGATTTTGCTGCTGACGTGAAGGAAAACGTTCACCAAGAATGGTCACATACGTAGGAGATCTCACAACACTCCAAAGGAAAATATTATGCCGCAATACACTTGAGTACTCCGCGAAAAACTTTGTTCTCCCAAATCAAGTTATCCAGACGTCATTGCACAATCATAACACACATCCGGCTGGGTCACGGCTGTTACCCTCCACACCTTTATGGGATGGAAGGTCAGCTATCTCCATACTGCGAAGACCACCCAGCTGAAATTTCAGGCCTCAGCCATGTGATACTTTGATATTCACGCTATGACAGACAACTCAGAAAGTTTCTCAATGCGATAATCAGAGTAGGAATTCCTCACGCTACATCTGTGACGGACCTGTTTCGACAGTTGCTCACAATGGATTATGTGAGTGTGCCCAGTATCTACAAGAAGCGGATGCCAAGTTATAAGTCACACAGAAGGGTTGCAGCGTAAGAAGTTGTGATATATGAACTGTGTTGAGTGCGTCAATGTACAGGCTGTACCATGAAGTTTATGTGGAATTTCTAATGTGTATGCTGTATAGGTGATAATGTATACCAAATCTGTGTGATTACTCACTTCTCTGGCTAAACAGTTAACGCCAACGCCAATTAATCCACATCCGTCACTGCAGTTCAAAGACAAGTCAGGACTAACTATCGAAAGCCACTACCTCAAAGACAAATTGTTGTCAACTGGTACTCTCGTTTCGGCGAAAGTGGCTGTGTATCACATAGGACGCAGCAACCTCTGATGCAACAATTCAACAAGTTTGGCAATCTTACATTCGTAGTCAGGGTAAATCAACGACACGTGGCAGCTTAGAATTGAATACGCCTAGTGTCACAGTGAGGAAGGTATTGCAGAAATGCCTGCCATTCAGTACCTACAAAATGGAACTTTTTCAAGCTTTAAGAGATAGTGACAGAGAAAATTAGCTAAGATTTTTGTAGAAATGTTTAACAAACTACAGACTGAAGGTGATTTTCTTAATAAAATTGTGTTAATTGATGAAGACACTTTCCATACTAGCGGTAAAGTGGATCGTCATAAAGTTCGGTTATGTGGTGAGCAGAAACCAAGTCGCATACTCGAACACGTACGGGACTCGCCTGAGATAAATGCTTTTTGCGCTGAAAACTGTAACAAGATTTACGGTCCTTTCTTTTTTGCCGAGTCAACTGACACTGGCATACAATACATGAACATGCTTGAGCATTATTTAATGCCTCAGTTGCAATAGGATACGGACACAGAATTTATTTTCAAGCAGTATAGTGAGCCGCAAAATTATCACCGCCAAGTGTCTCATATCTCTTTAGGATTGTGCCGAGTTGGATTGGACGCGGTGGAACAATATACTGCCCACCACGATCGCCTGATTTAACCCCAATGGACTTCTGTGTATTGGGCTACATTAAAGACAAGAGTGTCTGTTCCTCGTTTTCCGGGAAACACCAACGAGATACGACAACGGATAACACAAGTAGTTGCTATCATACACTAAGACTTGCTTCACAGGATTTATCGGGGCTCTGATTACAGATGGGACATTTGCAAACAGAACTTTAAGATATAGTGCACTCTGTGCTGTATCAAACATCTATTTACCTTTTCCACATTCAAAGGTTACCATTTGCAAGCTCCCAACGACTGGTATTTAGATCGTAAATGTCGTTAATTATCCCTGTCTGTGGCACGCTGAGAAGAGAGTTTGCTTAATTTTATCAGCAGGGACTACTTTTATTCATTTTTATACAAGCCTGCTGTGGGGAAGGATCTTATGCACACTTTTTCTCTCTCGGTAGCGTAACCTTCGCTGACCATTCTGCCCGCTTTAGAATTGATGTTTAGGCCCATCAAAGTTCAGATTACAATCTTATCGATTGAATTTGAAGTCGCAACGGATAACGCAATTGTAATTTTGGGGATGGTCAGAGAAAACTGCATCCTGCACGAATCTAGTCTTGTGCCAATCATTTTAGTAAAATGGCAGAGTGATTGATATGATTCTCTTTTCTTAGGTATGGTTTAAATGAGCAAGCCGACAACGGAAATTACTTTGAAAAACAAAGTTAATTTTATTTTAACCAACAATAGACAAATTTACGAAGTTACTTCTTAACAATCTTTTGAATATACATTTCACTAATTCTGCTTTGAATTTGCATTTAACTATGGACAAAGATTATTTAACTATGTACGTAAATTATCTCTCCTTTGAATTATAAGCCGTGTTACTTTTGATTTGCATCGTCCTGTGGGGGGAAGGAAAATCTTGGGGAGCACGTGGTCACTACTACTATGCTGACACATGCACATGCACTAAGTTATCACTGAAATGCAAATATAACTATTTCTCTATGCAGAGTTTCTATGTACAGTGGCTGGCATCGAGCAGGACTCGTGGCTGTTATCTCCAACGCGAAGTGTTTGAATACGAAACGATTCATCTTAGAAAAGCTACACTCGTCACTAAATTTTCAATAAGTTGTTAAACATCGACACACGCTTGCATAAATGTTCAGCAATCGCAAAAAGTGGCTACAACTCCCTCTATTAGCTTTCTCGGCGGTTGCAGTTTGAAACTATGCACCACGTGGCGGGTCGTAATGGAAATCTCGAACGGAGAAGATTATTCTTATATCAGATAAATTGAACAAAAATCAATAAATGGTTCTTAAGTAATCAATCGCGAAAAAGCCTCTGATAAATAAATTGTTAACATTAAACATATTTAAAGATTCAAATACCTTTGTTCTGATTTCGACGCAGCGTTCTAAAGGAACGTCTGGTCGCTTACCTGTCTTCCAAAAAACTCCCCGTAACCATTGCGCGGCTCTTTCACCCGAGCAGCGCGAGGTGGTGGGGGAGGCCCATGACCAACCTCTAGTAAGAAAACGTTTTTTTTAGACTTTCGCACCTCTGGTCGAACCATCCTGTTCCTGCTCTTTGCCTTCCACTGACTGTGTTAAAGTTGGTAGAAGATTCTGAGACCCACTACATCTCTGGTTTGTCTGCTACCACACTCAAAATATTCACACCTGAC
Organism: Schistocerca piceifrons; assembly: GCF_021461385.2. NCBI lineage: Eukaryota > Metazoa > Arthropoda > Insecta > Orthoptera > Acrididae > Schistocerca > Schistocerca piceifrons. The sequence continues at coordinate 647,392,888 of NC_060141.1, read as the reverse complement.
CACGTGCCTTAAAGAGAGGTGGGGAAATGTAAATAGGGACACAGGACGTGCATATTGTAATGAGAATAAAAGACTTTGATCCATAATTGTTTCTACATGCATGTAATTTGGGGCTGAGATTATTTCACTGTTCATTAATTATGTAAAGTAATTGAATTTACGCTGATAATGTCTATCATTTGGCAGCAACATAACACTGATTTTAACTATGTAACGATATCTATTGTGACGTTACACATTGTACAAATAATTTATAAAAGGGCTGTATATTAAACCTATTTGGAATATTTCTGTTAATTTTTCGGAGTAAAATGATATACATTTTTAGACCTATTTACTCTGATAAGCCAGAACATTATGATCATCTACGTAAAAGCAGATATGTCCACCTTTGGCACGGATAACAGTGGCATGGCAGCAATGAGGCTTTAGTAGATCGCTGGAGGGAGATGGGACTACATCTGCACCCACGAGTCACCCAATTCCTGTAGATTTCTGGTAGGGGAACGATGAGCACTGACGCCACGTTCAGTCACATCCCAGATGTGTTCGATCGGATTCGGATCTGGTGAGTTGGGGAGCCCAACACAACAACTGGAACTCGTGGTCGGTTGCTGTGGCAGAGAGGTTCTAGGTGCGTCAGTCCGGTTCAAAATGGTTCAAATGGCTCTGAGCACTATGGGACTTAACATCTGTGGTCATCAGTCCCCTAGAACATAGAACTACTTAAACCGAACTAACCTAAGGACATCACACATCCATGCCCGAGGCAGGATTCGAACCTGCAGCCGTAGCGGTCACGCTGTTCCAGACTGAAGCGCCTAGAAACGCACGGCCACACCGGCCGGCGCTTCAGTCCGGAAAGATGCGGCAGTTACGGTCGCTGGTTTGAATCCTGGAATCCTGCCTCGGACATGGGTATGTGTGATGTCTTTAGGTTACTTAGGTTTACGTAGTTCTACGTCTAGGGGACTGACGACCTCAGATGTTAAGTCCCATAGTGCTTAGAGCCATTTGAACAATTTTTTTTGGAACTCGCGACTGTGTTCCTCGAACCGCTGTATCACTCCTGCCCATGTGGCATGGCGCATTATTTTATTGGAAAATGCCACGGCCGTCGGTAAATACGATCATCATGAAGGGGTGTACGTGGTCTGCAATCAGTGTACGATACTCTTCGTCCATCATCATCGCTTGCACGACCTGCACTGCAGCCATGGAAGCCCACGTGAATTTTTCCCAGAGCATAACGGAACTGGCGCCAACTTGTCCCCGTCCTGCGATACACGTGTCAAGGAGCTGTTCTCCTGGAAGACGATGGATTCTTGCGCTCCCATCGGCATGATAAGGAAAGTATCTGGATTCATCAGACCACTCAACGGTCTGCCACTGCGCCATCGTCCACTGCCGATGGTCACGTGCCCATTTCTGTCGTAGTTGCCGATGTCGTGGTGTCAACATTGGCACATGCTTGGGTCGTCGGCTGTGTGGGCACATCGTTAGGAGCGTTCAGTGAATTATGTGTTCAGACACACTTGTACCCTGCCCAGTATCAAAACCTGCCACAGTTCGCTGCCTGTCCTGTTTTATCGGGTCTACCCAGCCTGCGACGCCCGACATCTGTAACGAGGGGTGGCCACCTCGCTACATGATGTCTGGACATGGTTTCACCTCGCTTTCGCCACGTGTTGAAGACACTCACCACTGTGATCTCGACAAGTCTTGCAATTGCCGAAATGCTGGTGCTGAGCCTCCTGGTCGTCACAGTCTGCCGTCAGTCAGACTCAGATAGATCGCGCGCCTCAACCAATCTACACACGGAGAGCACGCTCACTGATAATACACTCCTGGCCATTAACATTTCTACACCAAGAAATAATGAAGATGATAAACAGGTATTCGTTGGACAAATATGTTATACTAGAACTGATATGTGATTACATTTTCACGCAATCTGGTGCATAGATCCTGAGAAATCAGTACCCAGAACAACCACCTCTGACCGTGATAACGGCCTTGATTTGCCTGGGCATTGAGTCAAACAAAGCTTGGATGGCGTGTACAGGTACAGCTGCCCATGCAGCTTCAGCACGATACCACAGTTCATCATGAGTAGTGACTGGCGTATTGTGACGAGCCAGTTGCTCGGCCACGATTGACCAGACTTTTCAATTGGTGAGAGATCTGGAGAATGTGCTGGCCAGGGCAGCAGTCGAACACTTTCTGTATCCAGAAAGGCCCGTACAGGACCTGAAACATGCGGTCGTGCATTATCTTGCTTAAATGTAGGGTTTCGCAGGGATCGAATGAAGGGTAGAGTGACGGCTCGTAACACATGTGAAATGTAACATCCACTGTTCAAAGTGCCGTCAATTCGAACAAGGGGTGACCGAGATGTGTAACCAATGGCACCCCACAAAATCACGTCGGGTGATACGCCAGTATGGCGATGACGAATACACGCTTCCAATGTGTGTTCACCGCGATGTCGCCAAACACGGATGCGACCATCATGATGTTGTAAACAGAACCTGGATTCATCCGAAAAAATGACGTTTTGCCATTCGTGTACCCAGGTTCGTCATTGAGTACACCATCGCAGGCGCTCCTGTCTCTGATGCAGCGTCAAGGGTAACCGCAGCCATGGTATCTGAGCTGATAGTCCATGCTGCTGCAAATCTCGTTGAACTGTTCGTGCAGCTGGTTGTTGTCTTGTAAACGTTCCCATCTGTTGACCCAGGGATCGAGACTCCGTTACAGCCATGCAGATAAGATGCCTGTCATCTCGACTGCTAGTGATACGAGGCCGTTGGGTTCCAGCACGCCGTTCCGTATTACCCTCCTGAACGCACCGATTCCATGTTATGCTAACAGTCATTGGATCTCGACCAACGCGAGCAGCAATGTCGCGATACGATAAACCGCAATCGCTATAGGCTACAATCCGTCGTTTATCAAAGTCGGAAACGTAATGGTACGCATTTCTCCTCCTTACACGAGGCATCACAACAACTGATTGTGTACTGATTTGTGTATGAGAAATCGGTTGGAAACTTTCCTCATGTCAGCACGTTGTAGGCGTCGCCACCGACGCCAATTTGTGTGAATGCTCTGAAAAGCTAATCATTTGCATATCACAGCATCTTCTTCGTGTCGGTTAAATTTCGCGTCTGTAGGACGTAATCTTCGTGGTGCAGCAGTTTTAATGGCCAGTAGTGTATATGCACTGTGTGTGTGTCTGACTAACAGTCATTCCTCACAAGCGACGCTGCTATCGTTTGGAGCAGTCGAGCCATACTTCGTCGGTCCTGCATCACCTTTTACCTTGAAACGGAAGATCTTTCACGTGGAACATGTGATGCCTGCAAATGAATTGAGTTTCTTTAATGTGTGAATAATTTTTCTGTCTTGAAAATGGAAATTTTATGTCGTTCTCAGTAGCTTCTGTTTAACGACATTTCAAATTTGTGAGTGATTTTTGATAATACTTTAACTTAATTTGATGTTACGTGTTGATTATTAATGTGTAGTAGAGCTCAAATGGTTCAAATGGCTCTGCGCCTAGAAATTAGAACTACTTAAACCTTACTAACCTGAGGACACCACACACATCCATGCCCGTGGCAGGATTCGAATTGCGACTGAAGCGGTCGCGCGGTTCCAGACTGTAGCGCTTAGAACCGCTCCGCCACCCCGGCCGGCTGTAGTAGAGTAATAATATCATAGATAGACTACTAAATTCACTACTGAAATGATTTTCGCAACTGCAGCCCTTCTAAATTTCAATAGGGTATTTGTTCCTAGTGTTACAGGATAATTTTTCCAAAACTGCCCCATAACCTACTACAGAAACAAGACTACCAAAATAGTCAAATTACAAACGAAGCATGAAAGTATACAAGTCACTGAAAGAAACACCAGTGATTGTGAATTAAATAAATACTTCTTCACTTCGTTTCTTTTTGGTGATGAAAGATGTGTGTAATTTTTCTGTGAGGTGGGTCCGCTTGTTGACTGTGAGATGGTGAGGACCACAGGGGTAGAATCGCAAATGACTTATAGAAATGTTTTCTTTTTGGCAAAAGTCAGGATCAGTGGCAGGTAATGGGCACTCTTTGGTGTTGTCCACAGCAGGAGAGAAGTTGTAGAGAGGAATTTTGAGACGTAGTGAAAACAATGCTTCCAAAAAAGATTTAGATCTGCAAGAGAATGAGAAAACATGAGACAGGCAGCGTGACAGGAATCTAGTCAGCAGTAATAACACTGATCTTATGTAAGGAAGTGCAGGATTGGTTCATCAACATAAGTTCTGTAGTGGGGATGAAAACTCACGAGTGCCTACATCTAGCCTCTATCACTGACCGAAACTCATAGTGGGAAACAATTTCTACCTTCTGCTCCCACTCTTAAAAGTAAAACGTGTGTTACTGGTTAATCAAAGCAGATTCTTTAAGAAGAGGAAGATTGCTAGTATTTTTACAAAGTTTTCATTGGCTGGAACTTTGAAGGTTCACGATGATTGGCTAATCAGAATCTAGGGCTTGCAGAACCAGAAAAACGTTTGGAAGGAGGGGATATGAACACTCCGTTTTAGAGCACCCGAGAGGGAACATCGGTTTTCGTCTGCACTTCTGGCAGGCGACACTTTGGCTGGTGTAGGAAAACACGTTAGTAGAAAATGAAACTTATCTTTATCGCTCTGTGATTAGAGTAAGCACATGTGGAATAGTATGTACAGGCACAATTCTTGATGAACGAGAAACGTTTGTAGGCACAGAGCTGAGTAAAATCACGTCTGAATATTGCAGTCTGAATAGAGTTACACCACCAATTGTCCACAGGACACAAGGTAACACACTCTGAACACCAGTGTATCAGTAGATAGGCAGAGCGCTGAAGTGTGGACTGTGTGTGTTGTGTCTAGACAAGACAGTCTAGACACAATGAGAGGAAGCCGAAAGGCACGCGCTTAAACTCACGCAGGCTGGCGTGAGGTCTGAAACAGGATACGTAATGAATGCTATAAAGAAAAGTACGTAGCTTCTGGAATACTTAACTTTAATCCACATTTGTAGAACATCGCTCTTGATGATACATTAATAGAATCTCAATATCAATTGAATACGGCGCCTTGCTAGGTCGTAGCAAATGTAGCTGAAGGCTATGCTAACTATCGTCTCGGCAAATGAGAGCGTATTTGTCAGTGAACCTTTCCTTGCAAAGTCGGCTGTACAACTGGGGCGAGTGCTAGTAAGTCTCTCTAGACCTGCCGTGTGGTGGCGCTCGGTCTGCTATCACCGACAGTGGCGACACGCGGATCCGACGTATACTACCGAACCGCGGCGGATTTAAAGGCTACCACCTAGCAAGTGTGGTGTCTGGCAGTGACACCACAGTGTGCTCCTGTGGCGGAAGCAGAACGCTCACTGCAGGCGTAGCCCAAGTCGGAACTTAAACATAAACAGTCACTGCTGGTTCTTGTGGCCATATTTCACAACAGGTGCGCTGCGGTGGCGCCTGGCAACCCCGGCAGTCGTGATTCTCGCCTAGTCCGGATAGGCACTTCTGGTGATTCTGCTTGGGCGTGCAGCGGTGCGACCTTATCGTCTATCGACGACACCGCAGCCGTGTTAAAATAAAATTTTATTAGAATCGTGCAACAGCTTGTTGTGAATAAACCACCGCTAACTATTTTATTATTCTAGAAATAGTTTCAAGTTTAGCTCATTATCTGGCAGATCTAAATTTGCGAGATCAGAAAAATATTGGACCCCATGCGAAGATCTGAACGCCAGGACGGAGACAGAGAGAGAGAGAGAGAGAGAGAGAGAGAGAGAGAGAGAGAGAGAGAGAGAGAGTTCAATCTGCTAGTTTTACAGACCACAAAGACCACAAGCGAACACTCCAACGCTTATCTTCTATGTTTTGTCCTTCACCGCAGCGATTGAATGTTCGAATGACGCTGCCGTGGTGTTCGAAAATTCGGCAGGTAGCTTCTTGTGCTGAAAACATTCTCGCCGTAATGTGTCAGTGCGAGCGCTGTCTTAACTTGGAACGACTCTTAAAGGCATGCTCATCCGACTGAACAGTGTACGTAAGTCGTATTGTCTCTTTTCGGATTACACAGTCACTTGATAATTAGGTGTTACAGCCGTTACACAGGTAGTGGTACCTAGCAATTGCCTGCAGTGCAAAGACATTTGGGAGATCAGGTTATAACAATAAGCAACAGTTTGTTTCATGCAGGTCATTAATAAGTGATGTCAAGCACTAACGAGGAGATAAAGGATATTTAAAGCGAGTTCTACATCTAATTATATACTCCGCTAGCCACCAAGCGGTGTGTGGCGGAGGGCACAATTCGCGCCAATATCATATTTCACCCCATCTGTTCCACTCGCGGATCACCTGAGGGAAAAACGACTGTCTGAACGCATCAGTACGAGCTGTACTTTCCCTTATCTTTGAATGGTGATCATTGCGCGATTTGAAAGCTTGTGGTAATAATATACGCTCTACATCCTCGGTGAATATCGGATTTCGGAATTTAGTGAGCAGGCCCTTCCGTTTAGCGCGCCGTCTATCTGCAAGTGTGTCCCACTTCAAACTTTCTATAACATTTGTAACGCTCTCGCGATGGCTGAATGTATCAGATTGGATCTTCTCAATCTCTTGGATCAGACCCAACTGCTGAGGGTCCCATACAGACGAACAATACTCTAAGACTGGACGAACTAACGCATTGTAAGCTATTTCCTTTGTTGAAGGACTGCATCGCTTCTGGATTGTACCAATAAACCACACTCTAGTGTTTGCGTTACCCGTTTCTTGTGGAATCTGATCATTGCATTTGAAATAATTTTGAATAGTCACACCCAGATACTTGACGCATGTTACCGCTTCCAAAGACTGGTATTTATTTTGTACTCGTAAATTAATGGGGATTTTCGCCTTGTTATACGCAGTATGTTACACTTACTAATATTGAGAGATAACTGCCAGTCATTACATCACGCATTTATATTCTGCAAATCCTAATTGATTTGTTCACAACTTTCGTGTGATACTATTTTCCTTTAGACTACAGCATCATCGGCAAAGGGCCTAACGCCGCTGTCAGTATCATCAACCAGATCTTTTTTGTAAATCGTAAAAGCAGTGGACCTATTACGCTGCCCTGGGGCACACCCGAAGTTACACTTGTCTCTGTTGAAGTCACCCCGTTCAGGACGACATACTGCTCCCTGTCTGTTATAAAGCTTTCTATCCAACCGCATATGTCATCGGATAGACCGTAAGCGCGCACTTTTTGGAACAGGCGACATTCCGGAACTGAGTCGAACGCCCTTCGGAAGTCGAGAAATAAGGCATCAACCTGGGAGCCGGTATCTAGAGTCTGTTGTATATCATGCACAAAGAGGGCCAGCTGTGTCCTAAGACCATGCTGGTTTCTGCGGATGAGCTTCTGGGAGTCTAGAAAGGTCATTATGTCTGAACGCAAAATACGTTCCATGATTCTACAACAAATCGATGTCAGTGAAATTGGCCGGTAATTATGTGCATCCGATTTTCTACCCTTTTTATAGTTTGCTATGACCTGGGCCTTCTTCCAGTCCCGTGGAACTTTACACTGTTCCAATGATTTCTGACAGATGATGGATAAGAATGGTGCTATATTTCCGTTCGAAATTCAGCTGTTATCAGGTGTTATGAGGTATACAACACTACCTGTTCGGAGAGTGGCGCCCTCTGTCGAGTTATTTGTACGTGAGGGGCAATGGCGAAGACGCCACCCCTCCAAGGGCGGCTATCGGGACATTCGTCACAGCGAGAGGAAGGGCAGTTGTGAAGGAACTCGGTCGGGCGGCTGTCGTAGGTGAGGGCCATCGAGCCTCGTGCGCTAGAGGGCGGATATGTGTATTGTGACGGAACGTCACATAAATTGACATTTAGAGAAAAATTAAAAGGGTTTTTTGTGTGTTAGAAAACAGTGACGTGTGAACTATAAATATTGAAAGACTGCCTCCGTGTGCGCGATGAATACCACATATTAAAAAGTGTAGTTTATTATCTCTAAAGCTCGCAAACAGCGATGCGTTTAACAAATAGCCTTTTGTTTATAGTATCTGTGCAATGTAGATAAAGAAGAACAGAGACAATTTTTTGGGTTAGATTTTTTTTCCTAGCTTGTTTCGTCTAGTGGAAGGCCGCCATTGTATCACAGTCTGATATTTAATGTAAATCTGTCTGTAAGTTATCAGAATATATATCTAATTGTGATTAGAAAGTGTTGGTTATAGAAGTAGTGAGCACCTCCCACAATAGTCACCGTTAATTGTAATTAATAACTCTATTTGAGAACTTCGTGTGAAGGGGAGCTCTCTTTCCCTAGCAGCATATGGTCGGCCATTCGCTGACGATATTTTTTAGTTAGAAATTGAGTCTGTAATAGTAAACGTAAATGCGGGAGATTTCTCTATTTTGATCTTTTAATAGTTTCAAAGCTAGTAAAGTAAAGACAAATTCCATTCATTGTTTTCGTTTTGAATGAGTTCAGTATGTTTAAGATTGGCCGCTTCACGGCAGATGAGATTCTCCTCAGTTTTTGCCTTGAAGGTAACGAATAATAAATAAAGAAAAATGCTTAATAAGCATAAAAAATACCTCAGTTTATATGTAAAAGTGGGTACGTAAATGACCAGTAGCCCCTGAGAACCAAATTAATCATTACAGTTTGCGTAAAAGCACGCATATTTTTTCTCCATAATAGCAGCGCTCACGCGAACTATCTGTAGAAGGCGCGCTGTGTATAAAATATTATTTCGTGCGTACTTCGGAATAGTAGATGTCCGTACGTGTGTTATCGTGGTATTACGTTATTTCAGAGTCTCATGGTAGCCCACAACATTTAACAGAGTAAATAATATTGCAGTATTCAGTATTTATTTTTTTGATTAATCACTGCATATATAGAACCCCGAGTACCGCGATGGTATTTTCTTTTGTGCGTGTTAATTTTCAATAAAAAGGGCTTCTCTACATATGTTGTTATTCATTGAAATCCGAATGGATCCGAACAACTGTCAAGACATTTAAATTCCTGGTTCTCCGCTAAAACTAACGATAAAAATTTCCGTCTACAGACGCTAACACTAATGAACTGGTCACACACACACAACATGGACACGTAGGCAATGCAGATGTATCCCACTGCCGTGTCGACAGCTGGTACAAAATGTGGCGACATCCCAGTTGAGTTTGATTTCGCAGTATGACATTCACTAAGTCGACAGGAGCGCACTGTCTCCAACACGACACCTGCCTACAAATCAGCTTCTCACGAGGGTAACCTGCATTTAAGCACATCATGGGAAGTGAACCTTAGTCATCGACTGAACTCCATTAAAATAATAAACAAACGTTTGGAGACGCTGTAGGACTTGATAGTTTTCTCTGCTACAATGAAGAGAACGAGCGACTGGGAGAGGAAGTTGCTGGATCACAAAAAACCTTTGTCCCCCTCCAAAAAACAAATAGTTATTTATTATGAAGCCAGTGATGCACCAAAAAAAAAAAAAAGTTTCCGTATGTTCACTGGCGCGAGACATAACAGCCCACACACAAGAATTAATCACGTGCTAAACAGGAACTTAAATATAATTTGTAGAAATGCGCATTAATGCAGCAGATTTGCAATGAAGAACTGGCATGAGACGCCAAGGCTGGACTCCAAATCGCCAGGTAAAGTGATGTAATTTGGCTATTTAAGCCATTAAACAGTTCATACATGGAACTACAACATTTAAAAAATTCTTATAACACGTGAAAACATATAAAACAGACACAAAAAATGAGAACGGACACTAAGAAAAGGCGTAAAAAATTTGAACAAAAGTTTGTAAGTCCAGAAAGCTGATAATATTAAATAAAAGGACTATTAACATTATATAAAAACTTTTAAATTCAGTGGGATTGACTTACAAGCTACTGACATTGTAGCATGGAGCACTAATCATTATAATGGAAAACAGAGCCACAGTCAGAACGTACTGCCACGACACTGAATGGAGGAAACGAAATTTTTAAGTGAAATAAAAGTTAAATAAGATTTGTCTAATAACTGCCAAGCATGCAAACACACAAGTCACTACACTTTTTGGTACACAGGAACCCTGATGAAGTGTGTGCCACGGAATTCTCACGGGTTTAAATTACACTACTGGCCATTAAAATTGCTACACCACGAAGATGACGTGCTACAGACGCGAAATTTAACCGACAGGAAGAAGATGCTGAAATATGCAAATGATTAGCTTTTCAGAGCATTCACACAAGGTTGGCACCGGTGGCGACACCTACAACGTGCTGACATGAGGAAAGTTTCCAACAGATTTCTCATACACAAACAGCAGTTGACCGGCGTCGCCTGGTGAAACGTTGTTGTGATGCCTCATGTAAGGAGGAGAAATGCGCACCATCACGTTACCGACTTTGATAAAGGTCGGATTGTAGCCTATCGCGATTGCGGTTTATCGTATCGCGACATTGCTGCTCGCGTTGGTCGAGATCCAATGACTGTTAGCAGAATATGGGATGGTGCAACTGCGACCAGTAGAATATATAATCAGGAGCGTCTCAGGATGACAACAAATCAGCTTACCGAAATATTTCACCATTTGGACGAGTGCACTCGGCTGGGTACCCTACCACCTTTTAGAATTATCATATGCCTTGAAAGCTTAGAAATACACAATCCTGCATTTCAAAATCATCGTACCCGCGGGAAGCGTAAAACCACACAACTCTTCGTTTATTTTATGTCTCCTGTTTCTTTGTTGTTGTTTGAGTCTTGAGTTCGAAGACTGGTTTGAAACAACTCTCCATGCTGGTCTATCCTATGCAAGACCCATCTCCAAGTAACTGTTGGAACCTACTTGCTGCATTAAAACCCTGGTCTCCCTCTCCATTTTTACTCTCCATGCTTACATTGCCAACTGAGAGTTCCTTGAAGCCTCACATGTCCTATCAACTGATCCCTACATTAGTCAAGTTATGCCAGAAATTCCGTTTTTACTCAAGTGGACTCAGTATCTCCTCACTAGTTAATAGGTTTATCCATCTAATTTTCTTCTTAGCATAACATTTCTTCTTAGCACTGCATTTCAAAAGCTTCACCGGCCGGAGTGGCCGAGCGGTTCTAGGCGCTACAGTCTGGAACCGCGCGACCGCTACGGTCGCAGGTTCGAATCCTGCCTCGGGCATGGATGTGTGTGATGTCCTTAGGTTAGTTAGGTTTAAGTAGTTCTAAGTTCTAGGGAACTCATGGCCTCAGAAGTTAAGTCCCATATTGCTCAGAGCCATTTTTTTTCAAAAGCTTCTGTTGTCTAGTTTTGATTATTTGTTGTCCTCGTTTCACTTCCGTTAACGTCTACCCTCTATACGTATACCTCCAGAAGTGGCTTTCTAATGGTTAAATTTACATTCGATGTTAAGAAATATCTTTTTTGGAAAGGAGTTAATTACTATTACCAATTTATTTTTAATTTATTATTTCATACACTAATTGCATAAGCATCATGTGATTTAATTCGACTACATTACACTACCTACATTTTAATTTTATCGATGTTCGTCTTGTAATCTCTTTTTAAAATACAATTCACTGCATTCAACTTTTTTTGCAAGTGCTTTACTGTCTCTGACAGAATTAAGTCATTGGTAGAACACAAAGATTTTATTTCTTCTCACTGAACTTTAATTCTCCATCTAAATTTTTCCTTGGTTTCTTTTACTGCTTACCCAAGGTACAGGTTTAATAACAGCTTCTGAAATACTGTTTCGTCTTCATGTCCTTCGCCTCTTATAACTGCTGTCTGGTTCCTGTACAAGTTGATAGCAATTTTTCGGTCCCTTTATTGCCCATGTTGCCTTCAGAATTTCAAGGAGTGTATTCCAGGTATCACTGACATAAGGTTTCTCTAAATCTAGAAATGTGAGAGACGTACGTTTTCCTTTCTTCAGCCTAAGATAAATCGAGGGTCAGAGTGGCCTTGCGTACTGCTATATTGATCAGGATTCTTCCACGAAGTCGACACTTCGACTAGTTTTCCCATTTTTCTCAAAATAACTCGTGTCAGTATCTTTCAATCATGATATATTAAACCGATGTGTAATATTCACACCTGTCAGAACCTGCTTTCTTTGAAATACGAATTATTACATTCTTCTTCAAAAGTGACGGTTATCTGCTTGTCTAGCGTATCTTGAAAACAACGTGGGATAATTTTATTGTTGTTATTTGACAGTTGCAAGGAAGGAGACAAGGGATCTGTAACCTAAAATGGCGTTGAAACTTCTGGGCAGATTAACATGTGTGCCGGACCGAGACTCGAACTCAGGACCTTTACCTTTCGCGGGCAAGTACTCTACCAACTGAGCTACCCAAGCATGACTCACGCCTCCTCCTCACAACTTTAATTCCGTCTCCTACCTTCCAAACTTCACAGAAGCTCTCCTGCGAACTTAGCATAACTAGCACTCCTGGAAGAAAGGATATTGCGGAGACATGGCTTAGCCACAGTCTGGGGGATGTTTCTAGAATGAAATATTCACTCTACAGCGGAGTGTGCGCTGATATGAAACTTCCTGGCAGATCAAAACTCTGTGCCGTACCGAGATTCGAACTCGGGACCTTTGCCTTTCGTGGGCAAGTGCTCTACCAACTACCAGGAAGTTTCATATCAGGGCACACTCTGCTGTAGAGTGAATATTTCATTCATTTTAAAATGGTGTTATTAAAAATCGCAAAAATATCTTTACTGATAGCTTCAGCTCACTGACGAGCCATCTTCATTTCAATACAAAATTATTATTTTGTTTACAGTGTATCAGCCATTAGGATTAATCCGTATATTTTGGAATGAATTGTCGTAGCTGGCTCTCCTTAGGATGTCAGTAATTCTGAGGGAATGTCGTCTACTCCAAGGGCCTTGTTTCGACTTAGGTTTTTCGTAGCTGTGATCCCACAGCCTCTTAAGATTTTACAGGCATTTTGAACCTCTGCATCGCGCAGGAAGTAGGTGCCTTGCTGGGCGGTATGACGTAGCTGGCAGTGCTGTGGTAGGTGAGCTACCGGAGGGATGAGATAGGGCGTGACTGCGGCCAGCTGCGGCGTCGGTTAATGGCGAGACGATGGCTTCATTAGCGGCCGCCCCTGTAGACCCTTAGCCAAACACACCCGCTGCGCCTCACCATTAGACTGCGGTCGTGGGGCAGTCTGTGTTAGCAGTGAAGTCTCATCCTGAGGTCTCCAGAAAATGACAAATGAAACTTCCCCGACACCGCTTTCCATTTACTTGTGTGTGTTTGTGTTTGTGTGTGTGTGTGTGTGTGTGTGAGGGTGGGTGGGTGAATATGGCTTATGGGCGCTCAACGTCGTGGTTATCAGTGCCCTTTCGAATCGCTGCATCTAGATCGCGGGATCTCGGATTCGATTCCTGGCGGGGTCGCAGATTTATTTCGCTCAGGGAATGGCTCTTTGTGTTGTCCTCATCATTTCATCTCATATCTATTGGTGCGCCAGTCTCCAGAATGGTGACAAATAGAAAGACTTGCATGAGGCAATCAAACATCTACAGACGAAATCTTCCGGCCAGTACTGTTACACGATCGTTTCATTGCCAGCCGTGGTGGCCGAGTGGTTCTCGGCGCTTCAGTCCGGAACCGCGCGACTGCTACGGTCGCAGGTTCGAATCCTGCCTCGGGCATGCATGTGTGTGATGTCCTTAGGTTAGTTAGGCTTAAGTAGTTCTAAGTTCTAGGGGAATGATGACCTCAGAAGTTAAGTCCCATAGTGCTCAGAGCCATTTTTTGATCGTTTCATTTCACTTGCTGCGACTGCTGCCGTCCCTCGGAAGTGAGAGAAGACGGTAGAGACGAAAAACGGAACGGTCTGCCTCACTCTGCTAACCCGTCACGTCACCCTATAAATTCGTTATGTGTAACGAGAACAGACTCAGTTAACAAGACTGAAGTTAACGACCTGGCTACGTTAGGCAACGAATGAATTTATCATACAGAAGCGCTTAATGGTTTTATTTTTCTCTCGAATTTATGAAGGTCCAGGGATACCTACCATGCACGATATTTAGGAACTCGGTCCATCTGCCAAAAATACCGTTCACAATCGTACAACAAGAATGGGATATCGCTAACAATGCGAGTTTAGCAATTAGGGCATTTATATAGCGGTTGATACTATATTTAGTTTGTTACAGAATTAAATAGTTAGAAAGCTGTGAGTGTGTATTTAGAAACGCATTGACTGCTTCCATAATAAGTGATATAAAATCGGATAACTTCATGATATGTGAACTGCATCATTCTAATGGACGAAAAAACACTTGAGACATGGATGTCGGCACTGTAGCAGGTCCTAGCAGGCATAGATTTACATCTGCGGATGTCAGTAGGATACAGAAACACACACAAACCATTAGATAACTTTAATAAAGAACAGTCTGAAGTACTTAACTTGGAAACAAGAGTGCGTATTCGTTACTGTCGCCGAACACGAATCTCATCACTTGTTACGTTACAGAATGATAGCCCCAGTTCACTGTACACCTGACTACAAACTTCACTATTGTCTAATACAATTCGCCGTTCTGGATCTGCAGTAAGACGATGCTATTGTTTTAAGCGATGAATGCAGATTGGGCTGAGCGGCACTGTGCTCTGACGTAAGTGATCTTCCCTCAGAGGTGGCATACGGAACCACTTGAGGGCATGTGTACGTCGACGTCTCTCATTAGTTGCTGCGTATGGCAGCGACAGGCCTTACTCGTGTTTCCGTCGTGGGGTACCAACTTTGATAATGAACTTTGTTCTTCGGACGACACCACAAAAAAATGCCTCTGAGCACTAAGGGACTTAACATCTGAGGTCATTAGTCCCCTAGAACTTAGAATTACTTAAACCTAACTAACCTAAGGACATCAAACACATCCATGCCCGAGGCAGGACTAGATCGAACCTGCGACCGTAACTGTCGCGCGGTTCCAGACTGAAGTGCCTAGAACCGCTCGGCCACATCGGCCGGCGGACGACACCACAGAAACAATTTAGAATTTGCCAATTTAGATGGAATTTCATTAAAGAATAAAAGTAAATAATCAGTTACCTTTTTTAAATTTTTTGCTCTTAGTTAATTTGCCTTTCTTTCTTTCTGTACGTACGAACGAACTTTGTTGTAGAACCTCTCATTTACGTGTGGTAATAAAAAATTCATTTACACGGAACTAAGTACATTTAAAATTACGTGAACTCATATTAACTGATTAAGAATATTTAGCTGAGAATTAAATCCTTTACATAATTCGGCCTTGGCACACATTTTCTAAATGCAGTGGTTTTTTTTTAAATATTTACTGAATTCTTTCCCGGCGTTAGCTATGGAACACAAGACTGTCTCTATTAGCAGAAAACGGTTAAATATTGCCAAGCCGACGTTTAATTATCACTGATAAAACACACATCCCTATACATTTAAGTTATTTGAAAGAACAAAAATTGTTAAATTTCAACATTAACTATCCGCCTATGAATGCACAAATGTGAACTAATTTAAAATCCGTAAGTCTCAGGATCGCTGTAAAAGAAGAACATTTTCTTAATTCACTGCTAATTTTTATCTGTTCCCGATTTACGGGTTTGGTTAATTTTTCTTAGCGCAACAATTTTTTAAATGTGCCGCCGCTGCAAACCGTTCGGTCGCGGCATAGCCCAGCAACACCGCTAAAAATGCTGAAAATTCTTTAAAGAAATATTATAGATGACATGGGCAAGCTAATTTACATTAATAATACACACTTTTGATAAATTATAATATATTTAAACCACAACAAATATTCAACTCACATTAGTTTGTAATTTCTCCTCTAATGGCGGCTAAATCTAGCTACAGACAAAAGACGTCTACCCATTCATAAAATGCTTCGTCACAGCTTGCTCTCGCTTTCAGCTCTACAGGGAGACGTCAAAGAATACTCAGTACGTGGTGCTTTTATACTACTGCTGACTATTAACATCTCGTTGTAATCATATAACATTATTTTCGTCTGTGGCTGAATTTTACATTTTTGTTATCGCAGATATTGACACATTTCGCAATTATATTATGAATATAGAAATATTACCATCCTAAATACAGAAAGAATATTACTACAGAAAATATTACAATAATAATGAATGTCCTTTACACAAAATTCAATAATATTTTTTGTTAAATAATTACAGTATTTACAAATTGCTTTATAGCGGCGTATATGGTACAATTAAATTTTAGTTTATTAATAGTGTGAGTTTGCCAGGGAATGTTACATTGCCCCCTGGCAGCATTTGGCAAAGAGTTTCTATACTTTGACATAATGGTGCCAGTAACGTTCTTTACAATTCTGTATTTTTTTTATGGAATGGCTCTTTTAATTAGTCCCAGGGTTATATATGTTCATGGCTCCCCCATTTGGGCGAAGGCAGACAGGAAACCTGGGCAAAACTGTGCCGGAGCCCAGCCATCCCAGTTGGTTCATGATTAATCTTGTCTCTTTAACAGTCATTCTTTTGAATTGATATAGCAGTTTGTCATCAATGGTTACATAATACCACAGTCACATACAGTTCAACGAAAGTTTTTGTGTGTGATTAACAACTCGTTATTATCAATTTTTGCGATGTACTGCAAGGTCACTTGTCCTAGGATACATCACTTAGTTTTTTGAAATCACTTAGCACAACGTCACTTTTTATAATGTTCCCACTACCTACGTGTCACAAATCCATCTCCTACACTTGTTAGTGTTCATTTTCTCTTATCAGTTTACGGATATACATAATAAATGTTCAATGTTTATCAAAAATGGAGTCATTGACATGTTATGCAGTTTGTGTAAATATTTTGGAATATGTCAATAATGCTGTGGTTGGTGAGCGGTGCGGAGTGATTGTTGAGCGGCGTTGGCTCCGTGTAGGTCACCGCCCCCGGTGTTGACAGCTACGGCGCGGAGAGGCGTGTGGCTGTCTGGTCTGCTACGGGCTGCTGCGGCCGCTGCATGGCTGAAGTAGCCGGATGCGCGTTGTATATCAGCTCGCCCGTGTGACATCTTCTTGTAATGCTCCAGCAAACATGCAACAAGTTCACAAACAGTGTACTATCCTTATGGGCATTTTTCCTGCTGTGGGAAAAAACGCACACAGTTATTGGCAGTTATTATTCAGTAAGCCTTCACTAGTCTGGTTTGCACAATGTTTCGTTGTCATAGTAACACATTTTATGGGCACACAATATTTTTTCACCATGTCATGACTTGTCATTAGTCACACGCAAGTTTTCACCTTAGGACAAAATGTATCTCTGTAGTCAATGCGCTTTCCTAGCGTCCCTTGACACACAAAGAGTTATAGTTTGACACTAACTTGGTCCACCGTTCGTTATCGGCTCACTGTTCGTGTCGTGCTAGTTCCTTGTTCACTTGCACACACGGCGATGATACAGTTTCTTATTGTTTGTTCAAAACAACTTCGTGACGTATTGCTGCAGGTTTAACAGTCACTGTATGTCTCTGCCACACAATACTGCACTTTTGTTTAAGTTTTTTTTTTATTTACAATGTCCGTTGTGCGATTTTTATAACAGCACATTCGTAACTTCTTTGTTCGCTCTTTACCAAGGTGTGTGATATTTGCGTACATGGTAACAAATATTAAAACTTCGTATAGTTTGCCCAAAAATCATCTATATTTATGTTCGAGTAGATTTTATTTGTGCATTCCAGCCGGATTTAGGCATATTGTTCAATAACTCCTTTGAAATTATGTCTCACTTTACTTGCAAGGTCCTACGTAACTGCAGTGTAGTCTCTGTAGGCTAAAATTGACTTGGACTGTATCAGGCTAGCTCTTTTTTACTGATTGAATCTGCACATACTTCAATTGGAGCTTCTTTGTGCGTAACTTTGCGTTACTTAAATTTGCAATAAGTGTGCCTCCCATGGTGCCCTCGGGTCACTACTGGGTGCATTATTCTCTTTGATAACACTGGTTTGAGAATAAAGTTCTCAGGGTCTCATATTATTGATATTATTCTGGGTTCGAATCTGTCAATCTGACAGCTATACGTACATACATATATACATATATAATAGAAAAGATTGTACCAAGAAATATTTCAAGTTTGACACAAATATAGAACATTATGCAATACACAAACTAATCACTACTAAAATGTTCCTCCTGACTGATCTCTGTCACAATTTAACACTATTAATAATTGCACTAATCAGGTTATCTGTGCAGACATTTAGAGCATGTTTAAGCTAACACTAATTAAAAGAAGACATAACACAAATATTCATAAATAAAACAGAAAATCAGTCATATTCTTATAACTAAATACTTCTACACTAGTACGTTATCTCTACAGATCACACATCATTAATGTTCATTCCTTTTCAAAATAATGGTGTACCTTTTTTACACATAACACATAGGACTATTAGTCATTTACTGTAGGAATATTTTTATATCCTTACGCGGATACAGTCCCCGTACTCTCCCTGAATGGGGATCTGCTAAGAGATAGCTACACTCATGTGGCACACTTACTATTCTAAAAGGTCCATTGTACACCAATTGCCACTTGCTATTCTGTTTCAAGGATGCCGAGGACTTAGGATGATTGCGTAATAGTACCAAGTCCCCAACACTAAGTTTTTGATTATTCGTCACATGTCGATTATATTTTTCTTTCCTTTTCTGAGCGCACCTGGTAAGGATGCACCCTGCTTTCCTTATCTTCTCTTCCTTAGGCTCAGGAATGACTGGGACCTTAGGCAAAGGTGCCAGCCACTCATTCAGAACTCTATTATTATTCATTATAATCTCGTTTGGTGGATACCCCGTAGAAGCATGCGGGGTTGCATTGTGAATTTCCAAAAACTTAGGTATCAGATCTGGCCATCTTGTGTGCTTACATGCAATGTATAACCTGAAAAATTTATTTAACTCTCCAAATGTTCTCTCTACTAAACTTGCTTGTGGGTGAAAACGGGATATTAGTATGTGCTTTATACCTTGTTCATGTAAATAGTTCTTCCAGGTATGACCTGTAAAATATGAAGCATTGTCAGATATTATCGCTTCAGGCTTACCCACCTGTGTAAAGTATTCTTTCCCTAACCATTTAACTATTCCACGAGCGGTGGCTGATTTAAGGCCGTATATTTTTAAGTATTTAGAGAAAAGGTCATATATCGCTAAAATGTACTTTAATCCACCGCTGGTTCGAGGGTAGGGTCCTGCTATGTCTATAGATACTAACTGAAGTGGCCGCTGAGGCACTATAGGATGCAGCTCAAACCTTGTGGACTTATTTTGAAACTTAGCTTTTTGGCACAGAGGACAAGTCCTGATAATGGTGCGAGTCTGCTGGCTTATTCCTTTAAAGTAACAGAATCTGGATAAAATCCTTATTGTTTTGCCTATCCCAGCGTGACCCCATGCTAAATGCGTGTGCCACACTACAGCTGGGATAGCCTGTTGCGGTATACACACGACTCCATGGTCATTTGACACACCTGTTTTATAATACAGAATATTATCTACTATTTTGAAATTCTGAACACTTAAGATTGGTTCCTTCTTTAATTTTGCTAATGATATCTCGCCAAATCGGATCAGTTTCCTGCAATATAGACATATTCTTACACATATGTAAAAAGTCCCTCCTATGTACCTTATCTTGTACTAGGAGTATTCGATATTCCTCCGATTGTTCCAAAATCTTTGACACTGAGGATTGCCCTAATGGGAGCCTCGACAAGGCGTCAGCTACAACATTATCTTGCCCTTTCATGTACATAATCTTAATTTTATATTCCTGCAATGCTAACCTCCATCTTAGCAAGCGGGTGTGGTATAATTTGCAAGACATTAAATAGCTCAGAGCCTGGTGGTCGCTGAACACTTTGATTTCTTTGCCATAGATGTAATAATTGAATTTCTTTACCGCCCAAACCACTGCAAGAGCCTCTAACTCGGTAGCGGAATATGCTCTCTCACAGCTGTTTAGTGTGCGGCTGTCAAATCCGATTACATTGATTGTTGTGGGGCCGTTGCTCCTATCCCATTGAAACAAACAAGCGCCCAGACCGTATGAACACGAATCTGTCACTATGCAAAAATCCCTTGTCATGTCTGGGTGTCGAAGTATGTTTGCATTCACCAAGGCGTTTTTGATAGCGTCAAATGCGCGTTGACATTCTTCTGTCCATACCCAGTGCGCATTTTTACCCAACAGGCTCAATAACGACTCGTTATTCATTGATTGATTTGGAACAAACCGCCTAAAAAAAGATGCAAGACCTATAAACGCTTCGAGTTGTCTCTTAGTTCTCGGGCTAGGAAACCCACGAATTGCGTCAAGTTTTTTGCTGTCATGTTTGATGCCTTGTGGTGTTATTATGTGACCTAGAAATTTAATCTGATTACGTCCAAATTTGGGTTTCTCAAGATTCGCTGTTACTCCCGCTTGCTTAAACCTTTCTAAGACTCTACCCAGTAATTCTACGTGCTCCTCCCAGGTGGCAGTAGCAATCACCAGATCGTCTACATACACTGTTACCCTTTGCAGCAAATCCGGACCTAAAACCGCGTCGAGGGCTGTTATGAAAACTCCTGCACTTACATTTAGGCCATAAGGTAGTACCCTAAATTGGTAGCTCCTTCCCCCAAATATAAATGCAGTATATTTCCTCGATTCGGGTGTGAGTAGGATTTGCCAGAATGAACTTTTCATATCGGCAGATGTCAAATATTGCACTCCATGGAATTTTTGAATTTGCTCATCTCAATTTTCCGGATGTGTCCTGACAGGTACAATAATTTCGTTTATGTCTCTCGCATCTAATACTAACCGTACCTGTCCGTCTGCTTTTGCTACCGCCACCAAAGGACTACTATAAGGGGACAAAGACGGTTCTATTATTCCCCACTCGATCAGTTTTCTAATTTCTCTAGCTACTATTTCCTTCTTGGACCAAGGAATGGAGTATGAGGCTCGATAGTAGGTTTTGTGAGGTTTCACCTCGATATTGTACTGATATCCCTTAACAATTCCTGGTCGTTCTGAAAATACATCTGCATAATTAGATAATAACTGTACCAAATCCTGCTGTTGCATTGAATTCAAATTTTCGGACTGTGATACTTTGTTCACAAGTGCGTCCACATTTGCTTTTAATTGATCACTTTGTACGTCTGGATAATAGAGATTTTGCCCTAAACAATGATTGTCTAAATGTAGTATCCAATGATTCCTACATTTTATGTTAATAGCATTACAATTAGGCACAGGTACCTCTTCAGATTTGAGCATGGACAATTCTATCCTCCTACCCGCGTTCATCAAACTTAATTTTCCCCGAGAAAGGTCGATTATTGCGTCCCTTTCTCTCAAAAAATCTACCCCCAAAATGCAGGCTACCTTTAAACCCTTTACTACCAGGAATGAGCACGCTATGGCTTCTCCCCCTATATACATCTCTACCCGCACTTGGAGTTTAATTATTTGTCGCTGTGCACTGATGGCTCCAGTGACTTTGCAATTGTTCAAAGGAAAAGTCAGCATACGCTTTTCTTTCCCCAGTACTCTGAATAAGTCCATACTCATGACACTGACAGTAGCACCTGTATCTACGATTGCTTGCACATCAATATTGTTAATTTTGATCACTATTATCGCTTGTACTTTGTCTTTGTGCTCCTTTATGCACGTGGATGGCTCAGTTATTAATTCATGTCCCATCTGTACCCCGTCATTATACCTAAGGATACAGATTCCCGATGTTTTGTTCTGCGTCGGGCTGCTCTCACTCCAAACCTCAGCCGACGATGGAGAGCGTATCTCGGCTGAATCTAGTTTGTTGGA
The DNA here is from genome assembly GCF_021461385.2 of Schistocerca piceifrons. Taxonomy (NCBI): domain Eukaryota; kingdom Metazoa; phylum Arthropoda; class Insecta; order Orthoptera; family Acrididae; genus Schistocerca; species Schistocerca piceifrons. Next base: position 647,370,906 of record NC_060141.1, on the reverse strand, counting down.
TTATTGCTGGTGGATGGGTGTGGCTGCTCTGTGTCACTGACCTCCACTATGTGTAAGTTGTGTTGCGTCAGCCGCCACGGTTGCGAAATTGGCGCATTTTGTGGTGGCGGTCGGTTATTGTCATATCTTTCACTGTTTTGCCGGTCCGGACTGGGCCTCTGGTTCTGTGGCCAAGTTCGGTTTGCATCGTTATAGGTATTACTATTCCACGGCCCCCTGGCATTTTTCCATCTACTATTGCTTGGTGGGCCTGTTTCATATCGGTCATCAGACCTCCTTTTCCGGTCATTATTCACCGGCGGACTATTGCCGTTCCGGTCTCTACCTCTATTCCCGTTTTGTACATAATCTTGTCTCCTATTGTTACCTCCGCCGTTTCCATTATTTGGTGGAGGCGTGTTATTTCGACCATTTCTGTAACCGTTTCCGTTACTTCTAGCCTGTTCAGAGGCTGCCTTAACATCCTCCTGAATCAGGTCAATTGAGTCCAGAACAGACAAGAAATGTTCTATGTCGTTCTCCGGTACGTGTATAAGTTTTTCCTTTACGTGTATCGGCAAGTGTGATTTCAAAAGTCCGATCAAATCCCGGGATGAAATCTGCTCGTCCCAGTAACGGGTCTTATTAATGTACTTCTCAAAATATTTTCGCAAATTGCCTAATCGTGGAGAATACGGCTCTGGATTATATACCTCTTTCCGTAATCTCTCCTGAATACATGTTGACCAATATTTGGCGAAGAATGCCTTTTCAAATTGCTCATATGTGTCGCAACTGTCAGCTGCTTCGGTTGCCCATAATGCAGCATCTCCTTGTATGTAAGACATAACGAACTGTATTTTCTGTGTATGACTCCAAACGCTAGGCAAAATGTTTCTAAATCCCTTGATAAACACTACAGGGTGAACAGATTTCTTCTCCGCTGTAAAGATCTGAAACTGTCGGTTTCTAATCAGGCTTTCTTCAATCACTATTTTGGAGTGACATTTATTTGTTTCGCTAACATTGGTTGCCTGTTCTGTCTCGCAGTCGCAATTTTTTACTGCTGTATTTATAAGTCTATCATTGTTGGACCTGGCTGGCGTGACACACGCCTGTGCGTCGCCGTGCAGCAAGCTGGTTTCCAGCTCTGCAAGACGACGGTTGACATTCCGCTGCCACAGCGGAATGTCAGTGTGTACCGCCTTTTTTAGGTCCTGCACTTCCGCATTGGAGCCTACGTCTTTGGTTTCAATCGCGGCGTGCACCTTCTCATCTATTTTTTTTATACATTCGTTTTCAATTTTGTGCACTTGTTCGGACATTTTGTGCTCAATTACTTGACTTGTGTCAATTTCTAATTGTTCCATCCTGTTAGTCAGTACACTAATTTCACCCACGATACTGGCGTTAACCACCTGGATATTATCTACTCTGTCGCTCAGTTCTTGCACCGCTTTGGGTATGGTTTCGTAGTTTTGTCTCAAACTAACAATCTCACTTTGCATAGTTTCCAAAGATTGCATTAACTGCAAGTCTCTCTCATTCAAGCGTTGATCACGCTCTGCTTGTTTAGCATCACGTTCTCTATCGCGTTCTGCTTGTTTAGCATCACGTTCTTTATCGCGTTCTGCTTGTTTACGTACAAATTCAGCTTGGAAATTGAGCATGCGCTCGAACATAACTCTTAATGATTGCACCTCTGACACCACACCACTCTCTGGTCCGTGTCTAGTGCTTGTGGGTGGCACAGTATTTCTACTATCAACTGAATCACTGGCTGGCAGTGGCAACATTTCTTGCCCTTCTGCCCCCAGATTCTCACATGGTACTTCCTGAATTACGCTACTACCATTACTTTGTGCCCCACTTTCTAACTCGGTATCACTACTTGCTAACTGTTGTTCATTATCCATGTTATCTTTCTGACTACGCAATCTAACCATAGTCAACAAAAGAAACAAAATCTGAACTAAATATCCTAACACTCAGGTTTCACTGACATAATCACACAAGAAATGGTCATTTGTTGAAACACACTTATTATATACTACAGTGACTAACTACTCAAATGTCCTGATATTTAAAAAAAAGAACACTAACAACAAGCACACCACTAATGATCCGAGAACACTGCACTGAGGCTACTTTACTACCCACAGGACAACTACACTGTAGCTTTACCTTTTGGTGATCTATCTTGCGTGCAGCTGCCCCCTGGTATTGTGGTAGGTAATTAATTTTTTGATATAATGAGCTCTCGTCTTCAGCTTGCCTCTGGGTATATAGTGTTCTCATGCAAAAAATCATATACAGGTATTACCACACATATTGGTTAGGCAATACATACAATACATGAAAAAAATTATTGGTTGTTCTCCAACAAAGTTCGACTACAATAATTCCCTAGTTATCTCATGGGTATTTTGTGGCCACTGCATATTCGTGCCCCACGTTGGGCGCCAATTTTATGAAATTTGCCAATTTAAGTGGAATTTCATTAAAGAATAAAAGTAAATAATCAGTTACCTTTTTTAAATTTTTTGCTCTTAGTTAATTTGCCTTTCTTTCTTTCTGTACGTACGAACGAACTTTGTTGTAGAACCTCTCATTTACGTGTGGTAATAAAAAATTCATTTACACGGAACTAAGTACATTTAAAATTACGTGAACTCATATTAACTGATTAAGAATATTTATTTGAGAATTAAATCCTTTACATAATTCGGCCTTGGCACACATTTTCTAAATGCAGTGGTTTTTTTTTTAAATATTTACTGAACTCTTTCCTGGCGTTAGCTATGGAACACAAGACTGTCTCTATTAGCAGAAAACGGTTAAATATTGCCAAGCCGACGTTTAATTATCACTGATAAAACACACATCCCTATACATTTAAGTTATTTGAAAGAACCAAAATTGTTAAATTTCAACATTAACTATCCGCCTATGAATGCACAAATGTGAACTAATTTTAAATCCGTAAGTCTCAGGATCGCTGTAAAAGAAGAACATTTTCTTAATTCACTGCTAATTTTTATCTGTTCCCGATTTACGGGTTTGGTTAATTTTTCTTAGCGCAACAATTTTTTAAATGTGCCGCCGCTGCAAATCGTTCGGTCGCGGCACAGCCCAGCAACACCGCTAAAAATGCTGAAAATTCTTTAAAGAAATATTATAGATGACATGGGCAAGCTAATTTACATTAATAATACACACTTTTGATAAATTATAATATATTTAAACCACAACAAATATTCAACTCACATTAGTTTGTAATTTCTCCTCTAATGGCGGCTAAATCTAGCTACAGACAAAAGACGTCTACTCATTCATAAAATGCTTCGTCACAGCTTGCTCTCGCTGTCAGCTCTACAGGGAGACGACCAAAGAATACTCAGTACGTGGTGCTTTTATACTACTGCTGACTATTAACATCTCTTTGTAATCATATAACATTATTTTCGTCTGCGGCTGAATTTTACATTTTTGTTATCGCAGATATTGACACATTTCGCAATTATATTATGAATATAGAAATATTACCATCCTAAATACAGAAAGAATATTACTACAGAAAGTATTACAATAATAATGAATGTCCTTTACACAAAATTCAATAATATTTTTTGTTAAATAATTACAGTATTTACAAATTGCGTTATAGCGGCGTATATGGTACAATTAAATTTTAGTTTATTAATAGTGTGAGTTTGCCAGTGAACGTTACAGACCGTAACTGTCGCGTGGCTCCAGACTGAAGCGCCTAGAACCGCTCGGCCACATCGGCCGGCTGACGATACCACAGAAACAATATAGAATTCCGATCTGACTCTTAAACTAAATAGGAAATAGGTACAAAACACACGCATTTTCACGAATTCATCACAACTAAAGGTAAAGAAATAGTTAAACCTCAGAATGAATGTTTAGATCCTCGCTCTCCTATCCGCACAATATCATAGTAGCGAGTGAGATTATGCAGTGTGATGTCTCAAAAACAACCGTCAGCAATGCAGAAACGTTGACCAATCTTCATCAGCACCTGAAATCTAATAATATGCAGAGAAGCACTACTTACTATTAATATTTTCTACTAGGAGCTGAGCAACTGAGTGTGAATCCATCAGAGTGCATGTGAGTCGAATAGTTAGCAAACAAGATGGCGTACAAACAACCTGGCATATTCAAGTGACGAAACACCAAGAATAGTGAGTTTCGTGGCAAAATTAAGCAAGTGAATCAACAATTAGTATATTGTCACTGAATACAAGAATATAACTTCACAGCCCCTCGGTATTGTTTCAGCCTGGAATTCCATGCTTTAAACTTACAAGCAGGAGAAACGTCGTCTTCGCTACACCTAATTCTGACGAATTGAAAAACTAATCGTCATACTACAAGACAGGGTAACATCTTTGAATTTACAGTAACACAAGGTGTAATAAAATAATATGCGAAGTTGTAGCTGTCTCCCAATATGTTACATGGAGGGTGCTCGGAAATTACAGTTACAAACTTCTAGGACTAGTAAAGGGGAGTGAGTATATAATGTCTTGAACAGAAACCCATGTCCGGAAACGTACCTTTTGTGTTCCACGACTGTTTTAATCCAGATGTGTAACGCGTCCACGTCTGCTGAGGGAAGGAGAAAAGTCGCAGAGTTGCTAGTCCTGGTACGCAGTAGGTAGGCAGGATGACGTGTTGTCAGTTCAAATGGTTCAAATGGCTCTGAGCACTATGCGACTTAAATTCTGAGGTCATCAGTCACCTAGAACTTAGAACTAATTAAACCTAACCAACCTAAGGACATCACACACATCCATGCCCGAGGCAGGATTCGAACCTGCGACCGTACCGGTCGCTCGGCTCCAGACTGTAGCGCCCAGAACCGCACGGCCACTCCGGCCGGCGTGTTGTCAGTAACGACTGTCTTGCTGCGAGAGCTATTTGAAGTCTGTGCGTCTGGGATACAGTAAACATAGGTCGGTACACGTTTTCCGAATACACAGACATACTACTTGTGTATGACGAAGCTCGAGGTAACGGAAGAGCTGCTAGTCGACTGTACCACGAACGTTTTCAGCAAAGTAGCCATCGCACACACTTTTTATCCTTGTTACGCAACGGCTCCGAGAAACAAGTACCTGGACCCTGAGGAGGCAGGATTTGGTGTTCCACGGCAGCGCCGCATGCTGGAATTGATGCACTATGTCACGTTGAACAGAACTCGTCAACTAGTGGTCGAACAAAAGCGCGTGCAAATGGTGTCAGTCTGTCGTCTAGGAAGATCTGCATGAGTAACAACTACATCTCTACCGCTTAAAAGGGGTACACGCTTTGGGCCCAATCGATTTTCCGCAAAGCTTTGCATACTGCACGTGGTTGCTGCGCCACTGCATCGACACACGCCACTTTCCACGTCGTGTTCTGTTCACAGATGGAAGTAAGTTCACTAGGGATGTGTTCCGGATTCGAGAAACAGCTATGTCTCGACAGAAGAAAGCCCTCGTGCCATGCATGTTCAGGGATTTCAGCACAGGTTTGGTATTAACGTGTGGGCAGATATCCCGGACGCTCATGTGATTGGGCCGTACCTCATTCCACTCAAGCTAACTGTTCCCGAATACTTGATCTTCCCACAAAACGTATTTGACCCATTCATGGAATCTGTGCCACTAAATGTCCACCAGGAAAACTGGTACCATGATGGTACACCACCTCATTTCGGTTCGGAGACATCGCAACAGACGATATGGTGAAAGATGGATGGGCCGAAGTGGTCCAACCGCGTGGTCGCCACGATCGCCGGATTTAATTACTACGGAGTACTTCTTGTTGGGTCGTGTGGCACGAGTTCTCGCCGCTGCACTAGGAAAAAGAAACATCAGGCGAGATGGAGAGTGTGTACCAGAACACGCTTCGTGGGTACGGTGTCTGTAACAACGTTGGTGGTTGCCACATCGAGCCGTTGTTGTAATGCATCATTACTGTTCTCTACGTACAGAATACTAGGTTCTTTATTGTTTTGGAATGATGTGAAAACTTAATGTTTAAATTTTTGTACAAACATATGTGCTTAAACGATAAATGGATATTTCGTTATGTTTTGTTTCGAATTGTTATTTAATAATTGCATTGCGTCACGTATAATTCAGTTCCTCAAGCAGAAGTGGATGGGTTAAACACTTGAATTGAAACCATCATAGAACGTAGACGGTACGTTTTCGGACGTGGGTTCCTACTGAAAATATTACGTACTCACTCCCCTCTATAGTTCCAAGAAGTTCGTAAAGGGCATTTCCGAACACCCTGTATAACCAATCTATGAGCTATTTCACTGTGCTCAAGCACGCGACCTGATACCCACTTGCAGTGCCAAACTACCCTCACCACAAAAAGCTAATATTTTATCACGGCAAACAAATTAATTCCCACCCGATTCTTAATGCACCTGGTATCCCCATAACAGCGTGGACCACCAGCAGACCAAAGGCTGCCTTCCTCTCAGCATCGCAACACAGCACGGCCCAGACGCTTCGATCTCACCACATGAAAGCGGAGCAGAGAATAATGGCATATTCCGGTCAAATGTGCAGAGCTGCATGGTCCGACACAAGTGAACCAATCCTATCGATCAGAAGCAAAACTGACTAACAAAGAATTAAAATTGCTACAGTAAGCACTCCGTCTTCAAGCCACAAGTGGCCAGTCGGGACCATCCGACCGCAGTGTCATCCTCAGATGAGGATGCGGATAGGAGGGGCGTGTGGTCAGTACACCCCTCTCCCGGTCGTTATAATGGTATTCTGTGACCAGAGCCGCTAGTAGTCGGTCGAGTAGCTCCTCAGTTGGCATCACGAGGCTGAGTGCACCCCATAAAATGTCAACAGCGCATGGCGGCCCCGACGGTCACCTATCCAAGTGCCGGCCACACCATACAGCATTTTACTTCGCTGAACTGACGGGAACCGGTGTATCCAATGTGTGGCAAGGCCGTTGTCTAAAATTGCCACAGTGATCAAGCAAAAATGTTGCGCGGAGTTCGTATCGATTAATCGAAACTGGCTAGAGGAAACTCGCATAGAGTATAAGAATGACAAATATCGCGATAAAAAAAAAATAATAATAAAAAAATTAAAAAAAAGTATAATAGAAGGAGATAAACAGACACCTTTCAAGTTACAAAATAAAAAAATATGCCTTTCGTTTTTCTACGAGCGACAGTATTTCCTCTTTACTGCAGTATTTTTGGGATAGCTTAATTTTAAACGCAATACCTTTCAGACTGTAACTGTCGAAATTGACGGTGACCATTAGAAAGGATCCTTGATTAGAAGAAGGACGCAAGGAGTGTTGGTATATCATTCTGAGACGTATTTCGTGGTGAGGAGCACCCAGATCTGAAGATTTCCCTCAGGACTTGCTTGTGAAAAGAACACAGCTTTTTGTATGAACGACCGTATATGGCGGCAGTAGAAAATACTACCTACATGAGAGTCTGCAACTTTCTTGGTGTTATCGACTATTATAAATAGGACCCCTCAGCATCACTCAGTGTCACTTCTATTTGTTCTGGACAGTTAAGGTGCAGCTTCCGTATTGTCAGTGTCGGTTGCAGGCGCCATGTAGTTGGAAGTGTAATGTCTCAAACTGTTATAGGGGCAGTGAGACCCTTTGAATATCGGGTATGACTTTTACTATCCTTCTTCCTTCTCTTGTGCATCGACGCAGAGTCGGCATGTTTACTAACGGATGTAGCATAGCTAACGTAAGGGTAGACCTGATTGCTCTTCCTATTGTTGCCTCCCCCCCCCCCCCCCCCGCCCTCGCATGACGGAACGTGTCTACGTACCCCAATTATCGTAGTATTATTCATGTGTGAACGAAAGTTTTTTCTAAATGTTTGCGAATTATGTGACTGAGGCGGGGCTTGGGTACCAGCCCGGAATTCACCAAGAGAGATGTGAGAAACCCCCTATAAATCGCATCCAGGTTGGCCAGGAAACTGACCCTCTTCGTTAATCCTTCAGTTAGATCTGGAGCAGTACATCTTTTCATCCTGGAAGTGGCGCTGTAACACACATGGCTATCTGGATGAGTTATGACTTTTAATAATCGTGGGACACGGAAGATCTAAGTGATTCACGCATTCGGATGACAATTGCTGACTGTCATCTGTATAATATGCCGAGATGCTACGGCCTACAGGTTGGGTTACAAGCCACCATACTCCACTCAACCACAAAGTGGCTTCCTCGATATAATATTGTTACTTTTATTTCTAACTGGTGCTTAATAGCATTTGAAATTTGATGTTGAAAGCAGTTGATTCTTACCTCCCGATTTCAATCCTTGATATTCGTTTTCCTGTTTGTGCGGTTCTAGGCGCTACAGTCTGGAACCGGGTGACCGCTACGGTAGCAGGTTCGAATCCTGCCTCGGGACTGGATGTGTGCAATGTCCTTAGGTTAGTTAGGTTTAATTAGTTCTAAGTTCTAGGCGACTGATGACCTCAGAAGTTAAGTCGCATAGTGCTCAGAGCCATTTGAACCATTTGAACCTGTTTGTATACAAATCGTTTGTGCAGAATATATTTCACTTAATGAGTCAAATTGAGACTCCTCCCATTGTTACAACTGTGGTACTAGGATCCCTGTTCAACGCCTGTCCCATGATAAAATTTGAATAACAAATGTTAAAAGTGACTGCACTGTTATACTGCAACGACGACTTCTGGGTAAACATGACATTTATAAAAAAAAATTCCATAGAAAGCACAGAGCTGAGCGAAGGCAAGCTGATGCAAAGACATAATCAGAATGTAACCGAGGAGAAAGCCGAGGGAGCAAAAGTGAGGTACACATCCGGAGCATTTCCGCACCCCACTTGAGCAGAGAATGCAGAGAGTGACACAGTAGAATGATTACGTCATAACATCGTTTGAAATCACTACAAGATGCTGTAACAACACATAAATCATATACAAGAACGATTTTCAGCCAGTTAACATGGCAGAAAGTGTCAAGCCGAAGAAATCAAAGCCACAGGTGGGACACTGTAATACAGTGACATGTTTAGAAAATCGGGCCCAATTCACTCATGGTCACAGTTCGATAATGTCACTGGCATGAGCCAACCAGCATAAATACTGGGACTTCTGAAGCACACTTTCTATTACGTCCTTTTTTGCTTACCAGCAATCAGTAGTCGGTTGTACAGTAATCTTATGAGTTGGCTGAATCCACGTCGAGGCTGTAACATGATGTGCTGCCTAATTTACGTCTCGTGATTTGATCTACGATACACCAGCCAGTCTGATGCAGTCCACTGCCGTGGAATGTTGCTTCTGCTTATTTTGCTGCCACTGATGTGAAAACGTGTCCTCAACCAGTATCCCACTGGGGGCGGGGGGACAATTGAGGGTGATCACCTGGCTGCCAGTCACAAGCACTGTCTGAGAGGGATGTACTCGTGCAGTCCTGCCGCAGTACCGCTGGCTGTACTCTGTACTTTTGAGCAGCTAACAGAGTCTTGATCTCTTGTTGGGAGGCCAGGGTGTACTTTGGCGTGGCTGACATTATCGTCTGGAGACGTGGGCACAAATTCCGTTGCCTTCGAGAGCACCTCACTGCAACAACTGCCAACCTCTCTGCTGGGCGGACAACACGTGCAGACTTCCAGATGTGCGTCCTAATGACACTGCTTGTGGTGAATGTGTGATTTCTGAACTCCGGCATGCAATGTAGACGTCGCTGAGTTGGATGAATTAGCAACCGCCATCAGGGTGCACCACTCTGCTTCATCAGTCACCGCCAAGAGAAGCTATTTGCATTCTGTGAATCCCGAAAATAAATTTACTCTTATTAACGGCCAACACAACAACACTGACGCCGTGGAGCGTTTCACTGAACCACACTCCCGTAGTCTGAGCTCAGTATCCTGTGCCCGTAGAGACCACAGCTTTCTGTATCTTTGCAGCAGGTTTCATGCCTGTAAGTAGGATCGCCTCACATGATTCCAGGGTTATGCGTTATGTCGTTGCCTTCCTTGTATTCCACTTGTAGTGGAAGGCGGGCGATATGTACCACCACAGTGAATCAGTCAAAATTTCATATAGCTGATACTTATTAACAGAGGATAGATCAAAATTAGGTGTAGGAATGTGAACAGTTAAGGTAAATTGAATATAGGAATCACTCTGTGTACTCTTCTAACCAATGAGATACTGCCGAAGTAAGTGTACGGGTATTTTCATGTGTGGTGGTCAGTATATTAGATGAAATAGGGCTCCTGGCAGCATCCATTCTTTTGTCAAAGACTAAAAGGCACTGGACATAATGTAGCCCGAACCCACATGCAAAAGTAGTAGACGATGATCTGCAAGCAGCGCTTACAGCATCTGGTCGATGACCCAGTTAACGTAATGGAGCTTTCTCCCTCCATTATATCTGCCAGCGATCGAAATCACTGAAGGTGCGGAGCTGAGATATAAATAATAGTTGCTTATTTTCGAGAGGTCTAACGATTGTATCAGTGCCGCAGAGGATTCTGCTTACGACTTTTGATACCTATCGTTTCGATAACAGCATGGTAGTGATGCATACCCTTTAACGGGTGACAGGAGCTGATTTCCAATGACCTTCAACTATGCTGAAACTCATCTAAATCGTTGGGTCGCAGTGACTGGCGTCTCCCTGAAGAACGGAAAATGGTTGTGAAGAATCTGATGGAACAAGACAGTGGGAAATCATGCAAAATTACGAAGAAGATCGGAATTGGAGAGTTTTAAGACTATGTATGAGAGTACAATACAGACTACTAGTACTGTTAGATACTCAAATTTCAATCAAATGAAAGAGAAGAAAATTATGCATTTTTCATTCCATGTCTGATTTTATTATGTATACAGTTTAGTTAACATAAATTTGATAAAATTACTTTTTTATGTAACAAATTTGAGCAAATCATTCATACCACTGACATGATGTCACATGTTCAGTTTCTCAGTTTCTTTTAACAAATGTGAAATTCTTAGTTCAGGAAAAACCTGCTCCATTGAAATTTTTGCAGTTTTACTATTTAATTGGTCTAAGATATTTCTGAAACCAGTTAAAATTATACATCATCACAGCATAAAGAATGTGATCTGCAAAAAGAAGTTAAAAACAATTCATAATTTTTTTCTTAAAGTGATCTTTTCCCTGTTAATTCCATTTTTGTTTGTTTGTCTGGGGACCTGTGCGAAACTTTGGCACTTTTATACTTTTAAATAATGACAGTATTTGGAATAAGTGTAGTCTCTGGGATAAGGGTAACTGTGGGAATGAAGAGAAAACATCTTTAAAAATGAAGCTAATGAGATAAAATAATAATCACGAATTTATGATACAATCTTGTACATACATTTCCATGGTCATAATTTTGAAATAAATTCTTTAGACAGCTTTACAATACCTCGGTGTAAACGATATTTGACGTAAGAATGTAATCTTCGTGTATTTTTTAGTTTTCATTTTCTTTAAGGAATACCAAAATGTAAGCTGTTTTAGTTGCCCTTGAAAATGCTGCTTACAGTTTCCTGTGAATAAAGACGCAATTTGTTATACACAATCTTGCTCTTTGAAGCGATTTTCCCTGTGACTTTTTCTATAGAGATAAAAAGTGCAATTTCGGTAGGCAACTGTCTTCTTGTAAATTGAAAAGGGATGCTTGGTTCAGATGGTGTTAAGCTTATCCGTGGAATTACAAGTTTTCTCGGTGTCCATCAGCTGAACATTAATTATAAATTCATTGAGTTTTTTTTAAATAACGCATGCTCCATTGATTAAGCCATGGTTAGCGTTCAGGTTTCTTATCAACATGACAAGAGTGTTTTTCTTTAGTATAAATTTAAATGGTGGTAATCTGATGGACCTCTTGAATGTAGGAATCCTGCAGTATACGACTGGTTGACAGTCCCTTCATCGGACTGTATGGAGTTACAACTGTAGTGGACCTTTCCATTTCCCTCTGCAGTGCTCTTCGCAATTTCTTCATTTATTTTAGTGCACTTTTCCTTTTTTGGGTGTAATATTCGTGTGTTGATATATTCCTTCACGTTTGCGGCACTAATGGCGTTGGTTGAAAATTCGTTCTGTACTATTACTTCTTCGTAGTAGAACTTCTTTTGAATCTTGACGGTGTCCGGTGGAATTCTTGTTTAATGTTAAGTTGTCCGTTACCTAGTTTTAGGAGCCAAGTACTGTATTCTAAATCAAGAGTTAAGCACCACAATATTTACAGAGTTTGGCCATAGGACCAACCGAGTGTGTTGACACATCACATACATTGTGTAACAGCAAAGTACAGTAATAATTTGTTGGTAACTTGCCTTGCACTCGTCTTCTTTTAACGTCCAGTCAGTACTGTTCGAATTGAGGGAAAGTTGTTTCCACCATTGCATTGTCTTGCCGAAATCTTTGTTACCTCTGCCGGTCGATGCCTGAGGTCCTTTTCTTCGCAGGCGTGAAGCTCTTTGGGACTTCTGCAGAGTAGCAAGCCGTCTTTCTTTCTCAGCAGCAATTCGAGCTGCAGCCAGCCGTTTGGAGCGACCCTTCCCACTCACAGCTTCTAATATTCCATTCCTTGGCACCGTAAACATGTCATTTATTTTTTTCGACACCGTCCTGTTGTTGACACAAGTTATTAATAAGTGGCTAAGTAAAAATATAGAATAAAAGGAATAAAGAAAAGTAATTTACTACTCATGACAATGTTTTACTGTCATCAGTTGCTTGTAGATTCTAATTTCCGACCTTAATGTTTACATTTACATTCTGTTGAAGGGAAGTTTAATGAGAAATACGAATGTAAAACAGAAGTAAATAAATGTGAGATGCACAGGTTAGAAGGTAATGTTCGCATCTACATCTACATCGTTACTCTGCAATTCACACTTAAGTGGCTGGCAGAGGGTTCATAGAACCATTTTCACACTACTTCTCTACCATTCCAGTCTCGAATGGCGCGTGGGAAAAAGGAACACCTATATCTTTCCGTTAGAGCTATGATTTCTTTTATTTTATTATGATGATCATTTCTCCCTACGTAGGTGGGTCTCAACAAAATATTTTCGCATTCGAAAGAGAAAATCGGTGATTGAAATTTTGTAAATAGATCTCGCCGCAAAGAAAAACGCCTTTGTTTCAGTGACTGCCACCGCCACTCGCGTATTATATCAGTGACACTCTCACCCCTATTGCGCGAGAACACGAAACGAGCTGTCCTTCTTTGCACTTTTTCGATCTCTTCCGTCAATCCTACCTTGTAAGGATCCCACACCGTGCAGCAATATTCCAGCAGAGGACGGACAAGTGTAATGTAGGCTGTCTCTTTAGTGGGTTTGCTGCATCTTCTAAGTGTTCTGCCAACAAAGCGCAGTCTGTTTTTCGCCTTCCGCACAATATTATCTATGTGGTCTTTCCAATTTAAGTTGCTCGTAATTGTAATTCCTAGGTATTTAGTCGAATTGACAGCCCTTAGGTTTGTATGATTTATCGTGTACCCAAAATTTATCGGATTTCCGTTAGTACCCTTGTGGATGACCCCGGACTTTTCTTTGTTTAGTGCCAATTGCTACTTTTCGCAACATACAGAAATTCTCTCTAGATCATTTTGTAGTTGGAATTGATCGTCTGATGATTTTACTAGACGGTAAATTACAGCGTCATCTGCAAACAATCTAAGAGGGCAGCTCAGATTACCACCTAGTTCATTTATGTAAATCAGGAACAGCAGAGGGACTATGACACTACCTTGCGGCACGCCAGATATCACTTCTGCTCTACTCCATGATTTACCGCCCATCACTACGAACTGTGACCACTCTGAGAGGAAATCACGAATCCAGTCACACAACTGAGCCGATACTCCATATGCACGCAATTTGATTAATAGTCGCTTATGTGGAATGGTATCAAAAGCCTTCTGGAAATCTAGGAATATGGAATCGATCTGAGATCTCTTGTCGACAGCACTCATTACTTCATGGGAATAAAGAGCTAGCTGTGTTGCACAACACCGATATTATCTGAATCCGTGTTGGTTACGTGTCAATAAATCATTTTATTCAAGGTGATTCATAATGTTCGAGTACAGTATACGCTCCAGAATCCTACTGCAAATTGAGGTCAGTGATATGGGTCTTTAATTCAATGGGCTACTCCTATTTCCTTTCTTGAATATGGTGTGCCCTGTGCTACTTTCCAGCCTTTAGGAACAGACCTTTCGTCAAGTGAGTGGTTGTATATGATTGCTAAGAAAGGCACTATTGTGTATGTATACTCTGAAAGGAAACTGATTGGTATACAATCTGGACCGGAAGACTTCCCTTTATTAAGTGATCTAAATAGCTTCGCAGCACCTGAGATATCTACTTTTATGTCACTCATGCTAACAGCTGTTCTGGTTTCGAATTCTGGAATATTTACTTCATCTGGCGAAGAGTTCTCGGGCTTCCAGCCGGGTGGCGGTGTCTTCAAACTGCGATGTTTCGACGAGTGACGTACTCATCATCTTCTGGCGAAGTGCGAGACTTTGCGGATGCCGGTCCCTTTATACCTGCGGTGTGCCCCCCACCACCTGGCCGCGGGAGGCTGGGTCCAGCGGAGCCGGCGGGCGGGGTGGAGGGGGAAGCGGGTGCGCCGTTCGTGTCTCCGTCAGAGCATTCTGATCGCGTCTCGTGAGCTGGACGGTTCTTGTTGCGTTCCTGGCGTATTGCGGCTAATGCTGGATTCCAGGCCGCGCTCAGTTGATAGCCTTCGTCCCTGTTCACAAGATTCTCGTGGACCCGTATTTCTATTGATTCTTTAATGACGCTATCCCAATAGCTCCCGGCTCGGCACAGCATCCTGGTGTTTTCGAAATCAAAGGTGTGGTTTTCTTTGATGCTATGTTCAGCTATAGCAGATTTCTCTATCTGTCCAAGTCGAACATGCCTGATGTGTTCCTCGCACCTTTTAGAGATGCAGCGCTGCGTTTGACCGATGTGCTGCACACCACATTCGCAGGCAATGTTGTATATACCAGGTGTGTTTAGTTTGAGTGGGTCTTTAGCTGAGCCCAGCAGCTCTTTCGTCTTCGGCGGTGGTCGGAAGACGGTATTTATGCTTGCTTTTCTTAATAGCCTCCCGATTTTGGCTGATGTGGGCCCCAAATATGGAAGAAAGGCGAGTCTCTTGTTAACTTCCTCTTCCTGAAATTTGTCAGCCGGTCTCCTCTTGAAAGCCCTGCCAATCTGTGTTTCACTGTACCCGTTTTTCCAAAATACCTCTCTTAGGTGGTGTAATTCGTCTGAGAGGCTTTCTTTGTCACAAATGACGTGCGCCCTATGTACCAAGGTGGTCAGTACTGACTGGCGTTGCGCCGGATGGTGGCAGCTGGTTGCATGGAGGTACAGGTCTGTGTGCGTCTTTTTTCTATATACTGAATGGCCCAGTGTGCCATCCGCTTAATTCCTGATCAGTATGTCCAGGAATGGAATACAGCCATTCTCTTCTACTTCCATCGTGAAGGTGATATTCTTATGTATGCCGTTTAGGTGGTCCATAAACTCCTCCAGTGCCTGCCTGCCATGCTGTCAAATCACGAAAGTGTCGTCCACATAGCGGAAGAAGTGCCTGGGTTTACGGTGAGCAGTTTGTAGTGCCACCTCCTCAAAGTGTTCCATATAAAGATTCACGATCCCTGGAGCAAGGGGACATCATCAGCAGCGTAGAGGAAGATTTGCCTTTCCTTAACCTGTCTTCTAAGATAAGTCGTAGGGTCGGTACTGCCTCACGTGTTCCAATATTTCTACGGAATCCAAACTGATCTTCCCCGAAGTCAGTTTCTACGAGTTTTTCCATTCGTCTGTAAAGAAACCGCGTTAGTGTTTTGCAGCCGTGACTTGTTAAACTGATAATTCGGTAATTTTCGCATCTGTCAACACTTGCTTTCTTTGGGATTGGAATTATTATATTCTTCTTGAAGTCTGAGGGTATTTCGCCTGTTTCATACATCTTGCTCACCAGATGGTAGAGTTTTGTCAGATTTGGCTGTCCCAAGGCTGTCAGTAGTTCTAATGGAATATTGTCTACTCCCGGGGCCTTGTTTCGACTCAGGTCTTCCAGTGCTCTATCAAACTCTTCATGCAGTATCGTATCTCCCATTTCATCTTCATCTACATCCTCTTCCATTTCCATAATATTGTCCTCAAGTACATCGTCCTTATATAGACCCTCTATATACTCCTTTTACCTTTCGGCTTTCCCTTCTTTGCTTAGAAGTGGATTTCCATCTGAGCTATTGATATTCATACAAGTGGTTCTCTTTTCTCCAAAGGTCTCTTTAATTTTCCTGTAGGCAGTATCTATCTTACCCCTTGTGGGATAAGCCTCTACATCCTTACATTTGTCCTGTAGCCGTCCCTGTTTAGCCATTTTGCACTTCCTGTAGATCTCATTTTTGAGACGTTTGTATTCCTTTTTGCCTGCTTCATTTACTGCATTTTTATATTTTCTCCTTTCATCAACTAAATTCAATATTTCTTCTGTTACCCAAGGATTTCTAGTAGCCCCCGTATTTTTACCAATTTGATCCTCTGCTTCCTTCACTACTTCATCCCTCAAAGCTACCCATTCTTCTTCTACTGTATTTCTTTCTCCCATTCCTGTCAGTTGTTCCCTTATGCTCTCTCTGAAACTCTGTACAACCTCTGGTTTATCCAGGTCCCATTTCCTTAAATTCCCACCTTTTTGCAGTTTCTTCGGTTTTAATCTACAGTTCATAACCAATAGATTGTGATCAGAGTCCACATCTGCCCCTGGAAACGTCTTACAATTTAAAACCTGGTTTCTAAATCTCTGTCTTACCATTATATAATCTATCTGAAACCTGTCAGTATCTCCAGGCTTGTTCCATGTATACAACCTTCTTTTATGATTCTTGAACCAAGTGTTAGCTATGATTAAGTTGTGCTCTGTGCAAAATTCCACCAGGCGGCTTCCTCTTTCATTTCTTTCCCCCAATCCATATTGACCTACTACGTTTCCTTCTCTCCCTTTTCCTACTAGTGAATTCCAGTCACCCATGACTATTAAAATTTCGTCTGCCTTCACTACCTGAATAATTTCTTTTATTTCATCATAGATTTCTTCAATTTCTTCATCATCTGCAGAGCTAGTTGGCATATGGACTTGTACTACTGTAGTAGGCATGGGCTTTGTGTCTATCTTGGCCACAATAACGCGTTCACTATGCTGTTTGTAGTAGCTTACCCGCACTCCTATTTTTTTATGCATTATTAAACTTACTCCTGCATTACCCCTATTTGATTTTGTATTTATAACCCTGCATTCGCCTGACCAAAAGTCTTCTTTCTCCTGCCACCGAACGTCACTAATTCTCACTATATCTAACTTTAACCTATCCATTTCCCTTTTTAAATTTTCTAACCTACCTGCCCGATTAAGGGATCTGACATTCCACGCTCCGATCCGTAGAACGCCAGTTTTCTTTCTCCTGATAACGACGTCCTCTTGAGTAGTCCCCGCCGGGAGATCCGAATGGGGGACTATTTTACCTCCGGAATATTTTACCCAAGAGGACGCCATCATTATTTAATCATACAGTAAAGCTGCATGCCCTCGTCGTATCTGATCTACACTTACGTAATTAGCTTGGGAGGAATGGAGACTCTCTCTTAGGAAGGCATCAAGCGAATTTTTATCTGCTGTTTTAAATAGATATATTTTTCGTTTATTTTTAGTGGTTTTGGGTGATATGGTTTTTAGCTTCGCTATAATGACTTTGTGTTCACTAATCCCTGTATCCGTCATGACGCTCTCTTTTAGATAAGGTTTATTTGTGGTTAAGAGGTCACGAGTGTTTTCGCAACCATTTACGAGGTATAAGGTACAAGGTATAAGGCATGGTATATCACTAAGGCCACAATAACCTCTAACTGAATGTTGAGATTTTATTTGCACTTCGTACTTTATGTAGGTACGCTAGGCCATAGTAGCAATAGGTAAATCACAATTCAAGGCAACAATGACAAAAACATGTGTGGTTTCGGAAAGTGTGTTCGTTTAGAAAAGTCAACATGTACGATAGGCAGATATAATGGACTACTGTAGTGATCACAGTTATTATCTGTCCGATTGCTGTAATAAATTATGCAGTTAATAAGTACTTTAAAACAAAAAATGGTATTTGTAATAAGATAATATGAAAAAGGAGTCTCTTATTCGTGATTAATACGTTAGATACGTAAGATAGAGGTGCGAAGCTGGGCATCCACGATGCCCTTTTGCCCGTAGTTAAAAGTCTCTTTTATGTTAAATTTTCCACAAATAGTAAGTTTTTGCACAAAATCGCTATGCAGTGTCAGAAGCCTGTTTCTGACAATACCTAATTCATCCCTGCGGGATCAGATTGTGTTGAAAAAAGGATGTCGACTTGGAAATAACATATACGATTTATTTATTGCTTACATAAAGCAAATAAACTAAAGGATGTGTTGATAATGATTAAAATTTGCAACATTTGAACAACGTTATAACTCATTGTATTTCAGCACAATAAAAGACCATAAAAATTGTCCTCTTCTTTAGCTGACTGGTCGGCATATCTGGTTACTGTGGATGAGACCCAGATTCTGCTCGGGGTACCTTCAGAGACTGTTTCTAGGAGAGGAATGGTGTGGGTGCCAACTGACAAACTATTGCGGAGAGAAACAGCGCCTCCGAGGGTTGAAAGTAACTACACCGTGAGTACCACTTCGCCAAACCGTATACTACGATGTCGGCGAAGGATAGCACAGTGGCCAGAGAGCGAGTGCGTGCTCTTCAACAGCGGAGTGAGGTACACTTTGCGGAAAGTCAAAGTGAGAAATTCAGTACGTGTACATCAAACTATCTCTAAGCTCGAACATTTTCAGTTTAATTTATTCGATACACAAAGATTTTAGCTATAGTTATTTTTCAGTGTTTTGTTGGTTTACGGAAACCGTTGTATTACTAGCTGTACACGATGTGCCATATTTAACATTTCAGTGATCTGCATGATTTCTAGAGAAATTTGTTAATAAGCTCTCATATTATTTAACAACTAAATTTTTGTACAAAGACTTGGGAACGGAACTAGCTGTAAATGTTCGTTGGAGTAAGGAAGTAGCAAGTGCAAGGGAAAGCTTTGACGTTATTATCTACAAAAATGTGAGCTTCACTGCTCCTCGATTAATTTTCTTAGAAATTTATTACTTCTTAAAGCTGCTCTGTGCGGTTTCATTATTAGTTCTCTGGAGCATACATTTGAATATATGAAAGTTGCGAGTTAGCTGAAACTCTCTAACTTCCATCAAACACTGCTCTTATTAGTTTTCTGAACTTGGATGATCAAGCAATATTAAATTTTAATTAGTCTACTGTCGGTCGCAACTTTCCAGTGTTTAGATCTTGTTCGTAAAGAGGTGAGTTGTGTGTTGATGCATTAGTGGAACGTTATAAAATCATCTGCTGTGTTACGGTGATCCACTCTGATACCTTGTACTGAGTCTGTATTTGTGTGAAAATGGATTCCACCACTCGTCCTTTCGTCGGGGTGTATTTGTTTATTAAATATTTATTTGTTATATGTTTTTAGTCTGTTGTTTAGTTACAAGAACATACCAAATATTTCAGATGGGTTGCATTGAATACAGCACATAATATTTTAACATAATTTCGAATGCATCAGTATAACTAAACATAATGGTGTTTATGCGAAAAATATATACATAAAATATCTACACAAAAATGAAAAATAATAATTTTTTAAAAAGAAAAAGGCTACTTACTTCACTTGGCCATCTCAGGCTCAGATGTATGTTCATCCGGAATCTAGAAGGCATATGCTTCTGCTCTGCTACACATTCTTGGACCACAAATTTTGTAATTTATGATTCTGGATAACACTACACAGTACTATACTACTCTACACTACTGTACTTGGTATCAGACCAAGCTAGCTTCCTCATATGTCTGGATAGTTAGCCGCCGGAGCGCTGAGATGATTCACAGGTGATGTACTGCTGTGCCACCCAAGGTGTACAGACTGATAGATGGCTATAAGTGTCTCAGGAAATCCTTCCTGGCCATCCCCGAGGCTTGTCTCCTCAGTGCTTCTATAGGGCTGTTGTAAGTGAATGTTCTGCCGTGTCATGAGGTATGGATGGTCTCTTGTTGGTTGTCTCTCAGACATGTAGGCTTTCAATTCATAAACTGATATTATAGGTGTCAGCGATTTCAGCATATCCCGCATTTCCTCATTTCTTATCATGTTATAGACTGTTGTATTCCCAAAGACGTTCCTATTCTGATCTGTAACATACTGTCGAATGACGCGTTCCCAGACGATGTGATCCGGGGTGCTGATCGCTCCACATTAACAAATGTCTGTGGTGCGTTGTCGTAAATGGGATGTAGACTATGTCCCGACACGCAGTGTACACCGTTGCGACGAAAGTCATGGGGTACCTTCTAATGTCGTATTGGACCTCATTTTTACTTGGCATAGTGCAGCAACTCGATGTGAAATAGACTCAACAAGTCGTTGAAAGTGCCCAGAAGAAGTACTGAGCCACGCTGCCTCTATACCCCTCCGTAATGCAAGTCTTGCCGGCGCAGGATTTTATGCACGAAATCTCCTCTCGATTATGTCGCACAAAGGTTCGATGGGTGGCCAAATCGTCCAGAACGATCTTCAAATAAGATGCGAAAAATTGTGGGCCGGTGACATGGCTGATTGTCATCCATAAAAATTCCATCGTTGTTTGGAAACATGAAGTTCACGAATGGATGCAAATGGTCTCCAAGTAGCTAAACATAACCAGTTCCAGTCAATGTTCGATTCAGTTGTGCCGGAGGATCCAGCCCATTCAATGTAAACGCCGTCCACATAATTGTGGAGCCACAATCAACTTGCACAGTGCCTTGTTCACAACTTGGGTCAGTGGCTTCGCGGGGTCTGCGCCACACTCGAACCCTACAGTCTGCTCTTACGAAATGAAATCAGGACTCCTCTGAGCAGACGACGCTCTTCCAGTCGTCTAGGGTCCAACCGATATGGTCACGAGCCTAGGAGAGGCCCCGCAGGCAATGTCGTGCCTTAGCAAAGGTTCTCGTTGAAACGCCCTGCTAAATCCGCAGGACATAACAGGTAGTTGGAATTATGAAAAGGGGCCAAAATGAGCGACTGTCAATTACACTCGAACACATATAACTTTATTTAGTTGCCCAAACATTACAGCGCAAATTTCCGAGCTTAACTATCGACTGAATATATCACACGATCGTATGGCTTAAGGGCACAACCTCTTTAATTTTTTAAAACTGCTGAAGGCCTATGATTTAAAAACACAACTGCAATACATTTTCAACGGCAGAAGGCCCAAAGCTTTATCCTCAAATAATTTTTAAAAAAGGAGGCTGAAAACCCAAAAAATCTAAGACTTAACAATAAGGAATTTTACCTTTAAAACGGCTGAAGGCCCATGATTCAAAACACAACCACAATAAATTTTTACAGATTCAAAACACAACCACAATAAATTTTTACAAAGCAGAAAGCCCAAGGCTTCATCCTTAAACTAACTTTTTAAATGAGGCTGAAGGCCCAAACAATCTAAGATTTGACAAGTAAGGAATTTAAATTGTAAGACTGCTGGAGGCCCATGATTGAAAAACACAACTAAAATAAATTTTCAAAAGGCAGAAGGCCCAAAGCTTTATCCATAAAAAATATTTTAAATGAGGCTGGAGGCCCAAACAATCTGACTTAGCAAGTAAGGAATTTTAATTTTAAAACGGCTGAAGGCCCATTATTTAAAACCCAACTAAAAGCATACAAATTAAAACCATCGGCTACGAGTCATTAAAATGAGCAATCAAACACCAAAAAGAAAAGGCAGTACATCCAGTGGCGCTCAGAGGTTTCCGGGGGTCGGTCTGCACTTGAAATATTAACGTTCGATTAGGAGAGACAGGTAGTCGGCCCAACTATATCCGATCCGCCGGCAACCCAGCCACGAGACAGTCAACGGACACACCGACAAGACGATTTCCACCCGACCAGTACACAAGGAACTCCAGAGCCAAAACGTAAAAGACGTAGCCGCCCACAAGCAAGTATGCATAAGCTGTCAAAACTACACACACGTGTTGGACCGCGACAACACGGTGAGGAAAGGACACTGCCAGAATTTTACGTCAGCGTCCAGGGCAGGTAACCGGAATGTTAATGGCCACAAGGCTGAAAATTTCGCTTGTGCACCGGACTTCAAGTAACCAAAATACAGTTAAACTCCACCGGATGGTGGCCAAACTTTCACCAACTCGAACACTCGCTATTGCTCAAGGGAGTACCCGCAACAGCCAACCATGAAAACCAACGGCACAATGGGAACAGACCGGCTTCGGTAATTAAAGCACCACTCAACTATGATGTCCTGAGTCGAGGAGCCACGAACCTCGTAGCAATCGGAATAACTCCCATACTCCGACACTGCGTAGAGACCTCCAGCGGGCCCGGCCCACTGCTCCGCGCGATTTCCTGGCTGAACCACACCAACCGACCTACTGCCGCACATCAGCACGGAGACAGCACTAAAATAACTGAACAGTCGACATCACAAGCTACACACAGTTTCACGAACACTTGCACGAAGGATTAGACAATACTAACGGCGCGCGACTGTGCTGTAACAAGGATGAATCACGAGTCGGCACACGCAGGCAACCCATAAGCGATCGCTGGCCAACATACACTTCGTCCGACAAGACGACCTACAAAGATGGTCTGCACTCAAGTGATACGTATCGGCAACCGTCGGTCGAGTCATGGCTGTCCGGACCTCACTGCAGCCGCGCCCCGACTGAACTTCTTCCGCGTCTTAAGTCAAACACTGCTAGGACCGAACTGCACAGCTAGCGCCTCCCAACTCACTGGCAGATCCGAAATAACTCCCAACACACGACAACCGGGAAGTAATTGCAGTCAGCAAAGATGCTTATATCGATAAGCGCCGCTGCTGCCGCTCACGGGCAGGCAAGGAGGCAACTCAGTGACACCAGTAAGTGAAATTAACATAACGAGGTGGTCGGACAGTAAAAACAGGATGTCAAACGATATATGGCACGAACACGAGCCACGGACGGCTCACTCGTGTCCGTCGTCTACTGCCGTAACGCATTAACGCCACACTGTCCTAACGGATACATTCTTCGTGTGGCCAATATTAATTTCTGCGGTCCTTTCAAGCAGTTTTGCTTGTGCGTTAGCAATGACAACTCTACGCAAACTCCACTGCTCTCGGTAGCAAAGTGGAGGCTGTCGGCCACGTCGTTGTCCGTGGTGAGAGGTAATGCCTCAAATCCGGTTTCCTCGGCACACTATTTTCACTGTGACCTCGGAACACTGAATACCCTAACGTTTTCCGAAATGGAATGCTCCATGCTTCTAGCTCCAACTACCGTTCCGCGTTCAAAGTCTGTTAATTTCCGTCGTGTGCCAATAATCACGTCGGGCACCTTCTCGCGTGAATCAACTGAGTACAAATCATAGCTCCGCCAATGCACTGCCCTTTTATAATTTGTGTACGGGATACTAAGCACTAAAAGATCTAAGTCGAAACAAGGCCCCGGGAGTAGACAACATTCCATCAGAACTACTGATAGCCTTGGAAGAGCCAGCCCTGACAAAACTGGTGAGCAAGATGTATGAGACAGGCGAAATACCCTCTGACTTCACGAAGAATATAATAAACCCAAGGCCAAAGAAAGCAGGTGTTGACATACGTGAAAATTACCGAACTATCAGTTTAATAAGTCACTGCTGCAAAATACTAACACGAATTCTTTACAGACGAATGGAAAAACTGGAGGAAGCCGACCTCGGGGAAGATCAGTTCGATTTCCGCAGAAATATTGGAACACATTAGGCAATACTGACCCTACGACTTATCTTAGAAGACAGATTAAGGAAAGGTAAAAATACGTTTCTAGCATTTGTAGACTTAGAGAAAGCTTTTGACAATGTTGACCGGAATACTCTCAAATTCTGAAGGTGGTAGGGGTAAAATATAGGGAGCGAAAGGCTATTTACAATTTGTAAAGAAACCAGATGACAGTTACGAGAGTCGAGGGGTATGAAAGGAAAGCAGTGGTTGGTAAGGGAATGAGACAGGTTTGTAGCCTATCCCCGATGTTATTCAATCTGTATATTGAGCAAGCAGTAAAGGAAACAAAAGAAAAATTCGGAGTAGGAATTAAAATCCATGGAGAAGTAATGAAAACTTCGAGGTTCGCCGATGATATTGTAATTCAGTCAGAGACAGCAAAGGACCTGGAAGAGCGGTTGTACGAAGTGGACAGTGTCTTGAAAGGAGGATATAAGATGAACATCATCAAAACCAAAGCGAGGATAATGGAATGCAGTCGAATTAAATCGGGTGATGCTGAGGGAATTAGATTATGAAATGAGACACTTAAAGTAGTAAAGGAGTTTTGTATGGAGTGTAGCCATGTGCCCGCATCTCGTGGTCGTGCGGTCGCGTTCTCGCTTCCGACGCCCGGGTTCCCGGGTTCGATTCCCGGCGGGGTCAGGGATTTTCTCTGCCTCGTGATGGCTGGGTGTTGTGTGCTGTCCTTAGGTTGGTTAGGTTTAAGTAGTTATAAGTTCTAGGGGACTGATGACCATAGATGTTAAGTCCCATAGTGCTCAGAGCCATTTGAACCATTTTTTTGTAGCCATGTATGGAAGCGAAACGTGGACGATTAATAGTTTAGACAAGAAGAGAATAGAAGATTTCGAAATGTGGTGTTACAGAATAATGCTGAAGATTAGATGGGTAGATCACGTAACTAATTAGCAGATATTGAATAGAATTGGGGAGAAGAAAAATTTGTGGCACAACATGACTAGAAGAAGGGATCGCTTGGTAGGACTGGTTCTGAGGCATCAAGGGTTCACCAATTTAGTAGCATGGAGAGCTGCATAAAACCAGTCTCAGGACTGAAGACCACAACAACAGCAACATGTTTTGTCCGTACTAATATGAAAACCCGCGGGCGCCCCTGTAATGGATTGATGTAATCCCTGTGTTCTACTGGTTAGTTGTTGTAGTGGGGAAAGGACAGAACTTCAGGACAGAGCTGCAGTAGGACGGAGACACGAGAGTTAATGCTATTTATTCCTACGTAGTACCTGCGGTTGGATAGAATGGATGCAATAACTGAAACAAGTTTACTGGATGAGCATACGTCTGTACTGTCGCGCGCGGTCATACATTTTCCCAAGATCGAGGAATACAAAGATTGCAGATTTTCAGTTCTAGAGTCAGTGGGATAGAAAGTGGATGAGATATATGAGCTGGTCGACAGAAGAACCTTTAGGACGGAAACCATTTTGGTTGATAGGGAGGGGTACTCTGCGACCACGGTTCGTATCCATCTTAATTAGAGCTTGCCCTTTCACTCCTACTTGGATATTTTTTTTTTTTTTTTTTTTTTTTTTTTTTTTTTTTTTTTTTTTTTTTTTTTTGAAATTTGTGGTAAGTACATATGGGACCAAACTGCTAAGGACATCTATCCCTAGGCTTACACACTACTTAATCTAACTTAAACTAACTTACGCTAAGGACCTCCGACGTGGGAACCAACGCGAACCGTGGCAAGGCGCCCCAGACCGTGGGATACCCCGCACGGTATTTTAAGGTATCTGGGATCAAGGGATTCACCTTGCAGAGACCCCAATGTGTGCCGCCTCTGATGTTCTGAACACGCACGACCATCGCCTGGTGTGGGGGTCGGCGATAGGTGTCTGGACCTTCGTGCGGCAGATGCTGGCTTTAGTTATTCGTACGACTCCTCGTCAGATACCTTCTTACTGCTTCTCTTTCCGGACGCGGGATGGTCCCCATAAACGAAGACGAACTCCGTGAAATGGATTTGTGGACACGCAGTTCACTGCTAGTTTTCCGATGGCGAGAGAAATGTCTTTGATTTTTGACACATCCTTAACGAACGACAATCCCAAATACAGACAATTTTTTCTCTAAGTTTCTTTGTAATGTCTTTCTTAACCCACCCAGGCATTCGGATGTTGCTGCAATGAGAAGTTGATCCACGCATTTTCCACTCTCGGTACTGATTGTTTTCTCGTCATTGGAATGTTCTTCTCAGCAACGTCGGTTTCGTACTACGCTTGGCGACAATAAAGTAACAAAATGTAAATAAATAAATAAAAATAACTAAATAAATCATTTAATCTCGTCTCATTGAGGTTCCCTACGCTTTCCTTGGTTCCTGGGAGAGGGAACGGGACATTGTGGCCAGGTCTTGTGTTGCAACCCCTATCTGCTTCACTCCCACCCCCTCCTCTGGATGCCACGAAGGTTCCATACAAAAACGACGTCGGTAAGAAAAAAGATCTGGAGTTCGAGTCTCGGTCCGGCACGCAGTTCTAATGTGCCTGGAATTCCCATATCCGCGTTCACTCCGCTGCAGTTTTCTCAAATCACAATACCGATTAGGATTACTCTGCAGTTTTCTACGCGTGTCTGTCATCTGAATATTCACTGAATGGCTGCCAGCATTTCTCTTATAGAAAATACTCACAAAAAAAGAACTTTAGTATGCTGTAACGTATGTATTTAATAACCTGCAGCTCGGTAAATTTGGGCGTTCCCTGAGCCATAGCAGCTCCAAGATATTATTATGATATATTATTGTTTGTATTATTATCTGAAGCGACATTGTGGTATGATAATTTGTCGCTGAGGGGGAACAGGTGTTGATTTATCGATCACTAAAACTATTGACAAACATATAAACTTTTTAACTGCTATGAAAAAGAATCTACTGATCGATATTGCTTCGTCTGCTACTACATGCAAATCTGAACGATGCTTCAGTGCTCTATGGAGAGTTAGCGTATCGCCCGTGGTCTCGGAACAGCGTCATTGATCAGTAATCAAAAGGCTGTCGGTCCCGCGTTCGAACCCCGCCACCGCACAAGCTTTGTAAAAAAAAAATCACCAGCAACGGCGGCCGGTGCCTTCCCGTGTAAGTCACCCTCATTCTGTCAATCGCCTTGGCAAAGAGGGCGGACGAGCAGGCAGAGGTTCAGGGCACACCCTTGCCTCTGGGGTGGGAAACTGCCCCTATAAGGGGCAATCAACGACATGAGAGTAGACAATGGAAACTACTACATTAAAGACACGCAACACGTATCCACAGGACATGTGGCTTGTAACTGGCAAGAGATTCCGGAGTAGTCCACCATTCGGATCTCTGGGAGGCGACTGTCAAGTGGGAGGTGGCCATGAGAAAAAGAATGAATAACCAACGAAAGGGTAACGTTCTGCTGGTTGGGGCGTGGAATGTCAGCAGTTTGAACCAGGTAGGGAAGGTAGAAAATGTGAAAAGGGAAACGCTAAGACTCGCTCTTCGTATATTGGGGTCAGATAAGTGAAATAAAACGGACACAAGGATTTCTGGTCAGTCGAATATAGGACAATATTAATAGTAAAAGGTAAAACGGGAATGTTATTTTTTATCAATAGCAAAGTAGAGCAGAGAGTGAGTTACTGAGAACAGTACAGGTATACATGCCGACTTCGCAAGCAAAATATGAAGACATAGACAAAGTTACGAAGGTGTTGAATGGGTAATTCAGAACGTAAAGAGAGATGAAAATGTAATAGAAATTTTTTTGGAGTCATCAGTCTTCAGACTGGTTTTATGCTGCCCGCCACGAATTCCTCTCCAGTGGCAACCTCTTCATCTCAGAGAAGCACCTGCAACCTTCGTCCTCAATTATTTGCTGGATGTATTCCAATCTCTGTCTTTCTCTACAGTTTTTGCCCTCTACAGCTCCCTCTGGAAAAAAAAAAAAAATTCCATCATGTCTTAACAGATGTCCTATCATCCTGTCCCTTCTCCTTATAAGCGTTTTCCATATATTCCTTTCCTCTCCGGTTTTGAACTGAACCTCCTCATTTCGTACCTTATCAGTCCACCTAGTTTTCAACATTCGCCTATAGAAACACATCTCAAATCCTTCGATTCTCTTCTGTTCCAGTTTTCTTATAGTCCGTGTTTACTACTATACAATGCTGTACTCCAAACATACCTTCTCAGAAATTTCTTCTTCAAATTAAGGCCTACGTTTGATGGCAGTAGACTTCTCCTGGTCCGGAATGCCCTTCTTGCCATTGCTAGTCTGCTTTTGATGTCTTCCTTGTTTCGTTCGTCACTGATTGTTTGCTGTCTAGGTAGTAGAATTCCTTCGTCACCATCAATCCTAATGTCAAGTTTCTCGCAGTTCTCATTTCTGCTACATCTCATTACTTCCGTCTTTCTTCGATTTACTCTCAATCCATATTCTGTACTCATTAGATCGCCCGTTTCGTTCAGCAGATCACGTAATTCTTCTTCACTTTCACTCAGGATAGCAATGTCAACAGCGTATCGTATCATTGATATCGTTTCACCTTGTATTTTAATTCCACTCCTGAACCTTTCTTTTATTTCCATCATTGCTTCCTCGATGTACAGATTGAAGAGTAGTGGTGCAAGACTAAACCCCTGTCATATACCCTTTTTAATCAGGGCACTTCGTCCTTGGTCGTCCACTCTTATTAGTCTCTCTTGCCTCTTGTGCATATTGTATATTACCCGTCTCTCCCTATAGCTTACAGCTATTTTTCTCAGAATTTCAAAAATCTTGCACCATTTTGCGTTGTCGAACGCTTTTTCAGGTTGACAAATCCTGTGAACGTGTCTTGATTTGTCTTTAGTTGTGCTTCCATTAGCAACCGCAACGTCAGAATTGCTCCTCTGGTACCTTTACCTTTCCTAAAGACAAACTGGTCGTCAACTAACACCTCCTGAATTTTCTTCTCCATTCTTCTGCATATTAATCTTATAAGCGACTTGGATGCCTGAGCTGTTAAGCTGATTGTGCAATAATTCTCGCACTTGTTAGCACTTGCGATCTTCGGAATTTCCGAAAATCAGGTGGTATGTTACCCGACTCATACATTGTACACACTACCATGAATGTTTTGTTGACACTCCCCCCAATGATTTTAGAAATTCTGACGGAATGTTAGATATGTCTTCTCCTTATTTGACCTTATGTCCTCCATGATGTGTCGACAGAAGGGCCGACACAGTGTTATTTTGAGGGGGCCGATAGGCACGCTATAAGCTCACGCAGAATATCTTGATGTCTGAAACAGGACGCTCAATGAATTGCTATAAAGAAAAGTACGTTGCTTTGGGAATACTTAACTTTTAATCCGTCATTGGTTTACAACGTTCTTGATGAGACATTTCATACGATAACTATCAACTATGTAAGGCTAATGGCGCCTTGCTAGGTCGTAGCCATGGACTTAGCTGAAGGCTATTCTAACTATCTGCTCGGCTAATGAGCGATACTTCGTCAGTGTAGTCGCTAGCAATGTCGCCCGTACAACTGGGGCGAGTGCTATTCCGTATCTCGAGACCTGCCTTGTGGTGGCGCTCGGTCTGCGATCACACAGTGGCGACACGCGGGTCCGACATGTACTAAATGGACCGCGGCCGATTTAAGCTACCACCTAGCAAGTGTGGTGTCTGGCGGTGACACCACACTCCAAAGCTCTCTTAAAGTATGATTCTAATACTGAGTTCCCTATCTCTTCTAAGTCGACTTCTGTTTCTTGTTCTATCACAACACACATGTCTTCCCCCTCATAGAGTCTTTCAATGTATTCTTTCCACCTATCGGCTCTCTCCTCTGCGTTTAACAGTGGAATTCCCGTTACGCTCTTAATGTTACGACCCTTGCTTTTAATTTCACCGAAGGTTCTTTTGACTTTCCTATATGCTGCGTCAGTCCTTCTGACAATCTTTTTTTTTCGATTTCTTTGCATTTTTCGGCCGGCCGAGGTGGCAAAGCCGTTCTAGGCGCTACAGTCTGGGACCGCGCGACCGCTACGTTCGCAGGTTAGAATCCTGCCTCGGGCATGGATGTGTGTGATGTCCTTAGGTTAGTTAGGTTTAAGTAGTTCTAAGTTCTAGGGGACTGATGACCTCAGATGTTAAGTCCCATAGTGCTCAGAGCCATTTGAACCATTTTGCATTTTTCATGCAGGCATTTCATCTTAGCTTACCTGCACTTTCTGTTTATTTCATTCGTCACCGACTTGTACTTCTGTATTCCTGAATTTCCCTGAACATTTTTGTACGACCTTCTTTCATCGATGAGCTGAAGTATTTATTCTGTAACCCATGGCTTCTTCTCAGTTACCTTCTTTGTACCTATGTTTTTCTTTCCAACTTCTTTGATTGTCCTTTTTAGAGATAACCATTCCTCTTCAACTGTACTGCCTACTGAGCTACTCCTTATTGCCGTATCTATAGCCTTAGAGAACTTCATGCGTATCTCGTCATTCTTTAGTACTTCCGTATCCCAATTCATTGCGTATTGGTTCTTTCTGACTAATCTCGAACTTCAACTACGCTTCACCAATACTATATTGTGATCTGAGTCTATATCTGCTCCTGGGTACACGTTACAATCCAGTATCTCATTTCGGAAACTTTGTCTGTCCACGATGTAATCTAACTGAAATCTTCCCGTATTACCTGGCATTTTACAAGTATACTTCCTCCTCTCGTGGTTCTTGAGCGGAGTGTTAGCTATTAATAGTTGAAATTTATTGCAGAACTCAATTAGTCTTTCTCCTCTCTCATTTCTTGTACCAAGCCCACATTCTACTGTAACTTTTTCTTCTACTGCTTCCCCTACAACTGCATGCACTTCCCCATGACTATTAGATTTTCATCTCCCTTTACGTACTGTATTACCTTCCAATGTCCTCACAAACTTTCTCTATCTCTTCCTGTTCAGCTTGCCTCGTCGACATGTATACCTGAACTATCGCTGTCGGTGTTGGTTTACTGTCGATTCTGATAAGAACAACCCTATCACTGAACTGTTCACAGTAACATACTGCCTGCCCTAACATAGTATTCATAACGAATCCTACCCCAATATTACCCCATACACATCTGACCAGAAATCCTTGTCTTCTTTCCATTTCACTGCACTGACCACTTCTATATCTAGACTGGGCCTTTGCAATTCCCTTTTCAGATTTCCTAGTTTCCCTACCATATTCAAGCTTCTGGCATTCCTCGTCGCGACTTGTAGAACGTTATCCTTTCGTTGGTTATTCGCTCTTTTTCTCAAGTCACCTCCCTCTTGGCAGTCCCCTCCCCGAAATCCGAATGAGTGACTGTTCCGGAATCTTTTGCCAATGGAGAGATCATCATGGTACTTTTTCAATTACAGGCCAAATGCCCTGTGGATACACGTTATATATCTTTAATGCAGTGGTTTCCATTGTCTTCTGTATCCTCATCGCGTTGATCATTGCTGATTCTTCCACCTTTGGGGTAAGTATCCCACCCCAAGGACAAGAGGATGCCCTGAACCTTTGTCCGCTCCTCCGCCCTCTTTGACGAGGCCGTTCACAGAACTAGGGCGACTTCTTATGTCGAAGTCTTCGGCCGTAAATGCTGATTATCAATCGATATTTATGCGGTGGAGTGTTTAGAACACGTGACCGAGGATTACTAATCGAAAATGCTACCCCTCCTTTTTCTTATAGAATCCGCCATCCACAGTGTCAGTGCCCTGCGTGGCGTCCATGGAAACAATTTTGCTTTAGATGAAAGTAGAATATCTTTGATTATAAAGCATAAAATAACTCTTTCTGCAACTGTAACGACGGCGACCGTGCGTTCAAGGTCTTGACATAAAAGGAAATTAGAGGAACTCGAAGAATTCACCAAATCATTAAATTAAGAAGTCTCTGATTCGAAGGAAGATAACTAATGTCCAGAAAATCATGGCGTACATAGTCAAGCTCAACATTGATAGGTCCTACATTGCATTGAGCAGTGAAGTCCACCGGTCGCAAAGTTCCAAACAGACACTGTGTTATCCCCGGCTCATCCGCCTGCAGTATCCTGGACGTCCGGGTGAGAAACATCGCACGACACTCCGTCCGGTCTTGCCTGAAGCCCAACCCACCTATGCTTCTGTCTAGG
The DNA here is from genome assembly GCF_021461385.2 of Schistocerca piceifrons. Classification (NCBI taxonomy): domain Eukaryota; kingdom Metazoa; phylum Arthropoda; class Insecta; order Orthoptera; family Acrididae; genus Schistocerca; species Schistocerca piceifrons. Next base: position 647,338,762 of record NC_060141.1, on the reverse strand, counting down.
GTCGCCGTGTTGAAGGACACTTTGAAGATTTTCCTCTTCCAGGTATACCAGCACGCTACAGCTAGAGTCTCACGCGCAATTTCCGATGGAATCGGTAGTACCGCCGCTATATGGAGAATTTTGCTCAGGATGTAAGCTTTAATGAACTATACTCTTTGGAGTAGATCTAAAGCCCGGACGTAGTTCTTCCGAAGCATGCCACGAATGACGTTCAATTTAGTTGACCAGTTAGTATAAATCATTTCTTTTGAGTTTGGCATGAGGCAAATTCGAAGTTGAAATCTTGATGTGGTTTCCTCGAGCCATGTCGTGTCCACTTTGCCGGAGTTTGGGCTCAGATGCATGAGTTGGGATTTCTGAAGATTAAGCTGTGCCCCCGGAGAGCTGTTAAATGTTGACGGAATCCGTCGCAGGATGTTCATTTCGTCAGTTGTATTTCCGATTACACTGATGTCGTCTGCATAGGCATAACGTACTGTTTTGACATTAAAGACTTTTAAGCCCGTTAAAGACCTATGCAGTTCCCGGAGTAAGGTTCCACAAATATAGCATACAACGTCATTGAAAGAGGACTGCTCTGACGGACTGATTGGTTAATTGGAACGGGCCTAATTAGTTGTCCATAAAACTTAATCCTGGAAGTGGTGCCACGTACTCATTTCCGGATGACATGTAAAAATCGTTCATCAAATCCCATTTTCCTCATAGTTTTCTGGAAAAACATGTGATCTGTTCTGTCAAATGCTTTGTTAAAAATCCAAAAACGCTAAAGCAAGCTGGCACTTACAGATCCATGACAAGCGAATAATATCTCTATATCTACACAGAGTATAGAGCATGGTCTGGCGTTCAAGAAGCGTCTGAAAATTTTAAAATCCCAATTTAGTAAAGTCAATGGACGCAAATCTTTTAACAGATCACGTATTGTCATTTTGGGGACATGTATGAGCATATCCTCAGTGAATGCGGACTGGAGGGGCGTGCCCGTTTAAAGTTCATTATACCACTCCGTCACCGCTGGACCAACTAAATCCCACACCAAGGTGTAAAATTCTACCGGGAGACCGTCTGGCCCGGCTGATTTCCGTGCGCGGCGCATCCTTGACGGTATTTTCTATTTTCTTGTGAGTTATTTCCTCTAAGAGACCCGCGTTATCATCCAACGTTAGTGTGGTGGGAAGTACCTGTTGTGGACTGGCAAGACAGCCAATCCACTAGGAGGAAGCCGAACGGCACGCGTTTAAGCTCACGCAGGGTGGCGTGAGGTCTGGAACAGGTAAAGTAATTGAGACTAGCAAATAAAGTACGTAGCTGCTGGAATACTTAACTTTAATCCATAATTGGTGAACATAGCTCTTGACGGTACATGTTTTACAGCATCAATAGTGACTGATAATGGCGCCTTGCTAGGTCGTAGCAAATAACGTAGCTGAAGGCTATGCTAACTATCGTCTCGGCAAATGAGAGCGTAATTTGTCAGTGAACCATCGCTAGCAAAGTCGGCTGTTCAACTGGGGCGAGTGCTAGGAAGACTCTCTAGACCTGCCGTGTGGCGGCGCTCGGTCTGCAATCACTGATAGTGGCGACACGCGGGTCCGACGTATACTAACGGACCGCGGCCGATTTAAAGTGTGGTGTCTGGCGGTGACACCACAGTACCAACAGAAGTTCCACACCAGCAACCACGTCAACGTTCACTGTACAGCGCAGTGTAATAAGTCTCCACGTGACGTTTGATCGAAATTTCATCGGTGTACACTATACCCTCCCCGTCTATTAAACGTTGAACGATTTTCTCTTGCACACGCCTTATATCCCTCACGATGTGGAAAAGGGAAGTGCGATCTTGCGCAACATAATCCACACTTCGCGGCCATATCATCTAACCATCCACGAACCTCCGTGCCAAATCAGCAATTTTTGACTTTATCTGTTTGATTTCCAAGATATTAGTGGTTAGTTGAGTAGGGATGGTGTACAGGTCGAGCAAACAGTGGAAATAGAATTCGGTGGTGCGCTTATGCCAATAGGCTCGGTCTCTGGACCACTGAATGACACATTTACGGAGATGTGACTTGACGTACCGTATCTACCAACTAATCCGGTCTCTGTAACGAGGCAGAAATCGAAGACAAGCGGTCCAAGTTTCGTTGATTGCCTGTTTCAGACAGTCTTCAAGCAATAAGGAGATGTTGAACTACCAGGTGTCGCGTCCGAGAAATGTGTGTTGCTTCTCGTGTCTCAAGGTGATGTGGTAAGCGACATGGTCTGAAAAGCTCGCCGTCAAATATTCACAGTCGATTACGTTGGCCAAAATCCCTCTACTGGCATAAAGCGGTCTAATATACTTGCTGAATCTCTGGTAACATACGTAAAACGCACGTCTTAAGAATGAAAATAGGCCCAAGTGTCTTCCATACTAAGTTCATTAATTAGAACAGACAGCTCACCACACTCATTAAAATTCGGAGGCTGATCAACTTTGCGCAAAACACAATTAAAATCCCCGCCTATGACTACATTTGTCCGAACGTTCGAGTAAAGGTTCATAATTGCATCTTTAAAAGAGTCGCTTCTATTTCGTTTGCTAATAGAGCCTGTTGGTGCATACATGTTGATGTGAAGACTGATTCCTCTGGCGGTGTGCAAGAGATTGGCACTGAACCGTATCATCTTCATCTTTGTCTAGGTGTGATGTGTCGTCTTCTTGAGCCTTGGCTTTGCTCTGCCGCGATTGCTTTAAATTTCGGAGGGCGCTGCGTTCTGTAGAGAGACCTGCTGAAGACGAGAGTATCGAGTACTGCTGCCGGAGTGAGACGGGGAGTTTAGTTTCCGGTTGTGTGGCAGCGCAATGTTGCGGGAAAGGTGGTATAACTTCCTGTGAACGCACGTGATTGCTACGAGCGTATGTACTCGGGACGGCGGCAGTCGTTCTGGACGGTCTGTGTGATAAGGAACCTCGGCGTGGCAACTGCTGACGCGGCGTGTCCGCGTTGCTATGGCGGAACTGGGGCGATTGACATAACTCGAGTTGCTGCTGGTTGCAACCTGTCGCCGAATGCTTTTCTGCCTTCTGGACTAACGGTGAGAATTTTCATGACTTGATGTGTCTCACTCAATTTCTGCCCGTGTCGTTGGGTGTTTTGCTCTAAGGTCGTGTGCCATGGTGTTTCGCGATTTTAGTAGGCTCTGGCGTGCCCGAAATCCCGATTCAATGATCTGCTGTTATATTATCAAGTGTAACTATCACTAAAAACGAGTGTTAACTCTCTGTGCCTTAATAACTGAACCTAAAATATTATCTGTGGTTGAAATTTTATTCTGACCCAAGTGCAATAACGATCTAGTATTTTACTGTTTGTTGAGTGGTATTATTATTTAGTACTGGCCGTCACATTTACTAAGTCGAAGATTTACGAAGTCCAGTGGGCGTTATTAACAGTTCCTGCCTAGATAGGCGTTATACTTTGAACCATGTGTTTCAATGCTTAGTAATTTTTATTTTATGTGTTATAGAGAGTTGCTGCCATGCCCTATGTGGACTATTCGCCACGTTGAAGTTTCTAGTTGTTCTGCTGGTCTGTGCCATATTGCTAATGCAAGTAGTCCTAGCACAGCTGATTGTAAAGTTTTCCTAGTAATGAGGAGCACGGGCTGGTTTTAAGTGCTAACTCACTAACTTCAACCATTCTCAAATATTTATAACTACTGATATTCAGGCCCTTCAGGCCGAGTGGCGACGTCACTACCCCGTTTTGGTTATGAATTTTATCTTGTTAGCTTGTTTCATTAAAAAAAAAAAGAAACACCTTTAGTAAATGAATTTGTCTTTTGGTCTTTACTGCTCCTTAGGACGTAGTAAATTAACTGTTGGTTTTGCATTATCAAAACAGCATTTGTGGTTATACTTGATTGGCCCTTCTGGTCGAATGATTAGTCATTCCTTTCAGTAAGTTATTGTATTGGTCAATAATCAAAAGTGTTGGGTCCTTCAGGCCGTGATTATCTCCTTATGTTGAATCTTAAGGTTGTCATTCTGACATTACAGTTGTGAATGTTCAGCGGCCCTTCAGGCCTCGAGTTTAAAATTTTTTTTGTGTTTTGTGATATATGTGTATATATTGGTACCAGTGAACAAGTGTTTTTTGATGTTTAATAATATTAAATTATGTTTGAAATGGTAACCTCATTTGGGTCTACGCTTTCAGTCCCTGCAGCCTTTGAGGTCTGCTTACCTTACGTTTTGATTAAGTTTTCCCATACCACGACGCATCAGGCGCCTATGCAAGGGAAGCCTTCCTTACACAAAGCCGCATTACCAGCTGCAATTCCAATGTTGACAATGGCGTCGTAAACAGTTATCTGCCAGCCGATGTGGCCGAGCGGTTCTAGGCGCTTAAGTCCGGAACCGCGTTGCTGCTACGGTCGCAGGTTCGAATCCTGCCTTCGGCATGGATGTGTGTGATGTCCTTAGCTTAGTTAGGTTTAAGTAGTTCTAAGTCTAGGGCACTGATGACCTCAGATGTTAAGTCCCATTGTGCTTCGAGCCATTTGAACCATTTGTTGAACCAGTTATCTTAGTGATATTCGCACCTGTCATTTCTTGTAGCCACTAAGTGTCAACATCCGCCGCATATAAATAATCTTTGAGGCATTGTACCTTTACGTCTGAGTCTATCCTGTTAATATTAATAGTCGCTAGCTTGTAAGCTTGCATTTAAGTATACAAACATTCTTAGTTGCTGTTACGGACAACGACGTATACCGGCATACATTCTTCGTAACCGTACCATCAGATATCCGAACACCAGCCGTTTCTTCGCGGGTTTTCCCTCTGAAAGTAAGCACCAAAACTCCGAGAACCGGTTTTCCACGAGGAAGACTACAGTTCTAGTAAATGCGGCGGTGTTGGAAAGCGCAGCTATTGCAAATTCCATAAGAAGTGACTCTGTAAAACAGCCGTTTCCGAACTATCGTCTGCAGTATCCTAATATGCGGCGCTAAGTAATTCTGATAGATATGACAATTCAGTACAGAGCCCATCTACACACTTCGGTATCTTGGATGGAAGTGGGTGTTCCTTCTTGTGTTTCACCATCTTTCCATAACGGTTCATTTTAAACGGTGGAAGGTGAAGGTTCCTCGATGTTTATATTTTCCGACAAACTATCAGTAGCTGCCTTCCTGTCAACATCTGCAGCCTCCCGCATTTGACTCGTGAGTCCTGTAGGTTTTGGTTTCAGTTTTTCTGTGGCGTCAGAGGCCCCTTCACCTGCAATTCGCTGTTTTTACTTTTCTGCGGGGATGACCCAACAATTCGTGGGCAACTGCGGTCGCCACCTGAAGAGGCGACAGTGATATTCTCTGTGGTACTTTAGGCGTCTGGAACATTAATTAAGGGTGCCGGGGCAGTTGCTGTGGCGACGGACGGTGTGTCACTGTACTTGTCCACTCCAGGAGGGATAGCTCTGCAAGGTACGCAGAAGAGCTTCTGAAGTTTTGAAGATAGGAGACGAGGTACTGACAGAATTGAAATTGGGAGGACGGGTCGTGAGTCGTGCTTGGTTAGCTTAGAGCCGGCACGGTAGCTCAGCCTGTTCGGTCAGATGGATAGTTGCCCTCTGTAATAAAAAGTGACTGAGTCATTAGATCGACGATGACTTGAAAGGGTGTCATCGGACGTTCGCCCAGCACAAACGCAATGAACGATCACGAGACAAAATGAGTTAAAAGAAAAGATGGTATAGCACTTGCCCGCGAAAAGCAAAGGTCCTGAGTTCGAGTCTCGGTCCGGCACATAGTTTTAATCTGCCGGGAAGTTTCATCAAGAAATATGTCTGAAGGTGTCTGAGGCTGTAGGTACTACGATGTTCAATAGCTCAGTAGGCACTTCAGTTGAAGAGGATGGACATCTCTGAAACGGGGAGCACCGAAGTTAAAAAGAGAAACATTCCTACAAAGATGCCACCTGTGAAGAAAGCCTGGGTAACAAAAGAAAGCCGCGCGGGGTAGCCCCACGTTCTGAGGCGCAAAAAATGGCTCTGAGCACTATGGGACTTAACATCTGTGGTCATCAGTCCCCTAGACTTAGAACTACTTAAACCTAACTAACCTAAGGAAATCACACACATCCAAGCCCGAGGCAGGATTTGAACCTGCGATCGTAGCAGTCACGCGGCTCCGGACTGAGCGCCTAGAACTGCTAGACCACCGCGGCCGGATCTGAGGGGCATTGCGCGGTTCGCGCGGCTGCCCCTGTCAGAGGTTTGAGTCCTTTCTCGGGCGTGTGTGTGTGTTGTCCTTAGCGTAAGTTAACGTTAATCAAGTAGTTTGTAAGTCTAGGGACTGATGACCTCAGCAGTTTGGTCCAATAGGAACATACTACAAATTTCCAAATTTTCCGAACAGAAGAAATACTCCGGGTCATCGACCACAGAAGGAAGCACAAAACGTTCAGGGAAATTAAGGAATAGAGAAATACGGGTCACTTAGGAATTAAATAGAGGAAATGCAGGGAAACAAAGGTGAATCTGCTGCATGAAAAACGTGAGGAATTAAAAGAAACCTATGATTATTGGAAGCACACACTCAGCACACAGTAAAGTCAAAACAGTCCGCGTGCATCTTAAAAGCAAGAGTGGTAACATTACGAGAGCATTAGAAACTTCACTGTTATGTCGAAAGACTACACAGAAAGCCTCTGTGAGGGAGAGGGCATGTCCGATGACGTGATGGAAGAAGAAACAGGAGTCGGTATAGAAGAGGTAGCGGATCCAGTATTAGAGCTTTCGGTGACTTGATATCGAATGAGGTAGAAGAGATCGATAATACTATATCGTAATTTCTAAAATCATTGCGGGAAGTCGCGACAAAACATGTAGGCTGTATGAGACTGGCGATATACCGTAAGACTTTCGGAAAAACGTCATCCACACAATTCGAAGAATGCAATAAGATCTTACACATGGAGAATTATCGCACAATCACCTAAACGGCTCGTGCAACCAAGCTGCTGATAAGAATAAGATACAGAAGGATGGGAAAGAAAATTGAGGATCTGTTACATGACGATCGGTTTGGCTTTAGGAACGCTAAAGGGAGCAGAACAGTTGCGGTTGATAAAGAAAATAAGACTGAAGAAAAGCAAGCAACCTCCATCGGACTTGTTGAGCTGGAAAAAGCATTGGACAAAGTCATACGGTCCAAGATGTTAGAAATTCTAAGAAAAATAAGGGTAAGAAATAGGGAAAGACAGGTAACAGACAATACGTACAAGAGCCAAGAGGGAATATTAAGAGCGAAAGATAAAGAACGAAGTGCTGGGGTTAAAAGGAGTGTAAGACAAGGATGTATTCTTTCATCCCTACTGCTCAGTCTATACGTCGAAGAAGCATTGACGGAAATTAAACAAAGATTCAAGAGCGGAATTAAAATTTAACGTGAAAGGATATCAAGGCTAAGATTCGCTGATGACATTGCTGTCCTCAGTGAAAGAGAATAAGAACAGCAGGATCTGTTGAACGGAATGAACAGTCGAAAGAGTACGGAATATGGATTGAGAGTATATTGAAGAAAGCAGAAAGTAATGAGAAGTAGCAGAAATGAGAACAGTGAGAAACTTAACTTCAGAATGGGTGATCACGAAGTAGACGAAGTCAAGAAATTCTGCTACCTGGGCAGCAAAATAAACCATGATGTTCGGAGCAAGGAGGACATTGAAAGCACTGCCAAAAAAGGGCATTCCTTGCCAATATCAAACATAGACTTTAATTTGAGGAAGAAATTTCTAAGAGTATACATTTGGAACAATATTCTACATTAGTGAAACATGGACTGTGGGGCCTGCTTAGCTGGGTGGTAACGTGCTCGCCTCCCATGCAAGCGGGCCCGGGTTCGATTCCCAGCCGGGTTGGAGATTTTCTGCACTCGGGGACTGGGTGTTGTGTTGTCCTCGACATCATCATTTCATCCTCATCACCGGCGCGCAAGTCGCCCAACGTGGCGTCGACTGAAATAAGACTTGCACTTGCCGGCCGATCCCCGGATAGGGCCTCACAGCTAACGATGTCATAAGCTCATTTCATTTCCATGGACTGTGGGAAAACCGGAACAGAAGAGAATCGAAGCATTTGAGATTTGGTGCCGCTGAAGAATGCGAAAAATTTGGTGGACTGATAAGGTAAGGAATGTGGGGGTTTTCCCCGGAATCGGTGAGGTAAGGAATATGTGGAAACGCTCAGGAGAAGTAGGGACAGGATGACAGAATATCCGTTATGACCTCAGGGACTTGTTTCCATGGTATTAAAGGTAGCTGTAGAGGGTAGAAGCTGTGTAGGTAGAGAGAAAGACTGGAATCCATCCAGGACATAAGTGACGACATAGGTTGCAATAAGCAACTCTGAGATGTTCAGGTTTGCATAAGAGAGGAATTCGTGGTGGGCCGTATCAAACCAGTCAGGAGACTGATGACTAATAAAAAAAAATTATCTTAGGTTGGTTGGTTGTTTGGGGGAAGAGGCCAAACAGCTAGGTCATCGGTCTGATTGGATTACGGAAGGACGGGGAAGGAAGTCGGCTGTGCCCTTTCAGAGGAACCATCTCGGCATTTGCCTGAAGCGATTTAGGGAAATGACGGAAAACCTAAATCAGGATGGCCAGACGCAGGTTTGAGCCGTCGTCCTCCCGAATGCGAGTCCAGTGTGCTAACCCCTGCGCCACCTCGCTCGGTAAATTATCTTAGTCCCAATGTTCTGACGATCATGAGCCTGTGACTTGTTATTACGCCTTTCCTTGTCAAAGGGTTTCTATAGATGGACAAATGCTAGGAACATATACCGATTTTTCTGCAATTCGCCGTCCATTAATAATCGCAGTGTCAGGTGTGGTTCTCTGCAATCTATTCAAGCAAAATGATCTTCCTCTAGAACATCTTTACGTTTTCTTTCTATTCAGTTTTATATTATTTCGGTGAGCAGTTCACATTCCATTCTTTCCAGATTAAACTTTCGATAGTTTTGACGTGTATCCACACTTAATTCGTTTGGCAATGTGACAACACTGATTTACAGAAAACAGCAAGGCAAATCTTTCGTTCAATATATTTTTTGACGCTAACACAAGCAATGCTGAAGTTATTACACCTCACACAAATTTCATACATGAGGTCGACTACTGCTAACTCACTTGGGCTGTATTCCTCCATTTATGTACACGTTCTTCTGCATTTAATGGAAGTCTCATTGATCCACACATTCATATTTTACATCTCTGAAGTAAGATTTAGTTTTCCTGTGTGTCGTCTGGTTTTTATCGAAAACCATATCTTTCTCAATGTCTTTACGTGTTTCTGCTACCCTTTCCGATTTAGTATGTTTCTACTTCCTGTTAGTTTCATTCCCAAGTAATCTTAACTCATGCATTTCTGCCTCACTCTTAACATTCTTATATATTCTTCTTTCCTCCAAAAGCTCAGTCATTTCCTCAGTCACTCGTGACTTCTTCACGTCTGTTTTCTCCTTGGTAGTGTCCTTTCCTGTCTTAATTATTTAATTCTTTTTATTTTAGACTGTTTCATCTAATTCCCTCCCAAATTTTCGATGTTCTACAGCAACACTGAAACAAATTTTTAGAACGAGCAGTTGAAAAGTTAAATGCTTTTGTATTTTATACATTTCCAAAGAAGGAAGAGGTGTCTGCTGAAATACTTTGATTTTCTATTTCTTAAAGTTAAATTGGTTATGATTTGCAAATACACTGTAGACCATCAAAATTCCAATAAAATGAATACAGCATGCAATGAACGGCGATTTACGTGCTTAGAGTTCAGCTCGGCGACCAAAGTAGGTAGGATGTTTCGGGTTTTGACAGCGACAAGATCTTGATCTGTTGATGCAGCGATTTTTCATTACCGGATATTACTGCTTGGTAAAATATTCAAATATGGAAACGATGGGTTCAGGAGGGCTATAACGTCATACAGGGTCTCAACAGACTCTTGCGATTAGCGCCCGAGACAGCCCCGACAGTTGCTCACACAACAACACAGGACACAGAAATGTAGTGATGGGAACAACCGAATGAAAGCAGTCGATTCATTCGGTTGGACAACTCATTCATTATTTCGAGTGAAACAAGCCTGTCGGAACAACCGAATGAAAACAGTCGTTCATTTGGGTAGACTACTCCTTAGTTCTTTTGAATTAAACTGTGATGTGGGTGCACCCGAAAGAAAACAGTCGTGTTAGTTGGTTGTAGTTTTACCTGTCTGCTAGATTATTCAACTCACTTATTTTTTCGAATGAAAGCAGTTAGTGAAAAGATTCGACACCGTTGTAGCTTTGGATATTGACTGAATTATTCATTCTTCCTTTTCAAGTGAAAATAATCGGTAGTTTTTCTGTCGGTTGTACCAAGTACTCATTCTTTTAACTGAAACCGCTCTTTAGTCTTTTAACTGACAGAGCTATTCATTCATTCTTCCTAGTGAAACCAGTACTATAATTAGCTGAACTAAAGCAGTGCTACATTATACTGACAGAGGGTGGTTCTAAGTGAAGACGTCTCTCAGGTTCAAAAATACTTCATATGGCTCTGAGCACTATGGTACTTAACTTCTGAGGTCATCAATCCCCTAGAACTTAGAACTACTTAAACCTAACTAACCTAAGGACATCACGCACATCCATGCCCGAGGCAGGATTCGAACCTGCGACCGTAGCGGTCCCGCGGTTCCAGACTGAAGCGCCTAGAACCGCTCGGCCACTCCGCCGGCCGTATCTCAGGGGTATTCAGCAGTATGTTCATTTAATTATGAACTGAATGGAGTATGCATTATAGAGACATTCATATTCAGACGTACTACTAATTTATAATAAGAAAAAGAAACGTAAATGAAATAAGTTATATTCAGTCCAATGAGTAGAAGGCAAATGACATTTAAGACATTCTCTTGTCTGGCTGGCGGGGCGACGTCGCGGTGTATGCGATCACTCATTGTCGGCGGCTTCTCATTGTCTCAATACAGAAGTGTGGGAAATACAGGATGTTCCAAAGTTGTCTTTACAATTTTAATCACATATGTTTCAGAAGTGGGAATAATCAGAAAAGCGCGGTTTGTGGTTCAAATGGTTCAAATGGTTCAAATGGCTCTAAGCACATGGGACTTATCATCTGAGCCCGTCAGTCTCCTAGACTTAAAACTACTTTAACCTAACTAACCTAAGGACAGCACACACATCCATGCCCGAGGCAGAATTCAAACCTGCGACCGTAGCAGCAGCGCGGTTCCAGACAGAAGCGTCTAGAACCGCTCGGCCACAGCGGCCGGCCACGGTTTGCAGCTTAGTTTTCATATACATGAAATGTACTAGTAGCCGCTTAACAGTTCAGCGTGTTCAGGTGACCGTATTTTCTAGAGCCAAATATGGAATACATTTAAAATGTTGATATTACAAAAAAATCTGAACTGAACGTAATGAATGCAACCTATCACTTTAATTTGTTACAAAAGGTACATTAATTTATATTTTATTGTACCTTCTAAGATGAAGTGCGAGTAGGCATACGGTATTTATCAGCGCTGTAAATTTTCTTCAAAATGTCCGTATTCTTCAACAGCCTTATGAAAACATTCAAGTTTCATAATAATTCATTCTAATCACTAACATTGCTTTTGCAGTTTCTGCAAAAAACTGTGTTTTGTCGCTGCTCCGTACATTACTCATTTGGGGAAATTACCATTTCAGTAACGGCATGAACATACAGTTCGGAGTAAATCGTTTCATAATTGTGAAGTCCGGACAAATAGGCGTCCAGAATTACTTTTGAAGACACACGGGACATATCTAGAAAAATCGTGACTGTCACGAAAAAAGGGGGGACCTTAAATGCGTGTGCTATCTGCAGCACGCAGATTATCTAAGCGGTATTCCAGTTCCATGTCTGGCTTAGGATTCCCTGATTAAAGTGTGCTATTGCTACTCTGATGGGAGCTCGCAATTTGAACAAGTCCTGCCTGAAGAAAAAAATGTAATGGGTTACACAGGGACCTGGGTGTCATGTCTGGTCTGTAGAAACCGTTCCACACACTGTGCCAACCGCTGGCCGGTGGCCAGTCAGTAACTAACATGAGAAAACAAGGAAAAACACAGCTTTCGGTGTGTGTGAACATTGTTCCGCAAACCGGACCTTTCTACCAATTTCCATTTCTAAAATATACGTGATCAAAGATTTAAAGACAATTTTGTAACATACTGTATGCGCATAGAAGAGCGGCTAAATGTGGTTGCCTCTGCGTTTTTAATAGACTAAAACGAAGGAACAATCTAAAGTTCGTCCTCCTTTAAAGACTTTTAACTATAGGCTATTACAGTCTACTTCCAATCAATAGAATTTCCATAGGCACGAGAAAGGTTTCAGGTTTACCTCGGACAGTTGCATAGAGATCCCTCCAGCAAGCCTATGTACGCCTTCAGAACTAGGACCAATCCGGGGAAATCCGGACGTATTGCAGCCCTAGTTGGGGGTGAAACGGTGAGCGCAATTGTTCCCTTATGAATATATGAAGACGAAAGGAATCTTGTCTCGTTTTAGCCACAGTTTGCATTCCGTTTTATAGGTAATGTGTGATGAAGGCCACAACCGCAAAATCATTTCAGTATTCTGCTATTTATTTGTGTGGAAGGTAAATATTTCGTACAGAAACCTACGTCACCGGCTACATACGTATGCACCATGTTTTTAGTTTTACAGATAATGTCATAGCTATTAAAAATTCACAAGCACAAATTTTCAGGACTATCTGTATGGCATTAGGAAACTGTATGGAGCTAGGAGAGATTATTTAACATTTATTAATCCGTATTAAAACCGTGATATATTAAAATGATTTTCTATTTAAATAGTTATTTTCTGCTATTTGGTTTTGCGCGAGTGAAATTTTTCAGTTGATTTCTAACAGTGTGGTGAAATTACAGCGGGACATGTGAACTTCAGGTTTATTTCAGTTTATCTTCAAATGAGTAAACAAATACACTCCTGGAAATTGAAATAAGAACACCGTGAATTCATTGTCCCAGGAAGGGGAAACTTTATTGACACATTCCTGGGGTCAGATACATCACATGATCACACTGACAGAACCACAGGCACATAGACACAGGCAACAGAGCATGCACAATGTCGGCACTAGTACAGTGTATATCCACCTTTCGCAGCAATGCAGGCTGCTATTCTCCCATGGAGACGATCGTAGAGATGCTGGATGTAGTCCTGTGGAACGGCTTGCCATGCCATTTCCACCTGGCGCCTCAGTTGGACCAGCGTTCGTGCTGGACGTGCAGCCCGCGTGAGACGACGCTTCATCCAGTCCCAAACAAGCTCGATGGGGGACAGATCCGGAGATCTTGCTGGCCAGGGTAGTTGACTTACACCTTCTAGAGCACATTGGGTGGCACGGGATACATGCGGACGTGCATTGTCCTGTTGGAACAGCAAGTTCCCTCGCCGGTCTAGGAATGGTAGAACGATGGGTTCGATGACGGTTTGGATGTACCGTGCACTATTCAGTGTCCCCTCGACGATCACCAGTGCTGTACGGCCAGTGTAGGAGATCGCTCCCCACACCATGATGCCGGGTGTTGGCCCTGTGTGCCTCGGTCGTATGCAGTCCTGATTGTGGCGCTCACCTGCACGGCGCCAAACACGCATACGACCATCATTGGCACCAAGGCAGAAGCGACTCTCATCGCTGAAGACGACACGTCTCCATTCGACCCTCCATTCACGCCTGTCGCGACACCACTGGAGGCGGGCTGCACGATGTTGGGGCGTGAGCGGAAGACGGCCTAACGGTGTGCGGGACCGTAGCCCAGCTTCATGGAGACGGTTGCGAATGGTCCTCGCCGATACCCCAGGAGCAACAGTGTCCCTAAATTGCGGGGAAGTGGCGGTGCGGTCCCCTACGGCACTGCGTAGGATCCTACGGTCTTGGCGTGCATCCGTGCGTCGCTGCGGTCCGGTCCCAGGTCGACGGGCACGTGTACCTTCCGCCGACCACTGGCGACAACATCGATGTACTGTGGAGACCTCACGCCCCACGTGTTGAGCAATTCGGCGGTACGTCCACCCGGCCTCCCGCATGCCCACTATACGCCCTCGCTCAAAGTCCGTCAACTGCACATACGGTTCACGTCCACGCTGTCGCGGCATGCTACCAGTGTTAAAGACTGCGATGGAGCTCCGCATGCCACGGCAAACTGGCTGACACTGACGGCGGCGGTGCACAAATGCTGCGCAGCTAGCGCCATTCGACGGCCAACACCGCGGTTCCTGGTGTGTCCGCTGTGCCGTGCGTGTGAACATTGCTTGTACAGCCCTCTCGCAGTGTCCGGAGCAAGTATGGTGGGTCTGACACACCGGTGTCAATGTGTTCTTTTTTCCATTTCCAGGAGTGTATACGTGGGCTATCCACAAAGTACATTACGGTTTTGGAATTAAAAATAAATAAAGTATTGAAATTTTTTTTTATTATATACAGATGAAAGCCACGCTTAAATACTACTTTTCTACACAGTTGCCATTTAAATTAAGGCACTTATCGTAGCGATGGACGAGCTTGGAAATTCCTTCGTCGTAAAATTCGGCCGCCTGCGCCTTCAACCACGTGGTTACCTCTTCTTGAAGCTGTGGGTCGTCATCAAAACGCTGCATAGCCAACCACTTCTTCATTGCTGGGAATAAGTGGAAGTCGCTCGGTGCCAGGTCGGGACTGTACGGCGGATGAGGAAACAACTCCCACTTAAGATTCGATAACTTCACGAGTGGCATTTGCCTTGTGGGCCCGGGCGTTGTCGTGAATCAGCAAGATCTTTGAGCCCAACTTTCCCCTGCGCTTGTTTTGTATTGCTCTTCTGAGGTTGTGCAGAGTTTGGCCATACCTTCGAGAGTTTATTGTAGTGCCTCTTTCCAGGAAATCTACAAAAATCATTTTTCCACCGGGTTACTGATTAACCACGTGGTTGAAGGAGCAGGCGGCCGAATTTTACGGCGAAGGAATTTCCAAGTTCGTCCATCGCTACGATAAGTGCCTTAATTTAAATGGCAACTATGTAGAAAAGTAGTATTTAAGTGTGGCTTTCATCTGTGTATAATAAAAAAATTCCAATACTTTATTTATTTTTAATTCCAAAACGTAATGTACTTTGTGGATAGCCCTTGTATCGTTTGTTCTGAACTGTAATTATTTGAAATTTGACTGCTTTCTTTTAACAAGTAAGGGCATTGCTTCACTGTATGTGTACATTTAGGTAGAAGCCTATTGACGTTTCATTGTATTTATCTGTGTTTTACTGTGAAACTTGTAAGCTCTGGGAAAAAACCCAAAGGAATTGTTATTTGCATCGACTAGCAACGATAATAGCAGTGCTTGTGCGTTGTAAAATCTTTGGGTAGGGAGTTGTTGCGCAGAGCGCGCCGAGAGAGGGGACGGGTTACAGCGCTTGTACCGTGCGAAGTGTTGTAGTAAGGCTCTCGCAGTAGAGAGTACGATTTTCGGCGGCATCATGTACGCGCTCCGGCCTGATGTCAGGAGCTGGAGTGCGGACAGTGGACGGGCGGAAGACGCTGTATTAATTACGATTGCCCGTTCCTATAATTAGCCATGGCTCCACAATATGCTACTGTCTTCAACAACAGCAGCAGTTCCAGCAACACAGTTTCGTCGTCGGCTCCGAGTTTTGTCGTATGCACAGCACTGAAGTAAGACTGTTCATTGGTAGAAAGTATTAACGGCTAACCCAGCAGCAGAACTGAATGTGATTTGATTGATAAGGTTTATTTAAATAATAATCAGTTAAACTCAGGGCGATTGTGTCCTCATTGGCCCCAGACATTGTTGCCAAGCAGGATCCTTGTTCCTTTTTTTCCTAATATGCTAACTGAGTGTCATAAGAAACAAATTGAATAGTTACAGCCAGTTTATTAATGAATAATTTCTGTTTTAAGAATTTTACCCTGAGTCTACTTTCAATTAACTGTTGTACAACAGAGGCTTCGGTATATGACTAAAGTAAAGCAATTTCATTTTTCAAGTTTGAGAATCAATCACTGGAAAAATTCAAAATCTAAAGAAATGCACAAATTAAGAGTGCGGAAATTTTATTTATTTTACATATACCTTGGAGCACATGGCTGTTCGGTTTGGTACGTATCCTAGTATTTAGTTCTGTTCAAGTCAGCAAAAAGCGCTCAGTTGTTCAGACAATAATATGAAATCCAATTCGCAAAATAAGTACCGGCAATGTAAAAAATTCTTGCTTTTTTTCTAAATTTCTTCGATGACGTTATCCTGAGGTCACTGAAAGTCATTGCTCACGTAACTAACGAAGTTCAGTACTAACATACAGTTTAATTGCATATTTTCAAATCATTACTCGATTGCTTTTCTCAAAATTTAATGTCAAACATAACGTAAGAGTGACTTCTCAGTTTTCTTTATCATTACATACTCACTTAAAATTAGTGTAAAAAAACCGTGGCAACCTTTAGTTGCCACTTCATTGTTTAATAATACATGTTTTTCTTTCCCATCATCTTGTACAGGATTTTGGATGTCAATTGCCCTAGTGGGCTGGCGACCGTTAATTACTTCCTTTTCGTTCATTAGTGTAACTTTTGGATGCTTGATCAGTGGTACCCCTTTCTGTCCAGTGTTGTTCGTGAGTGAATGCGCAAAATAACTTTCATTTTCCAAATTATAGCCCTGTTCGGTTTAAATACTTTTACTTTTAGTAGACTTTCCATCAGAAGGGTCGGTTGTACACTTTCCTCCTCCTTATCGGTATCTCTTCTTCGGGAAAGATAGACTTAAACAATTAGAAAAAATCTAGTAGGCATACACGCAATCCACGGTCATATTTCATATCGCAAGCAGGATAGGCCGATTAGTAAGAGGGAGGCTACAAAGTTGGTTCATCAGGCGTGGAAAAATAGAGCAACAGAAGGGGAATTTGCCACTCAGTATAGTGAACTGATTGGCAATGGAGCAAAGGGGTTTATCAATATTCCAAAATGTCAGAAAATTTATTCCACTTACTATTGAACAATATGGAAATTCATCTGAAAGCGAAACACACGGTAGAGAAAAGCGATTAAGTGAAGAGAATGGCTCGCCGTTTGCTCGAGGTTAGTATATAATATAATTAACGCACTCTGACAGTCTGCTGGTAATTGTATGAAATCAACATTCATCATTATTGGCTCCTGTTTATACGATCTTCAGTGTTTTCTTCCGTTCCGCGCGATACTGACTCGTTGCTGCTGAGAGAACCTGTGAAATTTTCGTTTGTTATATCCCTTCCGTCTACTTTTTTCAGATATTTGGCCACTGAAGATTGGTAAGCACGATTTATTTTAGCAATCACATCCAGGATAGTTTGGTTGAAAAGAGCGTACGAGACACCTGGAAGGTAATTACAGACAATGTGATGACAAACTGATGCCTACTCTGACAGAAGAAATGTGGAAGCACATTGCTAGCGATTTTTATCAGATGTGTAATTCTTTCAACTGTGCAGGAGCACTCTGTGGCAAACATGTTACTATTCAGGCTCTTTCGAATACTAGATCACTATTCTTTAATTACAAAAATACATTGTAGACTACATAACTTTGCTCCCTCTTGTAGATGCTCAGTGTTACTACACTCCTGGAAATGGAAAAAAGAACACATTGACACCGGTGTGTCAGACCCACCATACTTGCTCCGGACACTGCGAGAGGGCTGTACAAGCAATGATCACACGCACGGCACAGCGGACACACCAGGAACCGCGGTGTTGGCCGTCGAATGGCGCTAGCTGCGCAGCATTTGTGCGCCGCCGCCGTCAGTGTCAGCCACTTTGCCGTGGCATACGGAGCTCCATCGCAGTCTTTAACACTGGTAGCATGCCGCGACAGCGTGGACGTGAACCGTATGTGCAGTTGACGGACTTTGAGCGAGGGCGTATAGTGGGCATGCGGGAGGCCGGGTGGACGTACCGCCGAATTGCTCAACACGTGGGGCGTGAGGTCTCCACAGTACATCGATGTTGTCGCCAGTGGTCGGCGGAAGGTGCACGTGGCCTTCGACTTGGGACCGGACCGCAGCGACGCACGGATGCACGCCAAGACCGTAGGATCCTACGCAGTGCCGTAGGGGACCGCACCGCCACTTCCCAGCAAATTAGGGACACTGTTGCTCCTGGGGTATCGGCGAGGACCATTCGCAACCGTCTCCATGAAGCTGGGCTACGGTCCCGCACACCGTTAGGCCGTCTTCCGCTCACGCCCCAACATCGTGCAGCCCGCCTCCAGTGGTGCCGCGACAGGCGTGAATGGAGGGACGAATGGAGACGTGTCGTCTTCAGCGATGAGAGTCGCTTCTGCCTTGGTGCCAATGATGGTCGTATGCGTGTTTGGCGCCGTGCAGGTGAGCGCCACAATCAGGACTGCATACGACCGAGGCACACAGGGCCAACACCCGGCATCATGGTGTGGGGAGCGATCTCCTACGCTGGCCGTACACCACTGGTGATCGTCGAGGGGACACTGAATAGTGCACAGTACATCCAAACCGTCATCGAACCCATCGTTCTACCATTCCTAGACCGGCAAGGGAACTTGCTGTTCCAACAGGACAATGCACGTCCGCATGTATCCTGTGCCACCCAATGTGCTCTAGAAGGTGTAAGTCAACTACCCTGGCCAGCAAGATCTCCGGATCTGTCCCCCATTGAGCATGTTTGGGACTGGATGAAGCGTCGTCTCACGCGGTCTGCACGTCCAGCACGAACGCTGGTCCAACTGAGGCGCCAGGTGGAAATGGCATGGCAAGCCGTTCCACAGGACTACATCCAGCATCTCTACGATCGTCTCCATGGGAGAATAGCAGCCTGCATTGCTGCGAAAGGTGGATATACACTGTACTAGTGCCGACATTGTGCATGCTCTGTTGCCCGTGTCTATGTGCCTGTGGTTCTGTCAGTGTGATCATGTGATGTATCTGACCCCAGGAATGTGTCAATAAAGTTTCCTCTTCCTGGGACAATGAATTCACGGTGTTCTTATTTCAATTTCCAGGAGTGTATATTGCTACTGATGTCGGGACATACGGAAACAAAATATACATTAATATATAATCAGACTTATATGTATGTACCTAACATTGGTTTTTATGTCTGCTCCTGTTTTATTCCAGTGTGTATTCTTTAGCTTTGTCTCCACATATTTGGGATTGAGAACTCATACAACACAGGCTGGTTGCATAGTACTTCAATAAGTTTTTCATCATTCATGTTTATGATGATAAAACATTGCTCGACAACACAACAACATGACCGTGTCGCGGTCGTAAAATGAGAAAATAATGGCCGCAAGAGATACAGCGATTACGGTATGCCGTCGGCGGGAGCAGGGTTTGCCCTGTCAAGGTCTCGCCAAGGGCGAATGTGAACACCGTCCTTCGATTCCTAGGACAGTACCTCCAAACACGTCGGCGGTATAACGGGCCGGTCACTGCACTGTTGCGTCGCTGATGTATTTGAAGCGGTCTTAAGCATCCAGCACCTGGAACGATGATACGGAGAGCAATTTGGTATGCAGCACTATTACCTCCATTCTCAAAGACGGTAATTTCCTCAGCAGGCACTACATTACTGAGTTTTTAAGACCACTACTGTGCACCATGCTCGAGGTATCGGTGACGTAATCTTTCAACAAGATAAAGCAGGGCTACATGTTGCCTATTGTACTTAGTGTTCTCGGCACACACTTGACACTGTGCATCTCGGAATACCGGGTTCCTTAACGATTTCCGAAACGGAATGTCCCATGCATCTAGCTCCAGCTATCATCCTGCGTTCAAGGTCTGTTAATTCCCATCCTGTGCCCATAATAGCGTTGAACATTGCAATACCCAAATCCTCGAAAAATAAGTGAACAATATACCTATTTAGAAAAGCAGATGAAAATTGGCTTGACCCCTTCCTAAGAGACAATCTCCACTCATTCCAAATTAATAATATAAGTGTAGACCAGATGTGTCTTAAATTCAAAGAAATAGTATCGGCAGCAATTGAGAGATTTATACCAAATAAATTAACAAACGACGGAACTGATCCTCCTTGGTACACAAAGCGGGTTAGAACGCTGTTGCAGAAACAACGAAACAAACATGTCAAATTTAAACAGACGCAAAATCCCCAAGATTGGCGATCTTTTATAAAAGCTGGAAATTTAGCACGGACTTCAATGCGAACAGATTCCACAACGAAACTTTGTCTCTAAACCTGGCAGAAAATCCAAAGAGATTCTGGTCGCATGTGAAGTATGTTAGCGGCAAGAAACAATCAATGCCTTCTCTGCACGATAGCAATGGAGATACTATCGAAGACAGTGCTGCCAAAGCAGAGTTACTAAACACAGCCTTCCGAAATGCCTTCACAAAAGAAGACGAAGTAAATATTCCAGAACTCGAACCGAGAACAGCTGTCAACATGAGTAACGTAGAAGGAAATATCCTCGGAGTAGTGAAACAACTTAAATCACTTAATAAAAGCAAGTCTTCTGGTCCAGACTGTACACCAATTAGGTTTCTTTCGGAGTATGCTAATGCAGTAGCTCCATACTTAACAATCATATACTATCGTTCGTTCGTCGAAAGATCCGTACCCAAAGACTGGAAAGTTGCACAGGTCACACCAAGATTCGAGAATGCTAGTAGGAGTAATCCACTAAATTACAGGCCCATATCGTTAATGTCGATAAGTAGCAGGATTTTAGAACATATATTGTGTTCGAACATTATGAATTACCTCGAAAAAAACTGTCTATTGACACACAGTCAACATGGGTTTAGAAAACATCATTCCTGCGAAACACAACTAGCTCTTTTCTCACATGAAGTTTCGAGTGCCATTGACAAGGGATTTCAGATCGATTCCGTATTTCTGGATATGCGGAAGGCTTTTGACACTGTACCACACAAGCTGCTCGTAGAGAAATTGCGTACTTACTGAATATCGTCTCAGTTATGTGACTGGATTTGTGATTTCCTGCCAGAGTGGTCACAGTTCGTAGTAATTGAAGGAAAGTCATCGAGTAAAACAGAAGTGATTTCAGGCGTTCCTCAAGGCAGTGTTGTAGGCCCTTTGCTGTTCCTTATCTATATAAACGATTTTGGAGACAATCTGAGCAGCCGTCTTCGGTTTTTTGCAGATGACGCTGTCGTTTATCTGCTAATACAGTCATCATAAGATAAAAACAAACTGCAAAACGATTTAGAAAGTATATCTAAATGGTGCAAAAAATGGCAATTTGCCCTAAATAACGAAAAGTGTGATGTCATCCACATGAGTGCTAAAAAGCGTTAAACTTCGGTTACACGATAAATCAGTCAAATCTAAAAGCCGTAAATTCAACTAAATACCTAGGTATTACAATTACGAACAACTTAAATTTGAAGGAACACATAGAAAATGTTGTGGTGAAGGCTAACGAAAAACTGGGTTTTTTTTTGGCAGGACACTTAGAAAATGTAATAGACCTACTAAGGAGCCCCCTACACCACACTTGTCCGTCCTCTTTTAGAATACTGCTGCGCGGTGTGGGATCCTTACCAGATAGGACTGACAGAGTACATCGAAAAAGTTCAAAGAATGGCAGCACGTTTTACAGTATCGCGAAATATGGGAGAGAGTGTAACAGAAATGATACAGGATTTGGGCTGGATATCATTAAAAGAAAGGCGTTTTTCATTGCGGCAGGATCTTCTCACGAAATTTCAATCACCAATTTTCTCCTCCGAATGCGAAAATATTTTGTTGACACCGAAGTATACAGGGAGGAACGATCACCACGATAAAATAAGGGAAATCAGAGCTCGTACGGAAAGATATGGGTGTTCATTCTTTCCACGCGCTATACGAGATTGGAATAATAGAGAATTCTGAAGGTGGTTCGATGAACCCTCGGCCAGGCATTTGAATGTGATTTGCAGAGTATCCATGTAGATGTAGATGAAAACCTTTTTAAAATTTATCGCCCGAGTTCAAATGACAGCTCCGCCAATGCACTGCCCTTTTATACCTTACATATGTGATACTACCGCTATCAGCACATCGCTATCGCATGACTTTCATCACCTCAGTGTAGTGATCAAGTGTTCGAAAGACCCTAAATAGTTAGGTGATTCCCATCCACTATCCCTCTACAGTTGGGAAAATCCCACATTTCATAAAAATCACTAGCAATAACCGGCCAATGTGGCCTAGCGGTTCTAGGCGCTTCAGTCTGGAACCGCGCGACCGCTACGGTCACAGGTTCGAATCCTGCCTCGGGCATGGATGCGTGTGATGTCCTTAGGTTAGCTACGTTTAAGTAGTTCTAAGTTCTAGGGGACTGATGACCTCAGATGTTAAGTCCCATAGTGCTCAGAGCCATTTGAACCATTTTTTGAACCCTAGTAATAGTCTTCCACATTTATTCTGTTGGCGTAGGCATCAATTCGTCCGTCATATTCTCTTTAACTATCTTGCTGCTCTCTTGTGAACCGTACTATGCCCCATGCATTAACTAAATGTTTAGATTATCTCCAATTTGTTCAAAAGTAAGTTGAATGAATTTTCTGGCATTCTGATACATTCCTAAACCCCTTTGATCCGTCGTTCATAAGTTCACTTTACAGAGTTGTAAATTCTACCTCTGTCACTCTATTTCGCTAAGCCTGATGAACACATTTCCATTTTTTCTCTCTTCATCCGAAATCGCCACAATTAGCGTGAGAACATCGTCCAAGAGCTTCGACATCCCGGCCACTCAAGGGCACTGCCACACACTGGAAAAGCACTGGCCGTTGTTGAATACGTGTCACTATAGCATCACAGGTGGTCCAACAGTGGGCTGTTGACAGCAATGTCGTGTCACTGATGTGCGTGAAGCAGCCTTTGTAGTCATGACGTTCGCAACTTGGTAACATTCTGTCTTCCCGCAGCCTCAATACGTGGATACATTCACCATGATGCTGTCCATAGAACTGCGACTCGGCCAAAACGTGACACAATTCCAATCGTGTGTCCAGTGTTGTTGGCCAAACAACATAAGTTGCGCATCTCTCTGCTGCCGTGACAAAGGAAGTCGCTGTAATGGTGACCATGCTGGCATTCTGTGGTGTTCCAGTCGTATTCACACTGTCCGTGCTGGTATTTCCCTTCCTGCACCCAAATTCATTTCACGTGTCTAGAGCAGTTATGTAGCTGTAGGATCCTGCACGACTGAGCGATCAAGGTGTCTGTACTCTCGGGCGCTAGTCGCGAGGATGCGTTGAGATCCTGCATGAAATTATGGCTCTCGTACACGCGCTGTTTTCATATTGCACGACAGTTGTGCGATCACGACCGAAAGGAGCAACGGTATCGTGGAATGATAAATCGCTGTATAAATAGGTCAAGGTCCTGCCACTGTCAAAATGTGAGACATCGTATCTACTTTGTGTGGATGCAATGAAATGCTGATCGTTTATGTATTGAAGCATGTGACAAATTATGAGAGTGCTCAAACGTTACTCTGGCTGGCTTGCACGATCACCAGATCTCTGACTCTTCGAAAACATCAGGGCATTGGTTCTTGAGACAATGACACACCACCACTACGATTCAAAGGCTCTGACATAGAGCTGCATACAGCAGCATGTAATTACGTACCTGAACCTGCTAACTAAGCTTAAATGTTCCATATGGCTCTGAGCACTATGGGACTTACCATCTGAGGTCATCAGTCCCCTCGAACTTAGTACTACTTAAACCTAATTAACCTAAGGACATCACGCACATCCATGCCCGAGGCAGGATTCGAATCTGCGACCGTAGCGGTGGTTCCAGACTGTAGCGCCTAGAACCGCTCGGCCACACCGGCCGGCTAACCAAGCTTAATTCGACTCGATACCCGACCTGGTCCTTTGTTGGTGGCAGCGTTTACAGCTCTGAATGAGAAATTTCGCATCCTGTGTAACTTCAAATCAATGCTGTATATGTCCAATAAATAAAATTTCGTTCTTATACTTCGTTCTGTTGCAGCTGTAATGACCAAAAGCGTAATATGAAGGCCTACTTCTCTGTGTGTATTATGTAATGTGTTGTTTATTTTTATGCCAAACACTGAGAAAACCATCGGATCAGATAGAGCCAGTGTTCCACCAGCAGGTGTAATCATGTCATTTTATAATAAAGCTAATAATGTAACTCTTCAGGCTTTCCCGTCGAGATCTTGACATGTGGAATTATCGGGTCTACTGCCAGATGTGCCAACACCTCAGGAGCAGTGCCAGGCGGGGGCGGGGGCGGACCGCAAACGAAGCGCCCAACGCGGGACGGGCCTCAGAAAGCTGTCACGACCAGATGGCGACCGAATCAGGCCCGGACGTCCGAGGGAGCACTGGGGAAGAGGCAACACCTTACAAGCAGCGCCAGGCGGGCGCGGACCGCGAACGGAGCGCCCGACGCGAGGCAGGCCGCAGACAACTGCCACGACTGCAGATGGTGGACGAGCCGGGCGCGGACGTCCGTGGGAGCACCAGGGAGGGGCCAAAACCTCAGGAGCAGCACCAGGCGGGCGCAGACCGCGAACAGAACGCCCGACACAGGATGGGCCTCAGACAGCTGCCACAGATGGCGACCAAGTCGGGCGCAGACGTCCAAGGGAGCACCGGGGAAGAGACAACACCTTACATGCAGCGCCAGGCGGGCGCGGACGGCAGAGCACCCAGCGCCCTCTGGGCATAAATACTGGACAAGATCCTCCAATACGGCAGTCTCAGGTAGCACCTGAAGAAGGCAACGAGTTACGTGGCCGAAATATTGTGCCAGAGCGACACATACATCCAGCAGTAGACCCGATTATTCCACATGTCAAAGCTAAGAATGTTTTATAAAACCACGAGCGAACCTAGCAATGTCTTGCAGTCGCTAAATATTTATGAGAATTCGTTATACGATCTAATCTTACTTGCTCCTACTCTCTGTCCATCTTTTCCTCTCCCCACTCTCTGTCTACCACCCCCTGCACTCTTCTCTCCATCGCCTTCTGCCACCTCTGTCCATCTCTTCCTCCCCACTCTCTACAGACATTTCCTGGCCCTTTTGCTCATCCCCTCTTCCATCCTCTCTCTGATCTTGAGCCTTGTTGTTTGTTTTTACAAATTCTGATTCTGAAGTAGTATTATTCAAATCATAAACTAATTAGCCTCACACAAAGGTTTCCTGTTATATGTGAAAACTGAATGTAGGGAGAAAACAAAGCAGCACATTCATGTGTATGCAATGTTTGTTTTAAAATGCGTGTAATGTGAAAAAATATGTATGGAAGAAACAATTTCTCTAATGGATTAAATTTCATGCTTTCATATTTAAAATTGACTGTGAGAAACAAAACAAAACCGCACATTTTCACAGCAGACCAAAATACAGCACAGCATTTTGTCTCTCGTAGTCCGTTTTAGCAGGAAAGTAGTCACTATTGTTTAAAATACATGTATCGCATGTCCGTCTGAATATTTATTACAGTAGTGTATAAAAGTTTTAATAAACCGATCACGAACTTTTCGTGATTTTTGCTGGCAGTATTTCCGTATTATATATATATTTATACATTATATTCAAAATAAGTATATCCACGTCCCTCCAAAAACTTTTACACTAACGCATAAAAATCCGAAGCAAATAGGACAAGTTGTTTTCTAGATTTTTCCGGACCGTTTCCCTATTTTATATGATATACGTTTATATTGTGAATTAAAAATATGTAGCCTACATCCGTCCTGATATGTATTAGAGTAATGTGTAATAATTTGAAGTAAATGGTTCAAGTACTTTTCGAAATTTTTGAGAAGGACGTTGAACAACGACATATCTTTATGTACACTCCTGGAAATGGAAAAAAGAACACATTGACACCGGTGTGTCAGACCCACCATACTTGCTCCGGACACTGAGAGAGGGCTGTACAAGCAATGATCACACGCACGGCACAGCGGACACACCAGGAACCGCGGTGTTGGCCGTCGAATGGCGCTAGCTGCGCAACATTTGTGCACCGCCGCCGTCAGTGTCAGCCAGTTTGTCGTGGCATACGGAGCTCCATCGCAGTCTTTAACACTGGTAGCATGCCGCGACAGCGTGGACGTGAACCGTATGTGCAGTTGACGGACTTTGAGCGAGGGCGTATAGTGGGCATGCGGGAGGCCGGGTGGACGTACCGCCGAATTGCTCAACACGTGGGGCGTGAGGTCTCCACAGTACATCGATGTTGTCGCCAGTGGTCGGCGGAAGGTGCACGTGCCCGTCGACCTGGGACCGGACCGCAGCGACGCACGGATGCACGCCAAGACCGTAGGATCCTACGCAGTGCCGTAGGGGACCGCACCGCCACTTCCTAGCAAATTAGGGACACTGTTGCTCCTGGGGTATCGGCGAGGACCATTCGCAACCGTCTCCATGAAGCTGGGCTACGGTCCCGCACACCGTTAGGCCGTCTTCCGCTCACGCCCCAACATCGTGCAGTCCGCCTCCAGTGATGTCGCGACAGGCGTGAATGGAGGGACGAGTGGAGACGTGTCGTCCTCAGTGATGAGAGTCGCTTCTGCCTTGGTGCCAATGATGGTCATATGCGTGTTTGGCGCCGTGCAGGTGAGCGCCACAATCAGGACTGCATACGACCGAGGCACACAGGGCCAACACCCGGCATCATGGTGTGGGGAGCGATCTCCTACACTGGCCGTACACCACTGGTGATCGTCGAGGGGACACTGAATAGTGCACGGTACATCCAAACCGTCATCGAACCCATCGTTCTACTATTCCTAGACCGGCAAGGGAACTTGCTGTTCCAACAGGACAATGCACGTCCGCATGTATCCCGTGCCACCCAACGTGCTCTAGAAGGTGTAAGTCAACTACCCTGGCCAGCAAGATCTCCGGATCTGTCCCCAATTGAGCATGTTTGGGACTGGATGAAGCGTCGTCTTACGCGGTCTGCACGTCCAGCACGAACGCTGGTCCAACTGAGGCGCCAGGTGGAAATGGCATGGCAAGCCGTTCCACAGGACTACATCCAGCATCTCTATGATCGTCTCCATGGGAGAGTAGCAGCCTGCATTGCTGCGAAGGTGGATATACACTGTACTAGTGCCGACATTGTGCATGCTCTGTTGCCTGTGTCTATGTGCCTGTGGTTCTGTCAGTGTGATCATGTGATGTATCTGACCCCAGGAATGTGTCAATAAAGTTTCCCCTTCCTGGGACAATGAATTCACGGTGTTCTTATTTCAATTTCCAGGAGTGTAGTAGTATAGTCATAAATCCGGTTTACAGCCACTATGCCAGCTGGTTTCCACGCACCAAGAAGAACGAGTTCAAAGGAACTATAATTACAAGAGCCATGCTATGTAGGATGTCAGTCAGCAAATAAATATGCGTACATGCGAAGGAGAAAAATATCGCGGTCCTTCAGGTGGGAGCCTAGGGAGAGGAGAACAAGGAAGACGTAAATGTCTTCTGTCTGGTTTAATGTGACCCATCAAGATTACCCCTCCCCCACCCCCTTGTGGCAAACTCTTAATTTCAGATCAGCACGTAGAGCCACGGTCTTCGAGATTATTAGTCGCTTATATACAAATCTCTCCCATCTCCTACAATTATAGCCCTTGAAGGCCAACTCAAGTACATTCAGTGATGCCTTAACGTTATCCTAGTCATTATAGATAGTGTTGTCCATATATTCCTTTCCCCGGATGATTATGCAATCTCTGCGATGTTGTGTTCACCAAACAAGTTTGACGCCCATCATAAACATAGAAGGAAGAGGATCAGTACTACAGACAGGCAGTTGCTCTACTGAAAGTGTCATACTTGCATGCTTGTAACTAGATTCGTCACAGGGTGATTAATACTGTAATAGCGATAATCTTGAAAACAATCAGTAGCAAAAAAATGTCCAAATGTGTGGGAAGTCTTATGGGCCTGAACTGCTAAGGTCATCAGTCCCTAAGCTTACACACTACTTACCTCAATTATCCTAATGACAAACACACACACCCATGCCTGAGGGAGGACTCGAACCTCCGCCAGGACGGAACAGTAGCACTAATTTATTAGAATTTATTAAAAGATTATACATTACGGGTTGTGTAGATATTTCTGTGTGTGCTATCTTTACACTTACAGACAACGTGTTGGTTGTTTTTTTCTCTGTGTCGAATAGTTTTCCCACAAACATGTCATAAAGTTTACGATCTGATGTTTTCTGCATGATCATAAGTGAACCACTGAGTGGACTACGCCTGTCGGTATAAACTGACCGTTTTGCGAAAACGCGCTCATACTTCAAAACCAAACCTGCTGCTAACGGTAAAATAAGTATTAAGGACTTGCTGTTGCCACACAAAAATCCCTATACTATGAGGTATTAACAATCGCAAAACCATGCGGGCTTGTAATAGCCATAGCTATTAGTCGGTGAATGACCTAAACACTGATGTCGGCCGGCCGAAATGGCCGAGCAGTTCTAGGCGCTACAGTCTGGAACCGCGCGACTGCTACTGTCGCAGGTTCGAATCCTGCCACGGGCATGGATGTATGTGATGTTCTTAGGTTAGTTAGGTTTAAGTAGTTCTAAGTTTTAGGGGACTGATGACCTCAGATTTTAAGCCCTATACTGCTCAGAGCCATTTGAACCATTTTTTGTAGGAAAAAGTCGCCACCGCGGCATGTGTGGCCAAGTAAATAGACAAGCCTCAGTCCGTCACTTGCATCGTGGATGTTCTCTTTTCAGTAAGAAAGTAGTCACCTTCATTACAAACAGGCAAGAGAGGCTTTGTTCCAGTATGTTATATTGGGAGATTTATCTCTCGTACATCCTCCAACTGAAATAAAAATTAATAATAAATGCTTGAGGAAAGTAAAGAGAGGTGCCGCCTCCCGATTGGCTATTGCAATCACTGATTTGGCGAGCCAATCGGGAGATGAAGGTTCCAAAAGACACTAGTTGCTCGGACCTCAAAAAAATGGTTCACATGGCTCTTAGCACGATTGGATTTAATATCTGAGGTCATCAGTCCCCTAGGCTTAGAACTACTTAAACCTAACTAACCTAAGGACAGCACACAAATCCATGCCCGCGGCAGGATTCGAACCTGCGACCGTAGCAGCAGCGCGGTTCCGGACTGTAGCGCCTAGAACCGCTCGGCCACAGCGGCCGGCTGTTGGGACTTCGCGATCTGCAGTTGCAGCTGGGATGTCGACAAGGGGAGAGATGGCATACCACTTCAGGTTTGAATGATGTGCAACTTTGGTGAGTGGCTGCACATACATTTCTCTGCTCGTTCGGTGTGGCATAGTTAATTCTGAACGGAGGAATGAGTAGAGGATGCTACTTGCGATTATTGACAGTCGCTCAATGATGTAGCTGTGGTAAGTGTTGTGTCTAGGAATCCTGCATACTCGGTTCACTACATAAACAATCAGACAACTCATATTATGGCCGTGCGGTTCTAGGCGCTCCAGTCCGGAGCCGCGCTGCTACAGTCGCAGGTTCGAATCCTGCCTCGGGCATGGGTGTGTGTGATGTCCTTAGGTTAGTTAGGTTTAAGTAGTTCTAAGTTCTAGGGGACTGATGACCACAGCAGTTGAGTCCAATAGTACTCAGAGCCATTTTGAACTCATATTAATGAGTTCTATTGCAACTAGACAAATACAAATACTTAACTTTGATTACACAGATGTGCCGTAAGCAAAGGGCGATATACAAAATCAACTGAACTGCAGTGACTGTTGATCTCTAACTGTGCTACGTAGAGATTGCTTATGAAGAGGCTACGACGCGTCGACTAACGAAGTGCCTAACGTTGAAGCTGCTTAGGAAGTGGGCTGCCACTACTTGGGCGCGGCGCTTATCTCGTCTTCATCTTGCAGCCCGCACCCGGTAGCTGTGTGGTCAGCGTGACAGAATGTCAATCCTAAGGGCCCGGGTTCGATTCCCGGCTGCGTCGGAGATTTTATCCGCTCAGGGACTGGGAGTTGTGTTGTCCTAATCATCATTTCATCCCCATCGATGACCAAGTCGCTGAAGTGGCGTCAAATCGAAAGACTTGCACCCGGCGAACGGTCTACCCGACGGGAGGCCCTAGTCACACGACATTTACATTTACCTCACGGCTGCTGCTGTCGCGTTGTCCTCGTGAAGGGAGGTCGGTCAGCGGGCGATTGGCTGACCTCTTCTTACAGCCCTCTCTTCACTGTCCTTCGCGACTGGCCTGCCGGTGCTAACTTTACGACGTAACAGTAAGTGATCGACATAGTCATCGACTTACGCATCTTGAACGACTACGATTTTTATGTGTAATTCCTTAAGGCAATTGTGAATGGGACATGTTTATAGCAATAAAAATCTAGTTAACATGACTTTCCTGTAGTCTGGATGGTTATCCGGTGCCGACCTTAACAAACTACATGCAGAGTCTTGTGTGTATCTGCTGTGCAAGAGGGCGCAGGAATGACCGTTCGGGTTGTTTGGACCGGGAATAGTGGTCCTAGGGCAATATGAAGCAGATCCTGGTCGGCTGGTTTCCAAAGGGACGGATTTCCATACGCACTAGCTTTGCTCGGTCACGGCACTGTACTTTGTTCTTGCTTATGCGCTGTTTCATTTCAATTCGAACTGCAGGAAACCTTGCAATTTTTTTGCGGAGGTTCATTTTCCTGTCATCTGCAGCAGAGTTAAGTTAGCATCCTTTGCAAAATCGCTGGTCTGATAAGGAAGCGCTTCCGGGGTTTTTGAAAGGTCAAAGTTACCGCAATTTAATAAAATTCCGAGTTTGAGCTATGAGTCTCAGAATCATTTAATTATTAAATAAAATTCAAAATTGAATATAACGTTCTAGGGTTTCCAGCCGCGTCAGTTGGTTAAAACTACACGAGCTTTCGGCCAAGCACTCCTTGGCCATTGTCAAGTGTTATGACTGAGTCGTAACACTTGACAATGGCCAAGGAGTGCTTGACGAAAGCTTGTTAACCAGTAGGCGCGGTTGGAGACCCGAGAACATTTTATTCAATGTTATCGCCGCGAGAGCCTCTGCATTCATACAAAATTCAAAATGATCATATTATTACATAGTTTGAGGTGCTAATTACGGGATATTTTTATAACTCAAATTTGATGTAATTTTTCTTAAGTTTCATTTCTTTCTGAAAAAAGAGGAATAAAAACTGTGCCATACTGTTCAGCTTTTGATTTAAAAACGATATTCGAAAAAAATTTATAGTATCTTCAGTGGACGGCTATAGAAAAAAAATAGAAGTAGACTGAAACACGGCAAAAACCGCTGTCTGCGCTACGCTGTATTACGCAACATAACTCTGCGAGGCCTCTTCTCCTGTCCAACGGCAGCCGGCAGCCCATCGCAACCTACTAGCCGACCACTGTATTACTGGACGTGGTAGAGAGGGCGAATCGGTCTGCATATTATGAGCTTTAATCGTGATGTTTCACGAGCGCATATGGAACCACTTGGCTATATGCACAATAGCAATCATTCACAGTGCGATGCACTGTCCTCAGTCACCACTGTACTTGCTTATTGTAACAGTTTCCAATAACGGCCACGGGAGGCCAAGTGAAATAATATCGTGGTAGAGTAATAAGTAGAGCACAAGCATAAATATTTGTTATTGACTATTGGTTGCCACATTTCAGGCAAGGGGCTCCAAAGAACTTAAAAATGAAATCAACTTGTAATAAAAATAAGTTCAAGCCTATGTAAGCTTAGTTTTCATGAAAATTATGCTTATGCTTAATACATGAAATAAAATTTTTAAATTATTAATGCTATGCTACTGTTATATAACTCCATCAATATCAGACATACAACTTTAAAATGTTTCCAGAATGAGATTTTCACTCTGCAGCGGAGTGTGCGCTGATATGAAACTTCCTGGCAGATTAAAACTGTGTGCCGGACCGAGACTCGAACTCGGAACCTTTGCCTTCCGCGGGCAAGTGCTCTACCAACTGAGCTACCCGAGAGCACTTGTTCGCAGAAGGCAAAGGTTCCGAGTTCGAGTCTCGGTCCGGCACACAGTTTTAATCTGCCAGGAAGTTTCAACTTTAAAATGAATTGTAGTTCACAGAAAAACGATATATGACTGTTGAGTTACACGACAGACAGATAGTTTCGTTCGGAAAATGGCGCAAACTTTTCCGAATTTTAGCTCGAAAACTAGTAAACATTTATCAGGTCTACAACTTTGCTTCTGCAGTTTTGCATTATAAGGCTATAGCAGCAGGTGATGGTGTAGGTGGTAGGTCAAAGTGTTATACAGTAATCTTAGGCATTTGTAAACAGAACGCTATGAAAATATTTGTCGATTTGTGATTGAATCATCAAGTTATTCTCGACTGTATATGTTAAGCTGTGAGCCCAATTCTCGCCGTCTGTGGAAAGTTTTAATTTTCTGCCTTAACATTAAAAAGTACGCGGCTGACGCTCATAAAATTCAGACTAGCACCTTTGGTGAGGGACTTATTAGTGAAAGAACGTGCAGAGAATGTTTTCAACGCTTCAAGTCGAGTAAGAGTTTCAGTAGGACATCAAAGGAACTTAAAACCACTGCTGAAAAAGCTAGGTTACAACAGTGGACGGCTACTACCTACCTTCCCCATGGTTGGAAAAGAGTTGTTGAAGCTCTACGTCCAGGCCATGACAGGGGATGGACAACTTGGAAGTCCCTGAATAGACTGAGATCCGGAGTTGGAAGACCAAAAGTTAACTTGGCGAGATGGGGATACACTGATCCAAATGATATTCGGTGTGACTGTGGAGAAGAACAGTCAGTTCGCTACATGCTCTGGTGTCGATTATGCCCAGTCTAATACACAGAAGATGATCTTCAACAAGCAATAGAAAATGCACTGGAAGTGGCTAAGTTTTAGTCAAAAATGTGTAAAATGTATGTACATGTACTTGTATGTTTCTGACACGAGAATAATGATAAAACGCTTCAAGAATGGTGATTCCGACCTCGAAGACCGGCATGGTGGTGGAAATTTTTGTGATGGTAAGTTACTGTGGGATCAAGCTGCTGAGGTCATCGGTCCCTAGGCTCACACGCTACTTAATCTAACTTAAACTAACTTAAGCTGAGGACAACACAGACGCCCATACCCGAGGGAGGGCTCGAACCTTGGACGGGGAGAGCAGCGTGAACCATGGCAAGGCGCCTCAAACAACGCGGCTACCCTGCGCTGCGCATGACGGTGGAAGAGACACTATTTCCAAAGATACTGAAACCGACGGAAACAACAACAAAAGATCGTTATCGAAAGCAGTTGATGCATTTGGTCCGACCACTGAAAGACAAATGACCGCAGTACAGCTGTAGACATGAAAATGTGATTTTTTTCAGCAGGACAATGCTCGGCCCCGTGTCGCAAAATTCGTGAGAAAGTAATTAGAAACGTTGGAATGGGAAGCCCTACCTCACCCTCTCTGTTCTACAGACATTGCTCCTTCCGACTACCATCTTTTTAGATCAATGGCAGGCGGCCTGGATGAGCCGTACTTCCGGTCACATGAACAAATGCAGACTTTGATCTATTCATGAATCTCCTCAAAAGACACAAAGCTCTTCCGCCACGGGGTTGGTGTGCTGCCAGAAAACTGGGAGAAACTAGTGGCCAACGACTTCGGATACTCTGAATCGTAAGTTTCTTGTAAGTTATTCACAATAAAGCCTCAAACTTCGAGGAAAAACGGTGGAAGCGAAGTTGTAGACCTAATAAGAGATACCTTTATGAAAGTTGTTTTCATTTCCAGCACAGTGAGGTGACAAGTCATGGGACACTGATATGCACATGTACAATTGCAGTAGTATCGCATACGCAAGGTATGGAAGGACAGTGGATTGGCGGAGTTGTCATTTGTTTCAGGTGATAAATGTGAAAGGGCTCCCTACGTGATTATGGTCACACGACGGCAATTAGCAGACTCTGAACGCGGGATGGTAGTTGGAGCTAGACGCGTGGGATATTCCATTTCGGAAATCGTTACGGAATTCAATACCGCGAGATCCACATTGTCAAGAGTGTTCAAGAGTACCGTACTTCAGGTATTACCTCTCACTACAGACATCGCAGTGGCCGACGAGCTTCACTTAACAACTGAGAAGAGTGACGTTTGCGCAGAGTTATCAGTGCCAATAGGAACACTACGTGGAATAAACGCAGAAATCAACGTGGGACGCACGACGAACGTATTCGTTAGAGTTACTACCAGTAATGAACAGCCTGGGTGGCTGACTAGTGGGATAAGGATATCATGCAGAACAAAGCGGGAATTGTATCAAAAAGTTAGAAGTAGTCACAATCAAGCTACACTAGCCCATTACAAACAGTATTGTAAGGTGCTTAAAAATGTTATTAGGAAGGCAAAGAGTATGTGGTATGCAAGTAGAATAGCTAATTTGCGGGATAAAATTAAAACCATATGGTCAGTTGTGAAGGAAGTGTCTGGTCAGCAGCACAAGGTCGACGCTGATATAAAGTCAGTTCACAGCAAAAATATTTCTGTTACTGATAACTCAGATATAAGTACAGTATTTGACAATCATTTTCTGAGCATTGCTGGTGAATTAAATAAAAATTTAGTTTCTACAGGAAATCATATAACTTTCTTGGCAAATGCCTTTCCGAGATTGATGTCTGAAATACTTCCCTGTGATACAGACAAGAGGGAGACTGAGTCAATAATTAAATCACTGAGGACTAAGGACTCTCATGGTTATGATGGAGTAGCTAGCAGAATATTAAAGTACTGCGCTGCACATGTTAGCCCTGTATTTAGCCATATTTGTAATTTTTTCTTTAGGAATGGTCAGTTTCCTGAGGGATTAAAGTACTCAGTAGTAAAGCCACTTTATAAAAAGGGAGAAAGGGATAATGTAGATAATTTTAGACTTATTTCTACGCCATTAGTGCTTGCAAAAGTTATTGAAAAGGCTATGTATGTAAGGATAACTGAGCATTTGTAAATCACACGATTTACTATCAAATGTACAGTTCCTCTTTAGAAGTCGTTTAACAACTGAAAATGCCATATTCTCTTTTCTCTGTGAGGTACTGGATGGGTTAAACAAAAGGTTTCAAACGCTTGGCATTTTTTTATTTAACTAAGGAATTTGATTGTGTTGATCACAAAATATTGCTCCAGAAGTTGGACCATTACGGAATACGGGGAGTAGCTCACTTTAGCAACAGGCAGCAAAACGTCATTATTCACAATGCTGATAACGGCTGCGTTGTGGGGTCTGAGTGGGGGTCAAGTGGGGAGTGCCCCAGGGATCAGTGTTGGGGCCACTCCTGTTCCTTATTTATATAAATGATATGCCCTCTAGTATTACGGGTAACTCTAAAATATTTCTGTTTGCTGATGACACTAGCTTGGTAGTAAAGGATGTTGTGTGCAACATTGGCTCGGTTTCAAATAGTGCTGTACATGACCTCAGTTCATGGCTTGTAGAAAATAAACTAACGCTAAATCACAGTAAGACTCAGTTTTTACAGTTTCTGACACACAATTCAACAAAATATGACGTTTTAATTTCACAGAACGGGCATATGGTAAGTGAAAATGAACAGTTCCAATTTCTAAGTGTTCAGCTAGATAGTAAGCTGTCGTGGAAAGCCCACGTTCAGGATCTTATTCAAAGACTTAATATTGTCATTTTTACTTTTCGACCGGTATCTGAAGTGAGTGATCGTCCGACACGAAAATTAGTCTACTCTGCTTATTTTCATTCGCTATTGTCGTATGGTATTATATTTTGGGGTAACTCTTACCATTCTAAAAGGATATTTTTGGCTCACAAACGGGTGGTTCGGGCAATAAGTGGTGTGATTTCACGAACCTCTTGTCGACCCTCTGTTCACGAGTCTGGGTATTTTGATATTGGCCTCTCAATACGTATATTCCTTGTAGTCGTTTCTTGTTACCAATATTAGTTTATTTCCATGAATAAGCAGCTTTCACTCGGTTAATACTCGGCAGAAATCAAACCTGCATTTGGATCGGACTTCCTTAACTCCTGTGCAAAAAGGTGTGCAGTATACTGCTGCATCCATTTTCAATAAGCTGCCACTCGAATTAAAAAATCTTAGCAGTAATCCACGCACTTTCGAATCGAAACTGAAGAGTTTCCTCGTGGGTCACTCCTTCTATTCTGTCAAGGAGTTCCTTGAAAAATTAAGATGATTTTTATCGTATTGCTGATAGCGTTTACTTAAACTTATGGACTGACTTTTGAAGGTTCATGAACATTTACTTTTATCTGTTATTACGTTTATATTGTAATTTCATGTACTGGCACGTTCCATGACCTTGGACATTTGCTCCTCAATTTGGTCCTACGGAACTTGACGAGTAAATAAAAAAATGAAATAACAGTGGGCGTAATATTGCTTTAATAGGCTATGCAGCAAATGACCGACGTGAGTGTCTTTGGTAATAGCACGACATCGCCTGCAGCACCTCTCAGGGGTTCGTGACGATAACGGTTAGACCAAGATGGCTGCAAAACCGAGGCCTCATCAGATGAGTCCTGCTTCCAGTTGGTAAGAGCTGATGGTATGGTTCGAGCGTGGCGTACACCCCACGATGCCATGGACCCAAATTGTCAGCAATGTATTGTACAAGCTGGTGGTGCTTCATAATCATGTGGGCTGTGTTTACATGGAATGGACTGGGTCCTCTGTTCCAACTAAACCGATCATTGACTGGAAATGGCTATATTTGGCTAGTTGCAGACCATTTGCACCCATTCAACGCTGGAATAATTATGGGTGACAATGCGCTACGTGACCGGTCCACAACTGTTCGTGGCTGGTTTGTAGAACATTCAGGACAATTCGAGCGAATGATTTGGCCACGCACATTGTCTGACATGAATCCCATCAGACATTTATGGGACATAATCGAGAGGTCATTTGGTGCACAAACTCCAGCACCGGCAACACTTTCACAATTATGGCCGCTATAGAGGCAGCGTGGATCAATATTTCTGCAGCGGATTTCCAACTACTTGTGGAGTCCATCCTACGTCGAGGTGCTGCACTACGCCGGACAAAAGGACGTCCTATATGATATTAGTTGATATTCTATGTCTTGTCATCTCAGTAAATATCGTTCCTAGACATTAATAATACAAGGTCAATTTTTTTTGTCAGGTTTGAAATGGGATTGCCGATGTGGTTTTCCAAGCCGAATGTAGTGCTATACCAGACCCTCAACTTACTTGACACGTCTTACGTGTTTTCCCATAGCCAAGTCATTATCTCTAGTCTTGCATACGCGAAGACACTAAACGTCTTTCGTCGCTCAAACCTAAAATCATACCTCGACCCGTCGTAATGTCTACCTGCGATCTATTTTGCTCACGCAGCAGGTACTCCCCCGTATCAGTACTATGTTTGGTGGCTGGCGTAGCTAGTGAAGCGACTATTTGCGAGTCGTGCGGCGGATGTATCAGCAGGTTCTTGTTACGTGCAGCCTCTATGAGGCGACTGACGGAGTCTAAGTGGACCACGCCGTAGAATGCCCGACTGGTGGCGTCATCTCTGGTCGTAGCAGTTTATCGTGAGGGACAATGGACACAGAGCGCAGAAAGTCTACATGTATTAACTGTGGTGTCACCGCCAGACACCACACTTGCTAGGTGGTAGCTTTAAATCGGCCGCGGTCCATTAGTACATGTCGGACCCGCAAGTCGCCACTGTGTGATCGCAGACCGAGCGCCACCACAAGGCAGGTCTCGAGATACGGGATAGCACTCGCCCCAGTTGTACGGACGACTTTGCTAGCGACTAACTGACGAAGCTTCGCTCATTTGCAGAGCAGATAGTTAGAATAGCCTTCAGCTAAGTCAATGGCTACGACCTAGCAAGGCGCCATTAGTAACATTGCATGTATCTAAAGAGTCTCACTTGTATCGCCACAATCTCCAGATGTACCAAAAGGATAGATTAAAGTTAAGTATTCCAGAAGCTACGTACTTTTCTTTATAGCATTCATTACGTATCCTGTTTCAGACCTCACGCCCATCTGCGTGAGCGTAGCGCGTGCCTTTCGGCTTCCTCTCATTGTGTCTAGGCTGTCTTGTCTAGACACAACATTTTTTGGCGACGAGTCAATGGAAAGGGTCTTGTTCTTTCTAATTGCTTACATTTACTTGTGTCATGGCTTCGCCAGATGTACTGTCCAAATTTTATCGCTTGCAGAATCAGCAGACACAGGCGTTATTGGATGCCCTTGGACAGCTCGTCCAGGGTCAACGTGCACTGCAAAACGATGCGGCAGCCGCCACTTCACCGCTACCGCAGCCACAACTCGCAGTTGCACCGCCTTTTAGGCCGTTTGACCCAGCTACGGAAACATGGACGGAGTGGTCACGCCAGTTGGGATTTCATCTCGCCGCCTACAGAATTCAAGGTAACGAGCGGCAGTCTCATTTATTGGCGTGTGTAGGGGTGCAAACGTACCGTGTGATAGTGAAATTATTTCCCCGACGCGACGTAGCAACTCTGTCCTACGAAGAAATTTTGTCTGCTTTAGATGCTTATTTCAAGGAAACAGTTAATGTAGTTGCAAAAAGGTATACTTTCTTTCGTACAAAACGTACGGCCGGTCAAACTAATAGGGAGAGGGTTGCAACATTGGAAGGCCTTACTAGGGATTGTGCTTTTGAGTGTGAATGTGGACTCCCTTATTCAGATACTATGGTACATGATGCAATAGCACAGAACGTTTCTGATGTTCGTATACGGGAACAGATTTTGAAACTAGTTAATCCCTCCCTTCAGCAAGTGATAAGACATATTGGATAGACAAGACACGCTTGACTTTGCTCAGGAATCATTTGCAACTTCGCCTGCCATGTGTAACATTAACCGGCCCGCCGGGCGCGCTGCACGGCCCGGTAAACTGCCCTCGCACACGTCCGCGCAGCTGCCGCCACGCTCTAAACCAGGTGTGCCGCGACGGCATACAAATGCAGTGAAATCATGCCCGCGGTGTGCTACTAGACATTCGCGTGCAAATTGCCCGTCACGCCAAGCTATTTGTTTTTACTGTAATAAAAAAGGACATGTTCAAAGTGTTTGCCAGAAAAAGCTCAGATCAGACACTCTTAATCATTCCAGGCCCTTTGCTTCGCGCTGGAATCGAACCAAGAATACTCAGGCTCGTGAACCTTCACCCATGGACATTCATATAGTTAATTCCACT
Source organism: Schistocerca piceifrons (assembly GCF_021461385.2). Lineage (NCBI taxonomy): Eukaryota > Metazoa > Arthropoda > Insecta > Orthoptera > Acrididae > Schistocerca > Schistocerca piceifrons. Next base: position 647,299,407 of record NC_060141.1, on the reverse strand, counting down.
TCGTCCAGTGCCACTGTCTCTAACAGTGACTGTGTTCGTCCCACAAATACTGTGCGTCGACGTCGCCGGAAATCACGTCAATTAGCAAGTGTTGCTGTACCTGTATCAGTTCAAATTGCACGAGACAGTCGCTCTTGTCGTCAGCAGGACAATAAACTTTTTGTAGATTTGGACTTTAATGGCAAGGTCATACCATTCCAGCTCGATACCGGAGCTGCTGTTTCATTGATCAATCACGACACGTACAAACAACTGGGCAAACCTCCGTTGCGTGCCGCAAATGTTAAGTTAAATAGCTATTCCGGACGGCAGATCCCTGTGTTAGGACAGTGCACTCTTCTTGCAACATACCAGGGGCAAACAAAACGTGTGTCATTTTACGTTCTTCGTTCTTCTACTGCAGTGAACATGTTTGGTTTAGATTTATTTCAATTGTTTAACTTGTCTATTGTAAATCAGGCCCTCTCAGTGAATCAGACTGTGCCTTCCGCCTGTGTTTATCGTCTGTGTGAAGAATTTGCAGACATTTTTGCACCGCGCTTAGGTTGTGCTCAGAACTATGAAGCACATTTGGAACTGAAAGTCAACGCGCAACCGAAATTTTTCAGAGCGCGCAATGTTCCTCACGCATTGCGTGATGAGGTCGCAAGAACATTACACGATTTGGAATCACAAGGTGTGAGTGAATGTGCGCAATGCCTCTTCCCTTTCAGCTCCGCTTCATCGCTTACGCCGTACAGGTGTTCCGTTTGTCTGGATGACGGAATGCGAACGCGCCTTTCTCCAGTTGAAATCGGCGTTGCTTTCAAATACTTGCCTTACGCCATTCGATCCCCAGAAACCCCTTTTGTTGATGGTAGATGCATCGGATTTCGGGATCGGTGTTGTGCTTGCGCACAGAGATGGGTCGCATGATCGCCCTATTGCCTTTGTGTCCAAATTGCTCTCGTCTGCGCAAAGAAATTCACAGATAGAGAAAGAAGCTTTGGCTCTCGTGTTTGGTGTTACTAAGTTCCATGATTTCTTGTATGGTCGTCACTTTACCATCATCACAGACCACAAACCTTTGACGTCGCTTTTTCATCCGAACAAGCCTGTACCTCTGCGTACAGCGCAGAAATTCATTCGCTGGTCTATTTTCCTCTCGCAGTACCGCTACGATATCTTGTATCGGTCCACTGCTAAGCACGGAAACGCCGATGCGTTGTCCCGTTTGCCTGTTGCTGAGGATAGAGCATTCGATTCTTCCGAACTTGCTTGCATGTTCATTGATGCGGAAACTGATGACGTGGTCGAATCGTTTCCGATTGATTTTCGTCGTGTAGCTACAGCCACAGCTGCTGACCCTGTCCTTGCTACCGTTTTGCGTTTTGTTGTTACGCAATGGCCCGTGGCAAAGTCGCGGATCGAGGATCCGTTGGTTCGCCGATTTTTTGCTCACAAGGAGAGACTTTTTGTTCGAGGTAGTGTTTTGTTGTTGCGTTCCGATAATGATAAGTCCAGAGTCGTGGTCTCACGTTCGTTACAGTCCTCTGTTTTACGGCTTCTTCACCAAGGACATTGGGGTATAGTGCGAACGAAACAACTTGCTCGTCAGCACTGTACTTGGTTCGGAATCGATGCTGCGATTACGCATATGTGCTCTTCTTGCATGGCATGTGCCGAACAACAATCCGCACCGCCGCAGAAATTCTTTGCATGGCCGCAAGCCACTTCCCCTTGGCAACGCTTGCACATCGATTTTGCTGGTCCGTTCTGGAATGCTCGATGGTTGGTTGTGGTCGATCCTTTCAGTAATTTTCCTTTTGTTGTCCGGATGTCTTCCACGACGTCATCTGCCACCATCCAAGCGTTATCTGCTATCTTTTGCATTGAAGGTCTTCCGCAGACTATTGTTTCCGACAATGGCCCACAATTCATGTCCGCAGAATTTCAGTCTTTCTGCAAGGCCAATGGTATTCATCATCTGACATCCGCGCCGTTTTCGCCTCAGTCAAACGGTGCCGCGGAACGATTGGTCCGGACTTTCAAGTCACAGATGTTGAAGTTGAAAGAGTCGCATTCTCGGGAGGACGCGTTGTTGCTCTTTTTGTCTTCGTATCGCTCTCAGCCCTGAGATGGTCCCTCGCCGGCAGAGTTGCTCCACAGTCGTCCTCATCGAACCTTGATGTCTTTGCTGCACCCACCGCATCATGTTCCTGTGCAGCGGCAGACTTCTGCTTTTGCTCCAGGCGACGTTGTATTCTATCGCAACTATCGCGGTTCACAGCGTTGGCTCGCAGGGCGCATTCTTCGCTGCCTCGGCCGCGCGATGTATTTGGTTTTGGGGGCCTCTGGTGAGGTGCGTCGGCATCTCAATCAGCTGCGCCTCTGTCGTCACACGGGTTCTGCCGCTCCCCGTCTGCTTTCAGTGACGGTGCCGTCCGGTCAGCGCCCTGGGGACCCATCTACTGGCTCGCCTCATCCCCAGGTGTTACCGACGATGCCTTCCATTTTGCCCCATGGGGACGCGCCGCTGCCGCCTCCGCCGCCGCTGCCTGTCCTCCAGCCGGCGCCGCCCGCAGTGGACGGTTCGCTGCAGTCGCCAAGCGCCTCCCTGGGTCACACGCGGCCGATCGCTTCCCGTGACCAGCTGTCCTCCGCCATGGAACTCTTGCCCGCTCCGGACCACATGACGTCGTCGCGCGTCGGATACCCTGACGCAATGGAGGTCGACCCTTCGGCCCCTCCTATCTCTTTACGGGCGCATACACCGCATGTTGACGTGCACCCTGGACTAGGTTTTCAGGCGTTTCCTAGCTCCCCTAGGACCGAATGGCCGGGTGCGGGTGGCACAGCCTCGCCTGTTGTTAGGCTCCCCACCTCATCGCATACGTCAACATGGGGTCCTCCCCACGGCGGGCGGAAGCCTTATAACACGACCGTTCGCCGATTTGCGGGGGAGGAATGTGGTATCACCGCCAGACACCACACTTGCTAGGTGGTAGCTTTAAATCGGCCGCGGTCCATTAGTACATGTCGGACCCGCGTGTCGCCACTGTGTGATCGCAGACCGAGCGCCACCACAAGGCAGGTCTCGAGATACGGGATAGCACTCGCCCCAGTTGTACGGACGACTTTGCTAGCGACTACACTGACGAAGCCTCGCTCATTTGCAGAGCAGATAGTTAGAATAGCCTTCAGCTAAGTCAATGGCTACGACCTAGCAAGGCGCCATTAGTAACATTGCATGTATCTAAAGAGTCTCACTTGTATCGCCACAATCTCCAGATGTACCAAAAGGATAGATTAAAGTTAAGTATTCCAGAAACTACGTACTTTTCTTTATAGCATTCATTACGTATCCTGTTTCAGACCTCACGACCATCTGCGTGAGCGTAGCGCGTGCCTTTCGGCTTCCTCTCATTGTGTCTAGGCTGTCTTGTCTAGACACAACATTAACAACCTACTTAATTGTAGCATCCTTCTCCGTGTCAACATCTCAAACATTTGGATTCTTTTTTTTTTTTCGATTTTCGCACAGTTCGCTCACGCAGGACGCCAGACATACCTCCACAGATATTCCTTTCTCCAGCTACGTCCAATGTTTGATGCCCTTTGAGTGCTTCTTACGAATAATATTCTGTTTACCTGCGCTAATATGCTTGTTACATCCTGCTTTTTTCCTCTGTTGGACGTTACATTCCTTCCAAGGTAGCAAAAAGGGAGGAAGAAAGGTGGGAGTTTAACCATTCTGTCGATAGCGAGGTCATTAGAGTCGGAGCACAAGCTCGGATCACAAAAGGCTGGGGAAAGAAATCGGCCATGCTTTTTCAAAGTAACCATTCCTGCATTTTCCTGAAGCAGGTTAGCGAAATAACAGAAATGAATCTGGATGGCTAGGGATTTGGACAGTCAGCCTCGCGACTGAGAATACACTATACTAACCATTGTGTCACTTATCTCGGCACTAGCCAATAGAATTTCTGCCATTCGTGAACTACATTGATCCCAAATTTGTTGTAAAGTTTTTTGTTAGTTTTGTTAGTCTCACTTCTGCTGTTTCTCCGTAGTTTCATCCTTTACTCCATATCCATATAAGATTTTATTCTAGTGAACGACGACTGTAATTCACCATTTTCAGTAGCAAACTATTAACGAATTTTATCGTTTATGTCCTCTACATCTACATACATACTCCGCAATCCACCATACGGTGCGTGGCGGAGGGTACGTCGTACCACAACTATCATCCTCTCTCCCTGTTCCACTCCCAAACAGAACGAGGGAAAAATGACTGCCTATATGCCTCTGTACGAGCTCTAATCTCTCTTATCTTATCTTTGTGGTCTTTCCGCGAAATGTAAGTTGGCGGCAGTAAAATTGTACTGCAGTCAGCCTCAAATGCTGGTTCTCTAAATTTCCTCAGTAACGATTCACGAAAAGAACGCCTCCATTCCTCTAGAGACTCCCACCCGAGTTCCTGAAGCATTTCCGTAACACTCGCGGGATGATCAAACCCACCAGTAACAAATCTAGCAGCCCGCCTCTGAATTGCTTCTATGTCCTCCCTCAATCCGACGTGATAGGGATCCCAAACGCTCGAGCAGTACTCAAGAATAGGTCGTATTAGTGTTTTTATAAGCGGTCTCCTTTACAGATGAACCAGATCTTCCCAAAATTCTACCAATGAACCGAAGACGACTATCCGTCTTCCCCACAACTGCCATTACATTCTTGTCCCACTTCATATCGCTCTGCAATGTTACGCCCAAATATTTAATCGACGTGACTGTGTCAAGCGCTACACTACTAATGGAGTATTCAAACATTCATCTGCATTAATTTACATTTATCTACATTTACAGTTAGCTGCAATTCTTTACACCAATCACAAATCCCGTCCAAGTCATCTTGTATCCTCCTACAGTCACTCAACGACGACACCTTCCCGTGCACCACAGCATCATCAGCAAACAGCCGCACATTGCTATCCACTCTATCCAAGCGATCATTTATGTAGATAGAAAACAACGGCGGACCTACTACAATTCCCTGGGGCACTCCATATGGTACCTTCACCTCCAATGAACACTCACTATCGAGAGCAACGTACTGGGTTCTATTACTGAAGATGTGTCAAACACACTTCTGAACCTTTATTGTAATTCCTTCATTGTGTCTTCGATATACAGCTAGGCACAGAGAAGACAGACTGCAATCTTGCAGTCCGAATACTTGTATCTTGGTCTTACATTCTTATTATACCCCCTTGGTTATTTTACATATCGTATAATACCCACCTTTCTGTACATAGAATACCTATCTGTAGGAGGCTTTAAGACTTCGAATTTTCTCGTTTTGAGAGAACTGAAGGACGATCTGTTTAATTGTTAAAAACTATTCAACAGCCAAGGTCGCGTAAAATATTTCTTGATTTAAGACAACCGGTTTCAACAGGCTATACTGTCATCTTCATGTATTAAGATTTTTTGTTGTAAAACGTGTTAATTTTACGCTGACACATACACAAGATGTCAAGTGGATAATGTGCTATTTTTGCTCACTTGACATCTTCTGGGTGACGTCAGCGTCAAATGAGCATATTTTACAATAGAAAGATTTTAAGACCAGAAGATGATAGCATAGTCTGTTGAAACTCGTTGTCTTGAATAAAGAAATATTTTATATGGTCTTGGCTGTTGAATGGTTTTATCTTTCAGATATCTTGAACCAGTTCACTCCGCCGAAACCTTTTTTTTTTAGGGCGACAGATCCAATGAAAACTCTTGGTTTCCCTTATGTTTTCCTTCGATTTGCAACAATAACTTCAGAACTAATACTCTGTTGTCCAAGTCAAACGGATCCTCATCTAACAGATCCTAGCTTTCGTTTCCATTCTTCTTATGTATTTCTGGTCAACAACTCGGGAATATTAGCTGTCAAACTGATTATGAAATAGCTGTCGCATTTATTTGTTTTTTCTATCTTCGGGATTTTGTGAGTGACGCGCTTTCGAAGATCTGGTGTACGCCTCTCGTCTCATAGGTTCTGCACGTTAGCTTGAATAATAATCAGTTATTTGCAACATGCCCCAACAGTTGTGTAACGTCTTCCAGTATTAAGTCATCATACAGTTCCACATTTTCGCAAAGCGTCTCAGTGTACTCTTTTCAATGAAATTCTCGTCGTTCTGTGTTTAGAAACTATTGTTATCTTTTATGCAGTTTTCGCACTTGCTTTTATTTTCACAGAAAGTTATTTTGATTTTTCTATAGCATTATCTTTTGAATTACTTTCCATTTCTGCTGCAGTCATATCGATATAGTTTCTTTTGACTTCTTAATGAGTTCATTCTCCAAGCATACTGCATAGAAACCTTTATTGGACGAAGAACGTAACTACAGTGTGCAAGAAGGTACCAGCATCTCTCCATGCCCTACAAAACTATAAAAATATCTTCCCTCTTCTCCTGAAAATAACTTCTACAAACACACTTCCAATTAAGAGCGATGTTATCCTTCAACGTCTTTCTCAGGAAAGCTCATGACACCTGGAGCTGGTTACGAATGCCTGTGTTCGTTATATCCGGTTTTCGAAAGTTTGATCATATTTCAGGATCATATGCACAGTCATTAGGGTGTCCCAAAAATTCGAAGTAGGTTGTACTTGAACGCATACCCTCTTAATTTATTTGTACGATGCCAAAACAGCAATATGTAAAATTTCAGAACCTTAGGAAGTTGGCAACCCGGGCCGACTTGCATTGAAACATGTCAGGTTGGCTGTACTTGGTAAGAAAGGAGGAGGCGGGCGCCCTCGCGTCGGTGTGTCTCTAACAATGTTAGTCTAAATTGTTGTCAGTAAGTGAAAATGTCAGTGGAATTACGTAGTAGTTCTAAAACGCGTATATTTTCAATAGGTGCGATAAAACATCAGATAAAAGGTTCAGAACTGTCATCTAATGGACAAGTTCTAGCAGTTTTATTTTATAATATCCGGGAAGTGAATTCAACTGTCAGTGAAAGAGCATATCTCATTATTCGGGGATGTATGATCTTTTGGGAAAAGGAGCGTGCACCTACCAAATCCGTACCTAATTGTGTGAAGAAATTAGTGAACCTATATCAAGTTTGCAGGGAGTTGCAAAAAATGCACAAAAAACTTAAAAGTTATTTGAGCAGCGCTGACAAGAGTTTGTCAGCAAGTTGGATGATTTGTTCGACATTGCACACGCCGATGCACTTCAGTTAATGAAAATAAATGAAGATAAAATCTTTTTACAGTGATAAAGAGAGCCAGGTCGGCCTTGTCACTTAGCTGGAGTGGGCAAGAAACTGGCTATAAAGAGAAAGGTCCCGCATCAGAACTATTGAGGAAGAAAACCGACGTGCTAAATATTTTTCCACGTCAGATCCTTCGACAGCATCTTATGAAGCATTACAAAATGACTCATCTTCAGATTGTAATGAAAATGAGATGAGTTTGCAAGAAAATTTCCCACCTGTGATTGAGAACATAAAACGTGGAACCAGTCAAACAACTATGCGGAAAAATTTCATTACTCCAAAATGAAGCAGCGCTAGATAGGTGTCAGTTGAGTGTGAGAGATTCAGTGTATATTCTTGAAGCTACCATTGAGGCACTTGGACATAATACTGATGAATTTTCTATAAGTAAGTCTTCGATTCAAAGAATTCGTACAGAGAAACGGAAAGATCGTGCGGAAGCTATAAAAGTTAATTTTCAACACGAGGTACCAGAAGTGTCTGTTCAAGGGGATGGCAAACTGTTGCCTGCTACACATGATCGGTAATCAAAAGAAGAACGTCTTTATATAGTTATTTCTTATACGAGGGCAGTTCAATAAGTAATGCAACACATTTTTTTTCTGAAACAGGGGTTGTTTCATTCAGCATTGAAATACACCAGATTATTCCCCAATCTTTTAGCTACACAACACTATTTTTCAACGTAATCTCCATTCAATGCTACGGCCTTACGCCACCTTGAAATGAGGGCCTGTATGCCTGCACGGTACCATTCCACTGGTCGATGTCGGAGCCAACGTCGTACTGCATCACAAACTTCTTCATCATCCGCGTAGTGCCTCCCACGGATTGCGTCCTTCATTGGGCCAAACATATGCAAATCCGACGGTGCGAGATCGGGGCTGTAGGGTGCATGAGGAAGAACAGTCCACTGAAGTTTTGTGAGCTCCTCTCGGGTGCGAAGACTTGAATGAGGTCCTGCGTTGTCATGAAGAAGGAGAAGTTCGTTCAGATTTTTGTGCCTACGAACACGCTGAAGTCGTTACTTCAATTTCTGAAGAGTAGCACAATACACTTCAGAGTCGATCGTTTGACCATGGGGAAGGACATCGAACAGAATAACCCCTTCAGCGTCCCAGAAGACTGTAACCATGACTTTACCGGCTGAGGGTATGGCTTTAAACTTTTTCTTGGTAGGGGAGTGGGTGTGGCGCCACTCCATTGATTGCCGTTTTGTTTCAGGTTCGAAGTGATGAACCCATGTTTCAGCGCCTGTAACAATCTTTGACAAGAAATTGTCACCCTCAGCCACATGACGAGCAAGCAATTCCGCACAGATGGTTCTCCTTTGCTCTTTATGGTGTTCGGTTAGACAACGAGGGACCCAGCGGGAACAAACCTTTGAACAATTGTGACAGCACTACCAACAGAGATGTCAAGTTGAGCACTGAGTTGTTTGATGGTGATCCGTCGATCATCTCGAACGAGTGTGTTCGCACGCTCCGCCATTGCAGGAGTCACAGGTGTGCACGGCCGGCCCGCACGCGGGAGATCTGACAGTCTTGCTTGACCTTGCGGCGATGATGACACACGCTTTGCCCAACGACTCACCTTGCTTTTGTCCACTGCCAGATCACCGTAGACATTCTGCAAGCGCCTATGAATATCTGAGATGCCCTGGTTTTCCGCCAAAAGAAACTCGATCACTGCCCGTTGTTTGCAACGCACATCCGTTACAGACGCCATTTTAACAGCTCCGTACAGCGCTGCCACTTGTCGGAAGTCAATGAAACTATACGAGACGAAGCGGGAATGTTTGAAAATATTCCACAAGAAATTTCCGGTTTTTTCAACCAAAATTGGCCGAGAAAAAAAATGTGTTGCATTACTTATTGAACTGCCCTCGTAGAAATAAAGAGCAACTTATTGCTGTGCCAAGGTTGGGAAACGCTTCAGGATGTGAACAGGAGAAAGCTGTTTGGAACGTGATTTTGGATTGGAATCTAGAAGACAAAGTGCAAATTTATCAAAACGAGACATGATTGTCTCAATGGGAATTCCGCGATCGTTCATTAAATAAAACATGGCGTTTCAGTCTTCGATCGCTATTCTTTATTTTCAATTACCGGTTTCGGGCTAGCTGCCTATCTTCAGATCTGTTAAAAAACGTTTTCACATCTCCCACAGCCTGGTTAGGCACAAGTTTATGAAAACTTCGCGGATCGAAGACTGAAACGCCATATTTTATTTAATGAACGATCGCGGAATTCCCATTGAGACAATCATGTCTAGTTTTGATAAACTTGTGCCTAGTCAGGCTGTGGGAGATGTGAAAACATTTTTTAACAGATCTGAAGATGGGCAGCTAGCCCGAAACTGGTAATTGAAAATAAAGAATAGCGATCGAAGACTGAAACGCCGTATTTTATTTAAAGTGTAAATTCTTTGTTGTGATACTATGGATTCAAATACAGGTCACAGCAATGGTGCCTGTGTGCTACTTGAGCAAAAACTTAACAGAAGTATCATTCTTTTTCCTTACCGCCACCGCGTGTATGAACTGGTGTTAAAAAACGTGTTCCAGGTAAAAATCAGTTCAGGGACAAGTCCCGTTATTCTACTCTTCTAAAAGTTCCGAGATAACTGAAAAAGCGTAGATCCAGATAACATACAGTGCTACAAAGGAAAGGTCGCAATGCACCTGACTGTTTCAGAAATTGACCATCTGCTTGAGGTTTACCGCACTGAACTGACAAAAGAAATAATCAGAGATGTTTACCGAGAGTTGATAGAGCTTTCTGTTATACTTTTAGCTGGAGATACAGACAGAAAATGCAAGATACTGTCTCCAGGTGCCACTTACCAAGCCCGATGGATGGTGAGAGCTATATATTTCCTAAACAATATCACTACTTTGTGCTCAGTTAAAAATTTCGAGCAAGGAGAAGGTAGCGCTGTTTGACGTTGGCCAGTTCAACGTGACATCCTACGTCAAGCCATGCCTCCAGCGTAGTTTGGCAATAAAGGCACCCTACCAAGATTTGTGCTTTTTGAAGTCAATGAAGGCATACGAAAAAATAGACAAAGACATCTGAAAATGAGCTATACAGAAGATAAGCCAGCATTTATGGTATATGACTGACGAAGTTACTGTCTTGTCACTGTTTGACGATGATGTGGACCTAGAAATAAAAGTAAAAATGGTTGAAAATTTAACCAAAGATAATTTATCAGCTCATGGTAACCGTTACATCCCTTCGAAGGAAGAACTTTGCGGTCCATTGTACGGTGAATTAAATAAATGAATAGAGACGTTGTTTCTTTAGTTTTCTGTTTACACCACAGTTTTGTTAACTTGTTTGCTCTCTCTTAATTACAGAGAAAACATCTACTACTTCATTTCAGTCAGAATGAAGTCATTGTTCCATCGTCTTAAAATTGATGACAGTTTTCTCCACGAATGTCCTCTCATATGATCAAACAATGCTTCCTTTCAAGAAACCAGAAAGGTTTCAGCACTGAGAGCAGTGAATAATACAGCTGAAAGAGCGGTCAAGTTGATAGAAGACTTTCATAGTTTAATCTCGGTTGAGGAGGAAAAAAGCAATTTTTGTTACTTTGCGTACAAGAACACCGAAAGATTTAACCTGACTGCAGAAAACAAACTTTGTAACGAAAATTTAGAGACTTTGGTGTTTTCTTTACCAAACACCCATTAAGTTCCATAATCCTTTCATTCCCACATAGTAAAAGTTTTGAAGTCTCGTGTTTAGCGTAAATAATAATTTATTTGTAATAATATGTAGTATGTGAGTTATTAAGGTCAAACGGAAAAAAATAGAGGGTATGAGTTTTCGATTTCACGAGAAAAATATCCCCATTATATCTTGGAACACTCTAATAGTTATCCTTGCTACGTGCAGACAAGGCAGAGAATTACATAACATTTGCCTTCTCCACTGTCTTATGGACGAACACTGTCCATCATATATCTCTCTTATATCTTGTCTGATCAACATGGCAGAAATAACTGTTCCCATCAGAGCAACGTCCTTTCTATCTTATTCCATCGTTCAGCCACTTTTTTAAAGTTTTTCTCAGCAGCAGGAACTCGACTCTGGAATAACCCCCTGCCTTATATCAGGGAACTGAATAACTTCTCCAGCTTCAGAAGACAGTTAATGACGTGTTTAATAAACCACCAATAGTGATTGCCATCGTCTCTTTACGCACTCGTTACGCCTGAACATCCTTCTATAAAATCAAATTTTCCTCATTTCCCAGTATACTTCGCTTGCGCACTCCTTAAATAACCTTTCTTTGAATTTCCTTTTCCTAGAACTCGTTATCTCAGAAAACACCGATTTTGTACACCTATAAATTCTGTTTGTATCTGTCACTATTATTGTGATCATTGCCATCATCATGTTATCATTACCACCATCATGTTATCTTTTCCGTGATCATGTAATCACTGCCGTCATTATCATCATCATTGGTGGCTGCAGCAAAAGCAACAGTAGTGGTCTTAGTAGTAGTAGTAGTACTGCCAGTATTAACATTATTAGCTCATAGTCAATATTATTTACTCACGTTGTCACTATGTCCACTCAGATTACTTTAATAGTAAATTATTATATCTTAGGTAACTACGATGTAAAAAAAGGTACTGTTTGTGTGGAACCCTGATCCAATGTAGGAATGGACGTGATGGCTCAAATCAGTTCAAGTTAAATAAGTAGTTGTTTTGTGTTTCCTTCTTTCATCGACCAGTTGAAATATTTCTCCTGTTCGTAGTTTTCTTTGGAGCTACTTATATTTGTCTGTCCAAGCTCTGATTGCCCTCTTTAGAGATGTACACGACCGTCCAACTGCTCCACCTTCTGTGATACCCTTTATCGCAGTATCTACAAAGGGCAGCCTTAAAGTCTTGATTATGACACTGAACAAAACAAACTTGGCGACGGTATTAGGCTTCCATGTATTCACCCTTCAACGCCACATATTTTTCCAACGACAGATGACTTGGCAGTAACCTTGTTCGTAGAAGCGGAGGTGCCAACTGTTACGGATCAATCTAAATAATTATGAATTTCCTCCACTGATTACGAATTTACGAACGACGTGGCTAAAATGACGATTTTTTCGATTTTTTGTTGTTTTATAAGTAAGCATGTACAGTGCTCAGAAGGATGCACAACAGAAAGTCATTCTTTACAACTTGAATTCTCAACAGTATTTGTTTTCACATTTTTTGTAAGTAGTTGGTGTACTTGCCTTTTCTGCCTTTCTTATAATTTTGATTACACCACATACTATACATGGTTCAAAAATGATTCAAATGGCTCTGAGCACTATGGGACTTAATATCTATGGTCATCAGTCCCCTAGAACTTAGAACTACGTAAACCTAACTAACCTAAGGACAGCACATAACACCCCTCAACCCGCCGGGAATCGAACCCGGGAACCCGGGCGTGGGAAGCGAGAACGCTACCGCACGATCACGAGCTGCGGACTATACATGGTGTATGACTTAATTCATAGTAACGTATAACAAGGTATGAAGTGGTGTATTTTGCGCAGATGTTCTCTTTGCTAGTTATATGATGGCTCTTCCTTGCGAGCTCCCCCGCAGGTGAATGTTTTGTTGTGACGACAAATTAGAGTCAAGCTCCGTTTAGTGAATAACGCGCGCGCGCTTGCGTGCGTGCGTGCGTGCGTGCGTGTGTGTGTGTGTGTGTGTGCGCGTGACATTTCAAAAAGCGTTTATTGCATTTATCGTAATTAAAACAGAATGCTTTTCTAGTGATTATTGTGGTGTCACCGCCAGACACCACACTTGCTAGGTGGTAGCCTTCAAATCGGCCGCGGTCCATTAGTATACGTCGGACCTGCGTGTCTCCACTGTCAGTGATTGCAGACCGAGCGCCGCCACAAGGAAGGTCTAGAGAGACGTCCTAGCACTCGCCCCAGTTGTACAGCCGACGTTGCTAGGAATGGTTCACTGACAAATACGCTCTCATTTGCCGAGACGATAGTTAGCATAGCCTTCAGCTACGTCATTTGCTACGACCTAGCAAGGCGCCATTACCAGTTTATGTTGAGATTGTTATTAATGTATCAACAAGAGCGATGTTCTCCAATTATGGATTAAAGTATTCCAAGAACTACGTTCTTTATTTATTAGACTCAACTCCTTTAATTGTTCCAGACCTCACGCCAGTCTGCGTGAGCGTAAACGCGTGCATTTCGGCCTCCTCTAGCTACACGGTGTTGGCTCCTCTGCCAACACAACACAGGAAATATGTTGGAAAGATTTTGAAATTTTAAACAATGAAGCTATTGCAGGTTCAACAGAATGTGTGTGGTGACGGTACCGGTACTAGTGATAGTGTTAAGAAACCAAGAATTGTTCAAAAATTTAGGGAGGAAAACTAGAAAGCATCGCCCTGTTTACTGCGCTCATCCAAATCTGATCCACACGTGTTTTGTAGTGTCTGAAACTGATATCTTTCAGTTGCGCATGGTAAAACAGACGACTGCCGCAAACATGGGGCTAGCAAAATTCATTCGATACAGAAGTTGAGGGATACGAACAAGAATTCAACAATTTTTACTAAATCCACGGAAGATGAATGTTTGATAAACACAGAGTTGTTTTCTACGACATTCCTTGTTGAGCACAACTTGCTTTTAGCATGCAATGACCATGTAGGACATTAGTTCTAGAAAATATTTCCTTATTCGAAAATGGCCTCAAAGTACGATTGTGAGAGAACAAAAAAGGGAGCGCTAGTTAAAGGTGTGGCTTCTGCTGGCAGTTGAGGGAAAGGTAACGAAGATAATGAAGTCCCAGCCCTTTTCCCGTGACAACAAATTACAGTAACGACATGAACGACCAAAAGCTCTACCCAGTAATTGTGTCGCTTTTCGACGTCGAAACTACGCAAACTGTAATTCTGTCAGTTCGAGAATCCAACAACAATATAGACAAAAGAATATTCAGTGTTTTGGATAATGAACTAAAGAAGAGGGAGATTCCGTGGGATAACTGTAGTCTTTGCATATGACGACGTAAGTACTGTTGATGGTGTTTCCAAAGGTGTAAGTTCCTTTGTTTGTAAAGAAAATACTAATATTCACGTGCAAGTCTGTGCTTATCATCTTGTGCCTTAGCTGCTCAAAAAGGATGCAATGGTCTTATAAATATTAATACTGAACAGTTTTTAATTCACATTTCTTATTACTTGCTAAAGCGTTCAAAGAGACAAAATGCTTTGAAGATATAAGTACATCAGCAAGTCTTTAGTGAAAATCCACACAAAATATTGAAGTATGCTTTTACTAAGTGGTTGTCTCTGCTGCAGTGTGTATTAAGGGTCTTAGAACAGTGGAACCCTTTAAAAGTGTTATTATGTGAAGCATACCCTGATAAGGCCACATCACAATTTCTGCAAGATAAGGCACTGTTTGTAAAACCATCTAATAAGTTTTATCTTTCGTTCCTCAGCTCTGTTCTTCCACTTCTCAACTCAGATGTATTCCTCCAACAAGAGGCGCCACATATTGAGACCTTCATTCAAAATTAAATAATCTTTTCAGTGAGCTCATTGTTCGCTTTATGAGTGCATCCTCAGTTCCGGAGTCCGATAGTAATTTGATTCATGTGAAATCTGGGTCTATTAAGATACAGAAAAGTGACAGTGAGTTGGTCATTGGGGCAAACACGACGGCTGACGTAAAAGAAGTTTCTGTAATCAAAACCACACCGGAAAATTTTTATTTCGCTGTCAAACTATTCTATACAGAAAAGTGTGAGTACATTATCAACAAACGGTCAGTTAAGGATAAGATGCTAATGTTTTCCAAAGATATTGAAGAAAAAATCTATAGACTGTGCTATTGACCAGTTTCCTAACATTCTATCACCAGAAGAAATTGAATCTTTTGGAATAGAGTTCAGTCGCTACCAGTCTGCTGCATTCTCTTCAGAAAAAGATGAGAGGGCTAACAGAATTTGGTATGAAATTTCAAATCTCACTGATGCTTCAGGAATAAGGAAGTGCCCTTCACTGAGTAAACTAATGACGGCTATTCTTCTGGCACCTCATAGTAACTACCCAGTGGCGATTCTAGGCGCTACAGTCTGGAACCGCGCGACCGCTACGGTCGCAGGTTCGAATCCTGCCTCGGGCATGGATGTATGTGATGCCCTTAGGTTAGTTAGGTTTAAGTAGTTCTAAGTTCTAGGTGACTGATGACCTCAGATGTTAAGTCCCATAGTGCTCAGATCCAATTACCCAGTGGAAAAAGTTTTTAGTTTGGTGTGGAAGAACAAGACAGAAATCCGTGCTAGAATGTTCACAGAACTGTTAAGCGCTCTGTTAGTACAAAAGATGCATATTTTCAAAAGAAAAATCATTTAATCAGTGTAATTTTAAGAAGCAGAAGCTGATAGCTACTAAGGGGCAACTAGAGTGTTCCATTCAAAAAAATGATCCTTTGAGCTCGTACTTCCAGAGATGTAAGGCAGATCTCAGACGTCAGACTCTAGCAGGTAAAAAAGAAGTCTTTGAATTTACTGCATTTGTTTCAATTGTATGTTTGTTTCTCAGTAATGTCTGATATAGCGACACATAAAAGTATCCTGCACTACCCACCTCCTATACTATCCAGTACATTACTAATGGGCTTTCTTAAAAATTGGCATCTGTGTAGAAGACTGCGTTCTGGTCGTTCAGGAAACGTCCCACCTCGAAAATAATCTCGTCATTCTGGAAATTCCTGCATTTAAATGCTTATTCGTCCAACGAAAGTGGAAGAAGTCGCTAGTTGTCATCCCAGGAGAACATGAGCACTGAGGTCAAATTTTATAGCTCAAAGAAGCAACAAGTGTGTCTACATCTTGTACAGAATGAACTGGGGTGTCGTCGTGGAGCAAAAACACACCCTTGTGCAGCTTTCCATGATGTTTCGTCTTTTAAGTACTCTAGCTTCATCAGGGGAGACACTTCTGTGACGGTTTACCCCGTACGACCATAATACAGCAACGTTTAGAAACACACCATGGCAATCTCGAAAACACGTTTTCCGCTTGTGATGAGTCCATATCTTTCCACTGCTTGCTTTCCATCCTTTAGCACAAACTATTCGTAATGATCTAGCGGTGGTATGATCCCCGATTACAAAATGATTGGCCGGCCGGTGTGACCAGCGGTTCTAGGCGCCTCAGTCTGGAACCGCGCGACCGCTACGATCGCAGGCTCGAATCCTGCCACGGGCATGGATGTGTGTGATGTCCTTAGGTTAGTTAGGTTTAAGTAGTTCTAAGTTCTAGGTGACTGATGACCTCAGATGTTAAATCCCATGGTGCTCAGAGCCATTTGAACCATTTGAACAAAATGAGTTTCAAAAAATTAGACGCGATAGGAGAATGGTAGTCTTTTTTTTTTTGTAGTATTCAACCACTTATCACTTTCCGAGAAAAGCGGCGGACGGTTTACGGAGTAATTTTTCTTTTATTTATTATTTAATTTGATATTTTGAGTCATAGTGAAACCCCCTGCACTCATCCATGGTGATTAGACGGCTAAAGAAATCCGGATTGGCCTGACACTGCTGCAACATTTCTGCTGCTCTCTCGGCACGGAGGGCTTTTCGAGTTGGTGTGACAAGTCGCCGAACCCAGTGGGTGTCGTGCAAAATGTTTAAGCTGCTCCATGACCATCACTGATTCGACAGCTACCTCAACTGCGATACGGCCGCCTTCAAGCAGCGATGCCGCCTATTACTATCCCTGGCAGTGAAGGTGGTTATCGCTGAAACAACCGCTTTTCGGTTATATCGGTTTTTCCATCCACACCAGTTTAACCTTAGTTAAAAGCGCTCCAAATAATCTATTTCTGTAGCTCCTGTAGTAAAAATAGAAACAGAACAAAGATTGAAAAATTTTGAGTTCCTGAATTTCAAAAGACATAGAATCAAAATATTAAATTAAATAAGCAAATAAAAGAAAACTTAGTTCGTCCACCATTCACTGCTTTTCTCGAAAAATGATAAGTGGGTGAATAAAAAAACATTATTCTCCTAATGAGTCCAATTTTTTTGAAACTCTGCTCAAAAATCACATTACAATATAGGTTCATACCACTAGTTCAGCGTTACAAATAGTCAGTGCTAAAGAATGAAAACGGAGGTTAAAGAAATCTGTGTTTCGTGTTCATTCGTCCGTTTTCAATGGCTACAAGCACATAAAGGCATATTATGTGCACAGGCAGCAGATCAGCATTTTCTATTTTTACTGTAAACTGTGAATTAATCGTTAACTTTTGCCATTATTACTGTTACCACGATTTTTCCCTCTTATTATGTCATAGGAATAATAGACAAGCGTTCAGTCTTTTACCGCAAATGAAGCATTGTACTCCATTGCTACGTCACTTCATACAATATTTCCAGGCTAGGGTTGGTGCTATTCTGATATACAACGGATGCCCAGCGACGACAGTGAGAATCTACCATTTAGACCAGAAGGAGCACGTCTTGCACAATGCATGTACACGTGTACCTTCTAACAGGAAACGGCACGTGGTACAGGCCACATTATTCGCAGTAGTGCTGCACCAATTCCTATGCCATGTGTTTGCTGCTCGTTTCTGTCAATATTGGTATGAAAATAGCACTGAACGCTTTTCCATTTTTCTATAAAAATCCAATATTTCAGAGCAATAAAAATTTGAAGAATTAAAATTACTAGTTTAAAAAAGGTTTGTTTAAAATGGAAAAATAATTAGCACTGTTGCTCTGGGTAGTCGATATTTCGGTTTTTTACCTGGTTATTACTAAAAAATAAAAAACACCTGTTATAACCCAGATCTAATAAATACCGAAATACACCGGTTATTTAGAATTGGTATCTGTTTTAACTGGTCGGTTATTTCCATCCCTAATTCCCCGTCCTTCACAGACAGACTAGCCGCAACTTCTTTCTTCTTCATTTAGACTTGTATATCCGCAGTGAAAGCGCCACATGCCTACCGACAGTTTCTTATAATGGTACAGTATCGAAGTACTTATTGCTGTAAAAGTATTCGCCTTCAAAAGCAGAAAAATAATTATTGCACGATACTCCACTTTATGAAAACAAATGAGGGGTGCATAGGGGACAGTTGCCTATATTCTACTGGTTCCTGATTTGTACCAAAAAATGGTTCAAATGGCTCTGAGCACTATGGGACTTAACATCTGAGGTCATCAGGCCACTAGAACGTAGAACTACTTAAACCTAACTAACCTAAGGACGTCACACACCTCCATGCCGGAGGCAGGAATCGAACCTGCGACAGTAGCGGTCGTGTGGTTCCAGACTGAAGCGCCTAGAACCACTCGGCTACAGCGGCCGGCTAATTTGTACCACTGCTATAAAACTTGCACCTCTTGTACTAACCAATACTTAAGGAGGTCAGCGTGTACTACTTGCTTCCTGGAACATACTGTCAGCTATGAAGTATGATGAGTTGAGTAACAGGTAGTCTGAAGACAGCGTTGATTTTGCAGAAGTTTTTTCTAACGTTTTGCGTTTATGGTAAAGAGAATTACTGTTATAAGGTAAGTGGCAACATAATGTTTCATTCATGGATGAATATATGTGAAATAATCATAGTTTTCAGACCATCATGAATATTCGATGTGGTTTGTTTGTTAGAAATCGACAAAGAAGAAAATGGTAATGTACCACTATTAAGTTTTCGTGCCGTATTGGTATAATTTGAGAACCTTCCTAGTACAGTGAACTTTGAAAAATATATTTAGCATTATTAGAACAACATAACGTTTAGAAATGAGGTGGTGAATTTTATAAGGTGTACTTTATCGTAAGGCAACAATTACACTACTGGCCATTAAAATTGCTACACCACCAAGACGACGTGCTACAGACGCGAAATTTAACCGACAGGAAAAAAATGCTGTGATATGCAAATGATTAGCTTTTCAGAGCATTCACACAAGGTTGGCGCCGGTGGCGACACCTACAACGTGCTGACACGAGGAAAGTTTCCAACCGATTTCCCATACACAAACAGCAGTTGACGGGCGTTGCATGGTGAAACGTTGTTGTGACGCCTCGTGTAAGGAGGAGAAATGTGTACCATCACGTTACCGACTTTGATAAAGGTCGGATTGTAGCCTATAGCGATTGCGGTTTATCGTATCGCGACATTGCTGCTCGCGTTGGTCTAGATCCAATGACTGTTAGCAGAATATGGAATCGGTGCGTTCAGGAGGGTAATACGGAACGCCGTGCTGGATCCCAACGGCCTCGTATCACTAGCAGTCAAGATGACAGGCATCTTATCCGCATGGCTGTAACAGATCGTGCAGCCACGTCTCGATCCCTGAGTCAGCAGATGGGAACGTTTGGAAGACAACAACCATCTGCACGAACAGTTCGACGACGTTTGCAGCAGTATGGACTATGAGCTCGGAGACCATGGCTGCGGTTACCCTTGACGCTGCATCACAGACAGGAGCGCCTACGATGGTGTACTCAAAGACGAACGTGGGTGGACGAATGGCAAAACATCATTTTTTAGGATGAATCCAGGTTCTGTTTACAGCATCATTATGGTCGCATCCGTGTTTGGCGACATCGCGGTGAACGCACATTGGAAGCGTGTATTCTTCTCGCCATACTGGCGTATCACCCAGCGCGATGGTATGGGGTGATAATTGGTTACACGTCTCGGACCTCTTGTTCGCATTGAGGGCACTTTGAACAGTGGACGTTACATTTCAGATGTGTTACGATCTGTGGCTCTACCCTTCATTCGATCCCTGTGAAACCCTACATTTCAGCAGGATAATGCACGGCCGCATGTTGCAGGTCCTGTGTGGGCCTTTCTGGATACAAAAAATGTTCAACTGCTGCCCTGGCCAGCACGTTCTCCAGATCACCCCACCAATTGAAAACGACTGGTCAATGGTGGCCTAGCAACTGGCTCGTCACAATACGCCAGTCACTACTCTTGATGAACTGTGGTATCGTGTTGAAGCTGCATGGGCAGCTGTACCTGTACACGCCATTCAAGCTCTGTTTGACTCAATGTCCAGGCGTATCAAGGCCGTTATTACGGCCAGAGGTGTTTGTTCTGGGTACTGATTTCTCAGGATGTATGCACCCAAATTGCGTGAAAATGTAATGACATGTCAGTTCTAGTATAATATATTTGTCCAATGAATAATCGTTTATCATCTGCATTTCTTCTTGATGTAGCAATTTTAATGGCCAGTAGTGTATATAATTATCTTGCTTTACAGTACATCAAAAGAAAGGCGTTATGGAAAGTGCTGCATAGGTAAATGAATTTCGCTGCAGCAGGAAATCTACATGAGTATTATGGATTAAATCAATGTGTATGCATATAACAATAATGAAGCAAACAATTAAGAGGAATTCTTTAAAGGAAAAAAATATATACTAGGATGAAAATTTTTGGCCCAGTTAAGTATTTTCCAACGAAGTTGAAAATTTATATGTATATTCGCCGACTAGGAGAAACAGTAGAATCAGTTGGCGCAGACCTTGCTCTTGAGTCAGGAAATCCTGAAAAACCGAAATTTTGTCTACTTCGACAAACCGATATCCACGACTGTGTAGAGAAGCTATCGAAATATATAAGCATAGTGATAATTTTAACAGATAAGAAGAAGCCAATGAAATTTAATGCTATATGGATAGTGGCTCTGCAGAACAGATACGTTTTTGTCTCTGGTAACGATAGTCTGTGTGCCGGCCGGTGTGGCCGTGCGGTTCTAAGCGCTTTAGTTTGGAACCGCGTGACCGCTACGGTCGAAGGTTCGAATCCTGCCTCGGGCATGGATGTGTGTGATGTCATTAGGTTAGTTATGTTTAAGTAGTTATAAGTTCCAGGCGAGTGATGACCTCAGACTTTAAGTCCCACAGTGCTCAGAGCCATTTGATAATCTGTGCTGATCACGTATAAACTCGACCACACCTACTTCACGCAGTATTTGTGTCGCTCTCCGATATCTTAGTCGTTAGTCGGCAAGACAGTGTCGCCAGGAGCACTTCCGAAGATGTCCAGCGCAGCTGTGGACAAACGTCAGGAACCGGAAAGTTTCTTCGATAATAGTCTTACTGCCTTGCATCAGCAACTATGATATCTTCGTATATCCCTATTTAAATCTGATGGAGGTGGGACACAGATGTACTTAAGATAAATATAAAATCTTAAGTACAGCTGGAGGAGTTTCATTTTTACTAAAAACTATGATATCTTCACCGTATCGAAGAAAATTATTACTGTATATATGGTCACTTCAGCTTGTGGGTCTCTTTGAGTTACATTTTATCATACTACCACATTAATTGTAACTGGCACCAAATTTGAATTACTGGCAATCTTAGTATCAGCCAATTACTTATTAATTTCATTCCTAAGATTAACTGAGAGTTACTATTTTTGTGAGACTTCGATTTAATGTAGGTCGCTGGAACCCGGAGATTAATTTTACAGTCAAAATTCTGAAGTCCGCTCACGATAAGTAGCGGAAGGTGTTCGGGCGGTGGCTAGATGCTATGCCGACTCTACTCTCAAAACTTTCCGAAGTCCTGCATAAATTCCCCTGCAGCAGCTTCCCGCCTCTTACAAATTTCCACCACCTTCAAATCGCTACCTGGCCATGCCTGCAGCTTACAGAGCCCTCTCCTGTGAACCCTCATAGCATCCATTGACTGACAAGTGGCAATTGATGTAAACTCAACCTATCGCCCGTCAAGAAAAGCAGTAAGTCATAAATGCCCCCGTTACCCTGTCACTCGCAGCAATTTTGATTCTGTATTTACAAAATTTATTTAATTTCAGAGCAGGCGGCACACTTACTAGGTGATGACATGTGTAATGGTTATGTATGCAGAACTCTCATAGTAACTGACAACATGTCAAAGGGTAGGGATTAGGACGAACTACGAAGTGTGATTATGAACATCAAAATACACATTTCTGGTGCCGCCGTCAACTGAAGCCACTGAAACTATCGTGATCTGCAGTTTTTGAAGAAATATTATGGCCAAATGAAACATGATCCACACTGTCCTCGTACTGACGAATTCATACAAAACTGGATGTGTACGACTGAAAGGTCGATTCACTGACATAGATCCAATGCTCTGTCAACAAAGTTATACATACGTCATCACTGATGGTCTAAGGGTCACTTCAAAAGAAATGCATACTATTTTTTTTAATCCATCTTTTATTCTACATGTTTGAAAGTTTTACAATGTGTAGATACATCCTTTAGGAACAATATTTTCATTTCTCCACATAATTTCCATCCCTCTCAACTGCCTTGCGCCATCTTGGAACGTGCGCCTGTATACCTGCACGGTAAAATTCTGGACCATCCTGTTGGAGCCACTGTTTGGCAGCGTGCACAAGGGAGTCAGCATCTTCAAACATTGTTCCACGAAGAGAGTCTTTCAGTTTCCCCAAGAGATGATAGTCACATGGAGTTTTGTGATCGCTTCCATGGTTTTTTGACTGACATGTGGCCGTGTATTGTCGTGTAACAGCAAAACATCCTGCTTTTGCCGATGTGGTCGAACACGACTCAGTCGAGCTTGAAGTTTCTTCAGTGTCGTCACATATGCATCAGAACTTATGATGGTTCCACTTGGTATGATGTTCACAAGCAAGAGTCCTTCGGAATCGAAACACACCCTAGCCGTAACTTTTCCAGCAGAAGGTGTGGTTTTGAATTTTTTTTCTTGGGTGAATTTGCATGATGCCACTCCATTGATTGCCTCATCATCTGTGGTGAGAAATGATGGAGCCATGTTTCATCACCTGTCACAATTTTTCCAAGAAATTCATCTCCACCATTTTCGTAATGTTCCAAAAGTTCGCTGCATACCGTTATTCTTGTTTCTTTGTGAGTCACTGTCAACATTCTGGGAACCCACCTGGCACAAATCTTTTTAACGCCAACACTTTCTGTATTCTGCAAACACTTTCTTCCCCTATCCCAAAGTAGCGTGACAATTCGTTCACTGTGATGCGTCTGTCAGCAGTCACTAATTCGTTAACTTTGCACATTGTCTGGAGTGTGTGCAGTACGAGGCCTGCCACTGCGAGGACAATCCTCCTTATTGCTGTGCCCGCTTTCATCACGCAACCTGCTTGCCCAGCGACTAACTGTACTGCGATCGACAGCAGCATCTCCATACACCTTTTTCAACCTCTTGTGGATGTTTCCCGCTGTCTCGTTTTCACGGCACAGGAATTCTATGACAGCATGTTGCTTCTGACGAACGTAAATTGTAGCCGCCATCTTGAAGACATGCTGTGACGGCGCCACTCACGGGAACAGGTTGAACTAAGTTTGAAAACAAGCGGGACGTATGTATATACACACTGTAAAAATTTCACACATGCAAAATGAAAACTGTATTTTTACAAAAATAGTGTGCATTTCTTTTGGAGTGACCCTAGTATTCATAGTGAAAGTTGTTTTCATAGGCTTGGAACATTTTCCACCTACACTGAGTGGATTCCTCACTGGTTCACTGTTAGACAACCGATGTTTCTGTTCTGAGAGTTGAAGTCGTAATTAAATGTTTTAGTAGGTATCTTTGGAATATTTTATCTGCTTTGTGTTTCATTAGTAGACACTTCATGCTAATTATGCCGTGCTCATGTCACTGAGTGATGACATTTGACTAGCAGTGGAGGGATGCGGGTTCTAATCCGATTTTGCCACGCTGAATGAAGTATCCATTGTTTCCGCCCACAACTTGATGCAAATGCCTCCTGTCTCATTGTTTCCTGTGGGCGTTTCTACCACCATGTCTGTCCTACCAGCGTGTCTCTGAATTCCTGTATTACGAGAGGAACGAGCGAGATGTATTTCTGACGACTTTCCTGTATCCATGAAATGGTACTGAGAGAATCTGGTCTTCTCTCAGAAGTATCATTATGGTTCTATTGGGAATATCCGTTATTAACTCGCAATAGAGAATAATATGTGTCTGTGCAGTCTTTCTTTTACTCTTATGTACAGAAATGACATTCTCATTATTACAGTCATGCGGGAAATTGCCTTGCGCGAGGGACTGTGACAAATATTGACAGGGAATGAAGCTAATTCCGCAGTGTATTCACTGTCAGATTTAACTGGAAAAGCTCTTGGTGATTTTTTTGCATTCTGTGTTGTACAGTGGAGTCTCGATAGTTCGAGGTGAACGGGATCGGAACCACCTCGAACTATCGAAGACTCGGACTATCGAAATTTAAATGGGGAAAAGAAACATTATGATATTGTAAGTAATACAGATCAAAATATGCACTTTTATTTTAATAAAGTATTTACACTTGCATTTGCATTGGCAGAATAACAATAATTATTTATTTAGACAAGTAATAGTGAAGTGTCTTTTGTTTGGTGAAGCTGCAACGTTTCCTCGCGGCAATGTCACGCCACCGTCTCAGGAACAGTAGGTCAGTTGGTGTCGCCTCAGGCTGCTGTTCCGCGTAGCATATGGCTGCCTCGAGAGCAGCGTAGCCATCGGTGTGGCTCATCATCTGTGCAGCCTCTGCCTCGTCGTCCTCATCACTCTCACACTGCTATGGAATGTTAACCATGTCAATTATAGAAGAGTCTGTCACTTCCAACTGTTCGTCCGAATTTAACTATTCACCTACTTCCACCTCTTCTGCCTCTTCACACCCTGGCAATCTTCTGATTAAATTACACAATGGTTGATCTTCCTCATCTGCTAAATCTTCAGTTTCTGTGTCTGGCGTACTGTAGAATTTTCCTCCATTATTTGGAAATTGTGTCTGTATTTCGCTCCAAGATTCGCTAATCCAGTACATGACGTCATTCAAAGTCACTTTCTTCAATGCTCCTGCAATGCTTTCGTTGTCTTCGGAATGCAGGATTGACTGTAGCAATCTCCGTCGATACTTTTTTTAGACATTCCAGAACGCCCTAATCCATGGGCTGAATAAGACAGGTAACGTCGATCGAGGCTCGGATTATTGGAAACTCGAACTATCGAGACTCGAACAATCGAGACTCTACTGTAACTGTTTTTTACTATCGAGAGTACTGATTTCAGCATCCCCTATTTTGTAATTACTGCAGCAGTCAAACTTTGCTGCTGTTGTGTGATTACCAATCGTGAATACACACTCAGTTGACAAAAATCAGGGGATATCTCCCGATATCATGTCGAACCTTCTTTTGCCCGGAGTAGTACAGCACCTCGACGTGGCATGGACATACATGTCGTTGGAAGTCCCCTGCAGATGTATTGACACACGCTACGTCTACAGTCGTCCATAACTGCCAAAGTGTTTCTGGTGTAGGATTCTGTCCACGAACTAACCTCTTGATTATGTTCCATAAATGTTCGATCGGATTCATGTCGGGCGATTTAGGTGGCCAAATCATTCGCTCGAACTGTCGAAAATGTTCTTGAAACCAATCGCCAACAACCGTGGTCCAGCGACATAGCACATTGTCATCCATAAAAATTCCATCGTTCGTTGGGAGCATGTAGCCCATGCATGGCTGCAAATGATCTCCACGTAGCCAAACATAACCATTTTCAGTCAATGATCGGTTCAGTTCGACGAGAGGATCCATTTCATTTCATGTAAACACAGCCCTCACGATTATGGAGCCACCACCAGCTTTCACAGTGCCTTGTTGACAACG
Organism: Schistocerca piceifrons; assembly: GCF_021461385.2. NCBI lineage: Eukaryota > Metazoa > Arthropoda > Insecta > Orthoptera > Acrididae > Schistocerca > Schistocerca piceifrons. Next base: position 647,273,410 of record NC_060141.1, on the reverse strand, counting down.
TGGGTCCGTGGCTTTGTGAGGTCTGCGACGCACTCTAAGACTGCCATCATCTCTCACCGGCTGATATCGGGACTCGTCTGACCAAGTCACGTTTTTCCTGTCGTCTAGGGTCCAACCAATATGGTCATCGCTGCAGGCGATTTCGTGCAAAGACACTCGCGTCGGTCGTCTGGTGCTATTGCCCCTTAACGCCACATTTCGCGCACTGTCCCAACGGATATGTTCGTCGTATGTTCCACATTGATTTCTGCGGTTATTCGCGCATTGTTGCGTGGTCGATAGCACTCACAACTCTGTGCAAATTCCGCTGCTCTCGGTCGTTAAGTGAAGTCCGTCGCCCACTGCTTTCTGCGTGGTGGAAGGTAATGCCTGAAATCTGATGGTCTCCGGACATCCTTGATACTGTTGAATTAACTAACGAATTCTGAAATGGAATGTCCCATGCGTCTAACTCCAACTACCATTCCGCGTTCATAAATTCCTGTAGTGCTCCAAAATCACGCCAGAAGCCTTTTCACACTAATCACCTTAGTACAAATGACAGATCCGCCAATGCAATGCCTTTTTATAGCTTGTGTGCGCGATACTACCGCCATCTATACAGGGTGTTACAAAAAGGTACGCCCAAACTTTCAGGAAACATTCCTCACACACAAATAAAGAAAAGATGTTATGTGGACATGTGTCCGGAAACGCTTAATTTCCATGTTAGAGCTCATTTTAGTTTCGTCAGTATGTACTGTACTTCCTCGACTCACCGCCAGTTGGCCCAATTGAAGGAAGGTAATGTTGACTTCGGTGCTTGTGTTGACATGCGACTCATTGCTCTACAGTACTACCGTTATTGGTGATGTCTTGATTGGGCCCCATGTTCTTCCACCTACGCTCAATGGAGCACGTTATCATGATTTCATACGGGATACTCTACCTGTGCTGCTAGAACATGTGCCTTTACAAGTACGACACAACATGCGGTTCATGCACGATGGAGCTCCTGCACATTTTACTCGAAGTGTTCGTACGCTTTCTCAACAACAGATTCGGTGACCGATGGGTTGGTAGAGGCGGACCAATTCCATGGCCTCCACGCTCTCCTGACCTCAACCCTCTTGACTTTCATTTATGGGGGCATTTGAAAGCTCTTGTCTACGCAACCCCGGTACCAAATGTAGATGCTCTTCGTGCTTGTATTGTGGACGGCTGTGATACAATACGCCATTCTCCAGGGCTGCATCAGCGCATCAGGGATTCCATGCGACGGAGGGTGGATGCATGTATCCTCGCTAACGGAGGACATTTTGAACATTTCCTGTAACAAGGTTTTGAAGTCACGCTGGTACGTTCTGTTGCTGTGTGTTTCCATTCCATGATTAATGTGATTTGAAGAGAAGTAATAAAATGAGCTCTAAGATGGAAAGTAAGCGTTTCCGGACACATGTCCACATAACATATTTTCTTTCTTTGTGTGTGAGGAATGTTTCCTGAAAGTTTGGCTGTACCTTTTTGTAATACTCTGTATACGTGCATGTCGCAATTCCATGATTTTTGTCGCCTCAATGTGTTTACAAATAAAGAATTTAAGATTTTATTTCCTCTCTGTTGTCTATAGTTACAACACCAAGCTGATCCAACAGCGATTGGATACAACGTTTAGTGATGCTTTGCAGACTTTATATTGAATAAATACATTCTATCATTTTCTAAAAGACCTTTGACGAAGACCTGTCGGTGGATAGAAATGAGAGCAAAATACATAATCATATTTGTAGACGCATGGCGCATACAATCGAGAGGTATCCTTTTCTTAAAAGATATATGATATTTTGTTCTAACATTACTTGTGACACTGATAATGTAAAAAGAAATAGTTGATGTCAGTGACAAGCGATATTCATTCGGAAGTAGCTAATAAAAGCTCGGACAAGAATTGATCAAGGGAGACACGCCTGTGAAATCGACAGGGAGCCATTTCTGTCCCTGACACACACTATAAGAAACACATTTGTCAAGGAAGTAATTCATAGCAACTGCCGCACCGTGTTCGCTTCTGTTGAACTCGTGTAATTAAGGCCGCTACATAGCTGTTAGCCACGAGACCGTGTGGTAATACTGGAGAACTACGTAACTTCTCGAATGCCAGTCTGGAGTACGTATTTCTCATTCCAGGGGGAAGCGATGCACAATGCAACCACATATCTTTCAAGCAGAACCTGTAGACGACAGAGTAAATTGCAGTTTCAGTGAGCGTAACGTGTACGGTATTCAGTCACTCGTGTAATTTACCTCTGCAGCTCTTCTCGAACTGTACCGTTCTACTTACAAGAACGTTCACTGAAATCTAGCGACATTGTGTCGTTAGTCTTTTTTTCTTTTTTCAAATGCATGAAATACAAAGTAAACGAAATGTGTATTCTATTACTAATGGAAACTTTAATCAACGTGCTGCATATATTTAAACATTTACAATAACTACCCCCCCCCCCCCTCCTCCCTCACACACACGCACACCTACACGTAAACTCACACACGTTTAGTAATATTTAAAATTGTCGACATGAAGCGCATATTTAGCGATACTTAAAATTATCTAAGATGAATTTTTATAGTATCATGAGTAGAAGTGAATGATTATAGGTTTAACAGAGTAATTCGCTTATTTTCTGTGGACAGCAAATATTCGGACATTGAATAGCAACGGGTAATGAAAGCTATGCTTCATTCCGTGCAGTCACAGGATACACAGTTTGTCTCTCACTAGGAAGTACGAAACGGTTTGCTATACTGGGCTCTGAGCACTATCGGACTTAACATCTGAGGTCATCAGTCCCCTAGAACTTAGAACTGCTTAAACCTAACTAGCCTAAGGACATCACGCACATCCATGCCCGAGGCAGGATTCGAACCTGCGACCGTAGCGGTTGCGCGGTTCCAGAGTGAAGCCCTAGAACCGCTCGGCCACTTCGGCCGGCCGTTTGCTATACTCTAAGGAGCAGAGTTTAAGAGAAACTATAAAATGAGCCACTGAGATTCCAATGCAGGATGGTAGGGGTATAAGCACATTTATTTTTATTGCTAACTGAGGACTTTATACTGAACACTATATCACTATTTACTTCATTTACAGACTAATGATTATAACTATTAGGAGTAGTATGTTTTTAGGTTGCTTAGTACCTCCTAAAACATGTAGCAAGAGCAAGCCATTAATGCTTATTTTTTCTCTGAGCAGCAGGTCAGGTGCTGATGTCTGGGTGCATGGATGCAAAACGTCCATACTGAGAGACGTAGTGCACTTAACTGGTGCAGTAATGGCGATGTGTAAAACACCACATGACGTGTTTGTGGGAAGACTATTAGATGCAGAGGAAAAACAACTTACACTCTCAACTGGGTACATATTGAGATACCCCCGATGACAATATCTGCAATTTACACACCTAACACCCGGTACGGCTTCTGCACCTTGAAAAATAAATCATCTTGCCGGCAATGGAAATATTTGTGTCAGCAGCTCATAGGAATACCAAGAACGCAGTAGCATTCACTACAGTGTAACAGGACACAAAGTGTTCGCTAGACCAGGCTCTGGGAAAACCGGTAGACTTTAAATAAGACATAGCGTTTATTACGTTTTACAAGCGGTTTAAAGTTTAACATCTCATCTACATTCATGTCACTGCAAACGACGCAAAATTCCATCACTGCAAGAGTAATGCTGGAAATCGCCAGTGACACTGAAAAGTGTAGGACATATGACAGTTTCCGATTTCGTGACTTGCTTATGTCCCGATATTTTTTCTCTCATTTCGAATTTACGGCGATGCTCGGGAGAAGAACACAATTGGATGATTTTGTTTTATTTCTCTTGGGGACAGCACCGTCTTCCTTTAAAGCCAGTACCGCCATTAGACTGTATATTTTGAATATGAGAGTATGCCATCTTAGGCACTGTATAACACTTAAAACACTTGATAATGCCACTTTGAAGTCGCAATCATGATCGTGTAAGCGTAAATGTAACACTGCAAATAAACAACAGCCTAATGGCGGTACTGAGTTTAAAGAAATATATTGTAACTGGGTAACCTCTGTTGATGCTAGTCAGTTGTCAGGATGAGCATTACTGCAAAGGGCATTTGGTTCTAAAGCATTATGACAGCGTGAGAAACACTAAATGAATTACTTTTTGTCTCTTAACAACATGTGGGCAGGGTGGGTTCTTCCTTGAATCGGGTATGAGGTAGAATGAAACAGCATTTTTACAGAAGTTAACTTTTATTGAAAGTTTTGTACAACGGTTTCCTTATTGGATTGTTCTGGCTGGGAGAGCGGCAGCTGTGTCGTTTGCCAAGCCTCTGCTGCGTGAGCGGCGGCATCTGATTACGCCTGGCGGTGTGTATCTCGTGTCACTGTTTCGCCCAGTTGATTGGAGACGCGCATCGTGTGGTGGCCCGTTTAATTATTGAGAACGAAGTCGTGAATCGGATGGTGATACCTTGGATGTGGCGTCCCAATGTTTCTCTCTCTATGCGGCCGCGTGTGACAGTGCGTCGGCCATCGGAGCGGCGCGGCGGGGGAAGGTCAGTGTAACGTACTCGAACAACGGACTCCAGCTTGCCAGTCTTCGACTGTCAGAGTTTCATCACCAGCTCACAGGTGACTGCTGATGTGAGGCCGCCTCCTTCCCGTCCTCATGAGTCACCCGGGTACGTAAAAACCAGTCTTCAAATACCTTCTAACTTCCGTCTTCTGGCGGCGAGGCTGCTGTTTGCTATTCCATTACAGCAGCGGTCTTGGTGCTTCTGTGTACGATGTAGTCTCTTCCTGCATGACGGTCTTCAACACCGACTGAACTTTACTGGAACTGAACTGAAAATTATTCTCGGGCCCATTGCGTCTCGCGTATTTATTTACTTCAGTTCACTGGAGGTGAACGACTTCACGGTCATTGCCTCTTCTGTCACGTTGAAAAGCCTCTAGAAGAATCTTCTTAACGTCGGTCATTGGCTCTTGGAATGTAGGTGAGGGCCTTTGATCACGTGTGACAATTGAGGAACATGTGAGCCATTTGGGCGATGCCCTGACGGCTGAATCGACAGCGTCCGCTTATGTGGGGAGGGCGATGGCTTCTCCTCAACGTGCTGACTTCACGGTCATTGCCTCTTCTGCTCTGCCCGCTGTTTGGCAGTGTGTAACTCTTTAAACTACACTAAGTTTTTCATTTATTTTCTAATTTCTAGTTCAGTTCACATTGATTTCACTAATTTATTTACCTATCTTAAGTACCACTCAACAATATTATGACTGTGGCCCCGCATTATGAAGGAATTATTGAGCCCTGTCTTCCTTTTCTATTACCAGGACCTGATTGTCTGCATGATAAGGAAGCATGGTTGTGTATTTTCTAATGCTACAGATTTCTTTCCTCTTTTTTAATGATGTTGACGTTTGTATACGAACAGATTCATATACACTGAAGAGCCAAAGAAACAGTTACACCTGTCTAATACCACTTAGGGTGCCCCCGAGCAAGCAGAAGTGCTGCAACACGACGTGGCATGGACCCGACTAATGTCTGAAGTAGTGCTGGATGGAACTGGCTCCATGAATTCTGCAGGGTTGTCCATAAATCCATACAACGGGGTGGAGATCTGTTCTGAACAGCACGTTGCAAACCATCCCAGTTGTGCTCAATAATGTTCATGTCTGGGTAGACTGGAGCCAGTGGAAGTGTTTAAACTCAGAAGAGTGTTCTTGGAGCCACTCTGTAGCAATTCGGGACGTTTGGGGTTTCGCATTGTCCTTCTGGAATTGTCCAAGTCGGTCGAAATCCACAATGGACACGAATGGATGTAGGTGATGAGACAGAATGATTACGTACCTGTCACCTGTCAGAGTCGTGTCTAGACCTATCAGGGGTCCCATATCACTCCAACTGCACACGCCTCACACCATTACAGAGCCTCCACCAGATTCAACAGTCCCCTGCTGACATGCAGGGTCCATGGATTCATGAGGTTGTTTCCATACCCGTACACATCCATCCGATTGATACAATTTGGTTCTAGGTGCTTCAGTCTGGAACCACGCGATCGCTACGGTCGCAGGTTCGAATCCTACCTCGGGTATGGATGTGTGTGATGTCCTTAGGTTATTTATGTTTAAGTAGTTCTAAGTTCTAGAGGACTGATGACCTCAGATGTTAAGTCCCATAGTGCTCAGAGCCATTTGTACCATTTGATACAATTTGAAACGAGACTCGACCGACCAAGCAACATGTTTCCAGCCATCAACAGCCCAAGCGGGGCGTAAAGCTTTGTGTCGTGCAGTCATCAAGGGTACACGAGTGGGCCATCGGCTCCGAAGACCCATATCGATGAAGTTTCGTTGAATGGTTCGCATACTGACACTTGAAATATGCAGCAATTTGCGGAAGTGTTGCAATTCTGACACGTTGAACGATTCTCTTCAATCGTCGTTGATGCCGTTCTTGAAGGATCTTTTTCCGACCGCAGGAATGTCGGAGAATTGATGTTTCACCGGATTTCTAATGTTCACGGCACACTCGTGAAATGGTCGTACGGGAAAATCCCCACTTCATCGCGATCTCGGAGATGCTGTGTCCCATCGCTCGTGCGCCGACTATAACATAACGTTCAAACTCACTTAAATCTTGATAACCTGCCATTGTAGCAGCAGTAACCGATCTAACAGCTGCGCCAGGCACTTGTCGTCTTATATAGGTGTTGTCGACTGCAGCGCCGTATTCTGCCTGTTTGTATTTGAATACACGTGCCTATACCAGTTTCTTTGGCGCTTCAGTGTATAAGTTAAGGTATTGTGCTCATATTTTGTTGTTCAGTTGTATGTACCTATATGGTCACATTTCACTGTTGGTTGATAAATTCCGTGTTCCGTGTCTTGCCTTGATTAGGAAACGTTATTGGTTGTGCCTAGTGTTAATTGAGCGAAATGCTAAACGATAGAGAAATTTCATTGACACAGCGGACTTGGTGTCTTTCGTGGGTGATAGTCACACATGTTTCTTTGTGACTTGTAGTTCGTTTCATTATTCCTTCTTCCCATCGCCTTGAGCTAGCTTAACCATTATAAGTGAAATATGGACTGTTAATTTGGTGGAATCATGTCAGCACTTTGTGTGGACTGGGAACCATATATCGCGAAACCTGTGTTTTCTGATTAGTAATCACTTTTACCAGAGAGCACGATTCTGTGAATGCGAGTATCAACAGTTTAAATTTCTTGTTATGGTACTAGTTACCGTGAGTGGAATTATCCCCATATGCCTGATAATCAGATGTTATCAGGAAATTAGATTTTTAGCTGACATGTTAGATTTTGTATTACCACAGCCCTCCCCCCTCCCTTGTCTGATCAATCGTGAGACAGTCGAGTGGCATACCTTCTGCAAGAGTTTAAAACGTCTCATCCCACGTTTCGTGTGTATAAGGTACCACAGTAAACTAAGATTTAACCCCGATACTAAGTTCGTTTCCACTGTCCTGACCTGGAATTTATTTAATGACTTAGTTTCATGAGAGCTATTCTACAGTTTGAATCAGCCAGCGAAAGGCACCCACATTGCAAAGCATGTGAGGATGGCATTAAATTCCGATATGCGTTATGAATCTCAACGGGATGGTTTGTCATTGTATGGTCGTACAGTATCATAAGCGTTTCCATTGAGCAGCTTTTTTATGAATAATTAATATACTAGGGCTTAATATTTTATTTTTATAACGATTTAGTACGATTCTTGCACATTTAGTGAGTGTCGTTTCCATATCGATAATAATATTCAGCAGTTAGATATTACGATTGTCGGGATCATCTCAACAATTGAACAAAAGAGCCATCTGGTATGATAACGGAGGATACTCCCCAAAAAATAGTAGTCTAACCCTACAGCAGAGTAAAAGCCAACTTCAGCGATTCCTTAGTTAATCCAAACATGTAGATAATGATCAAGTTGTTACTTAACAACTGTTGGTAGCAATGGCTTCAAAGAAAAAGAAGCGTACCTCTCTTAGCCTATTTAAAGGAACAAATCTGGAGCCATTATGACCACAGGCTGACAATAAACCCATTCTGTGCGGTTGTAAAAGCGCGACCGCAACGTACGCTACAAAAACCTTGGTATATATACACTACATGACACGCTCCCAGATGATGTTCATTTTTGGAACACAACCTACGACCAGCTTGGAGACAGAAGTGATGACACTTTCTGCAGGACCTGACCATCATTTTGCAGGACAATGCTCAAGCACGTACAGTGCAAGCTGTTACTGATTTGTTTGACTGATGGGGCTGCTAAGTGTTATACCACCTACTGCACTCCCCTGACTTAAGCCCTCGTGAGTTGAACTCGGTTTACAAACTGAAGGAAACACTTCACGGCATTCGCTTCAGAACTGTTACAAATTCGTTGGGCAATAGACCGCGTCGCTCGAACTGTAAACACAACTGTCACTGCTAAGAGTATCCTACGACTTCCACATCGCTGGCAACGGGTTATACGCAATGCTGGTGACTACTTTGAAGGTTAGTAAAACTTTGAAATACGTATCTATTTTGTACGAGCTGTAAATAAATAGTTGCCGCTATTAAAGTTCCAACCCCCGTAGTTATAGACATGTAAGGTTAAGCTGTGGTAGACTTAGGAACTAAAGATTATGTGAGCTCTAAAAAAAAGTTCCGGACATGGGTCATTTATCACCAGGTTTTCATAAAAGAATTATTATCACGTTGCTGAGAATGGCACCTGCCGGTACAAGAGAAAGATATTAGATTAGTCTGAGAAGTAATATTTCTGAACTGCTGACGAGAACTATACACGACAGTGAATCTAAACGATGTTTACAAAGTTCGAAGTATTGCAGAGGGTGATTCGAGAAGCAAACTTAGGATAGCAACCTATGACGTATACATCAGCAAACAGCGGTACTGAGTGATGGAACGAAAGAGTTCAACGCCTGTCGCTAGACCAACCATTCGGCAGCAAACGTGAATTTGTCTGCTGATTCATCTGCCATCACTGCGCCTAGAGGTCTCCGTTACGTCATCGGCATGGATTCCTTAGACGAAATTTAACGAAGTGAATACAGTCAGGCCCGATGCGGGAGGCTTCGTTTGCGGTACTTCAGCGTGACAACTCACGTTTAGTTCCTAAGGTGTGGCCCGGAGCCACAGTTGACCAGTACCACTTTCCACACTGTGAAGGGTCGTTCCATGTTGTCATACGACATAGGTTTGTATCCTCAATTCGTTTCTCAAGAAACCATCTCGATCGCAGTGAGGTTCGTCGTATCGTTTTAGTACAAACTGTCCAGAAAAAGAAAGAATAAAAAGCTGGATAAGTGCGACTAGAATGCTCACGTACAAACTTAATGCTTTATATACTGTAGTTAATAATATAATTTCGAGTGGCTCAATGCACTGGTGCCGTTCTTTCTATTTGACGGCACTTCGGCGGCTTGCGTTTCCCTAACTCATACCAGTTATCTAACCAGAGAAAGGAGACCTGCAGTTTACTGTGGAATCCTAACTTCTCAAATCATTGAGAGGTGAACGCTACGTTACAAATCAAATCTGAAAATCCGTGTTCCGGCGGAGATTCGATCTCATGCGTTTTTCCACTCAACCACTGAGCCCGACGTGTAAACAAAGAGTTCATCTATAAATGTTGATTACTGAGTTTGCGAGTTTCAAAATCTGTGACATATGGCCCCATCTTCTGATCGCATTGAATTAGAAGCTTAAATTATCTACAGTACCGTAGAACTTACATTTTTGCATAAATTTCGAGTTGATCTCTATATCTGTTCTAGCGAAAAAAGAGGTCTTAACAGATAGGCAGACAGACAGATGAGCAACAACTGCCAGTAAATTATCAACTGCAAAAAAGAAAAAAAATTGTATGATATAAATACCAAATAATAACTTTAGGGTTTTCCCTTTACTTGTACTAAGTAATCTTCCTTCTTGTCGGATTTCATGATTCTACGTCAGTGGGACGTACCCTGCAGGTTTTAATGAGTGGGTTTGCGAGTATCGAGACATGTGACATAAATGACCGTATCTTTTGATTGCACTGACTTAGGTCACAGCACAAAGGGACCATAGACCTTAGTATGTGACACAAATATCAACTTGATTACTACACCGTTCCTGAGAAAAAGGAGGCTTAACAGTCGGACATACAGATAAACAGAAAACGAAGTGATCCTATTAGTGTTCCGTTTTTACCGACTGAGGTACTGAACATTGGAAGACGTACTGGACAATCACTGGTTTAGTTTGATTTCAGAAAAGGAAAGTGTTTGCACGACTGAAGAAAAATATTGGTGTCATCGTATTGTCTGTGACGTACATGGAGCCCTTTACAATGCAAAGAGGTCCAAAGGACTATCCTTAGATTGAGGGTGAAGCTCAAGGAGAGGTGAATAACATATATTGTCAAAAAACTCAAGTGGTAGTAGTAAAGCAAGAACGGTGCAAGTTTTCATAATCCTTAACTCCTCCTGAATCGTCTGATTTAAATCGACTGCAATCCATTGCCCTTATTTAGTTTTGTTGATATTCATTACACAATCTCTTTCTGAGACGCTATCCACTCCGTTCAATTGTTGTTGGAAGTCCTTTTCTGTCCCGGACATAATTACAGTGTCATCAACAAACCTCCATGTTTTCATGTCTTTCGTCTGAATTTTAATACCCTTTCCTAATATCTTCTCGGTTTCTTTTACTGCTTGCTCATTCCACATTGAATAACATTGGGGATAGGCTACCATTCTACACGTCCTCCTCAACCACTGCTTCTTTCCGGTTCTTTGACTCACATAGTTGAAACCTGCTTTCTATTCAAGTTGTAAATAAACTTTTGTGAAGAAGCTTGCACAGGATAGAGTAGAATGGAGAGCTGCATCAAACCAGTCTCAGGACTGAAGACCACAACAACAACAACAACAACAACAACAACAACCATGTCTTTTATCTCTGCTTCTTTGACAATTTCGTTAATTCAACTTTGGACAAAGATTTTTCTAAATCTACAAATGCCACGAACTTACGTTGCAAAACAAATTTTAGAGGGTGTTGCGACTAGTAGTCACATAAGTTTGATAAGGTAGTGCAGTACGTTTGGGATTCGTTGGTGAAAGTAGCAGCTAATATTCGTTTGGGGAAGAATTGGATTAAGATGATGGTTTTAGCGACAACTAGAGGCATTCGCCGCTTTCTTTAATAAAGACGTCGCTACAGTGCATCTCATAATGATACATGGACATCCTAGCATGGATCGATTGCACAGCCACAGATTCATTTTATGCATACTTCTTTGCCATCGATCGACATCTCTGGCGCTTGTGTATCTGTGGCCGTAAGCGCAGTGGCGCAGTTCGCAGGTTTAAAAGGAAGAAGCGAGTGGGGTAGCTTCCGTTTGTCGGTTCATTCTGAAGATGGACGAAATGTATACGGCCGAAACAGCAGAAAAAGAAATGGAGTTTATGCGGTTGCATGCCCTAAAATTAATGACGCCTCTTCAATTACGAGTCACATGTTCTATTTAATCGTATGGTGATTTTATTCAATATACAGTTGATACAAGGCAAGTGATTTTATACAATATACATATGATAGAAGACACGATTAAACCTTAAAATCCGTGTTTTTCAACCAATTACATAAGCTGGGTGTGAGAGTGAACAAGTCGTCGGGAATTCCAGGGTATGAATGAAGTGGACAGCGTTGGACTAAATGTTCAATTGTATGTTCTTCTTGATTACATTCACACATTGGAAAACTGATCCAGCCCCATTTGTACCTGAAGTACCTACAACAACGATGTCCAGTCCTTAACCTGTTGAGGCGGCACCAGAGGTTCCTCGGTAGGGGAAAACCTTTTGGCTTCTTTGTGGGATCAAGGTGATGGGCCCCTGTTCCCAATGTTTTTGTTGACCATTCATGCTTCCAGCTTTCATTTAGATCAAAACCATCTTCGATGAGTTGTCCTGCAGTAACTCTTGCTTGTCTTCTTGATCGCAATCGTTGCTGTGGCGGATGACAGAATTCCTGGTGCAGCGGTAGAGAGGGTGATGCAGAGATTTTCCCCACTTCAACGCTACCTTGGAGATGCTGTGTCCTATCACTCGTACGCCGACTATAACACCACTAAAATCTCGATAATTTTCATTGCAGCAGCAGTAACCAATCTAACAACCATGCCAGTAATTTATTTTATGTAGGTGTTGCCGATCACAGCGCCAGATTCTACCTGTTTACATACCTCTGGTTACATTTCTCTGTATTTCAATACGCATGCCTATACTAGTTTCTTTTGCGCTTCAGTGTTATTCTAACGCCAGGCACTCCAAGAGATCGAGTATGGCCTCCTTTATATAGAATATAGCAATCTAAAGGCCTCAGTAGGGCCCGAAAACACCAAGGAATGTTTAAATTTTTTATTTTAGACTTAAAGCCTTAAGACAAAATCCCAGCTAAAATAGTGAATTTTTATCTCACAGTGTATTTGGCGGAGGCGTAGAAACGTTTCTACAAACGACTCAGCACCTTGTAAATCAAGTCAACTCTGCGAAGAAACACTGAGGTACCAGTATGCAGTATATACCGAAACAGACTGGTTACTACGTAAGCCACTTTATTACAATAAGCATATATCATTCAGCCAGTGCATCAAAACGACAACCTAGAATAATTTTAATTTATTGCTGAAATTTAGGAGAATTAGTATATCGTGATTAATCACTCGTTAAACGTGTATTAAGGAATAAGGCCACCCTAGTCGGATGACATAATTTAGCCGATCCAAATATAAAAATTCATCCCACTAAAATACTTGGGCTCAGGTTAGAATTTTTGACATTAATTCGAGGCTCGTGCCTCAGACAAGCACGAGAATTACAATTTGAAGTTCCTTTAAACACCAACCTGAGTAACACAAATGTGATGAGGCAAGAAGATCGCACGTGTAAGTACACAATAACAGCCAGGGCTGTATATCATAGTGGCCTCGTCCTTTCAAGAACACTTAACATCAATTACGGGCCCCTAAAATAATCCAATGAGATAAAAAAAAAATTCATATGCACGGCATAACAGAGCAAAAGTTCCAGTACAAGGCTCGGAAGTCTCACAGAGAAAAAATTTAACAGACCTTAATGTCAACTCGCTCTCTTAACTAAAGGAAAGCCACAGCAATCTACCACCACGGAGACGGGTATAGCCACGGCTGGAGCACAGCAGACAAACATCCGTCCGTCATGGTGAACATGCTACTGAGAGCCTGGTGCCTTCCTCGTAACCATGCTCCTCGAAGATGCCAGACGATGAGTAGAAGGTCCCTTCAGGCTGCGGTGTTGAGAGCCTTTTTCCCCCCAAAGTTTGCCACGGTCCCTCCTCTCCCCCCCTCCCCCCCGTCTCTCTCTCTCTCCCCAGAGGGAGCCATACTCGTTTCAAAGCCCTTCTACCAATGTCGATATCGCCTGATAAGCCGACACGGTTCACAGATAAATTTAGAAGGGTTATATAAAAGACAGACTTTAAGGCTTTGTGGAAATGTGCAGGCAAGCTGATGAAGATGATATGTGGGTGGCGATACTGCAAAAAGAATGTGACAGAGGACTAAAAGACCTAAATCGAAACTAGTCACATGAAGTAGGCGGTATTCTTTCAGAATTATTAACATTGCTGCGTGAACCATCCACGACAAAATCGTTGCCACTGTTAAGCTGGATACATGAGACTGAGGAACTAGCTCGTATTTCAAAAATAATGTAATAGAGGGTGTCCGAAAAGTCTTTCCCTGATTACATAAATTGGTAACTCAGGCTAGAAGTAAGATACAAATATGAAACTTATGACGAATTGTTTACAACTATCCAAGTTTTTTTTTCTGATTTAGGTTCGCAGTACGTAAGTGGTGGATGAGGTGCAGTGCCCACGAAGCTATGTTAACCAATCAGGAGAAGGCACAGTGTGTCCTGTGGTACCATGAGACACGATCACCAACCACAGTGCAGAGACACTTCCAGACAACATTTGGAAGGAATCCACCTGATGTCAAGAGCATTAAAGCCTGGTATGAGAAGTTCAAGAATACAGAATCGGTTGCTGACCTTCCGAGGTCTGTTCGACCAAGAACCTCAGCAGACAGGGTGAAAGCTGTAAGGCAGTCTTTTCTGCGAAGTCTGAAGAAATCGGTGCGCAGGGCCTCACGTGAATTATAGATGCCAAAAAGCTCTCTCCATGACATTTTACACAAATGTTTATTGTTTCGTGCATACAAAGTGCAAATCGTTCAGGCCTTGATACCCAATGACAGTACACGTCGATATGACTTTGCGGTCGAAATGCTATCACGTATTGAGGACGATGATGGTTATCTCAGACGAATTGCCTTTCCCGATGAAGCGACCTTTTTTGTCAGTGGAGTAGTGAATCGCCATAATGTGCGCATCTGGGGTTCACAACCCCCTGGCGGGGTCATGGAGTGCACCAGAGGCAGTCCAAAGGTGAATGTTTGGTGCACGCTATTGCACGATCGAATTATCGGGCCATTCTTCTTCGCTGAGGCTACCATCACATCTGCAGTGTATCTGGACATGTTGCAACTGTATGCTACTCCTCAGCTGCTTCAATATCACCCCGATGTCTTGTTTCAGCAAGACGCTGCACCACCTCGCTGGGATTTGCACGTCCGTGCCTATCTCGATATGACCTTTCCTGGGCGATGGATTGATCGTGACGGGCCAATGGTTTGGCCTCCACGCTCTCCTGACACAACCCCATTAGACTTCTTTTTATGGGGTTATGTCAAGGACGAAATCTACCGAACACGTGTACCAGATCTTGAAACCCTGCGGCAACGGATAACCACGGTCGTTGAATCGGTCCCTCCAGTGATGTTGGCTAATGTGTGGACGGAAACTGAATATCGCCTAGATGTGCTACGTGCTACCAAGGGTACTCATGTGGAAGTTTACTGATGTGTGAAAACAACTTTGATAGTTTGTAAACAATTAGACACCAGTTTCATATTTGTATCTTACTTCTAGCCTGAGTTATCAATGTATCTAATGAGGGAAAGACTTTTCGGATACCATGTAATACCAGGAACTAACAAGATAAATGCTGTATCCGAACAATACCGACGCTAATACCTATAACAAAATGGAAATTCTGATACAAGCCAATCTGGGAGAACATGTCTGTATTCCGGATAAATGTTAGAACCTGTAGAACAATACTGATCCTTTGACTTATCTTCTAACATTGAAGAATGACAAAACTACATGTGATAGCATTTGTAGATTCACAGAAGGCTTTTTTTTTTTTTTGACGGTCTGGAATGGTCTGCGTTCTTAGACATTCTTAAGTTATAGGCTATCGAATACAAGGAGCAGAAGGCTACCTATGACTACACAGAAACCAGACTTCACGTAGACTTTGAGATGGAAGAGAGGCAGTACTGGACACAGTTTGTAGCCCATCCTCAATTTTACTCTGGTTGTTCATAGAGCAACAAGTAAAGGTAATCAAAGAGAAACTTAGAAAAGAAATTAAAGTTGATGGGAAAGAGCAAGAACTTGGCTACATCCAGCAATTAATGACGAGGTAGAGACTCGAACTGTAGAAAAGAGAGCTTCTTAAAAGAAAAGAGTAAGGTTCATAACCCGAGCTAAAATTTGAGGAAGATTTTATGGAAACGTACCTGGTACAAACCTGCCAAGAAGAACTTGGGTTATACTCAACAGACTCAGAACTGGTCATGGCAGAAGTGGCGAGATGCTCTGTAGATGGGGAATACGAGATTCACCACAGTGCGACTGTGGACATATAGAGCAAACGATCCAGCACATCACAGGAATGCCCTAAACGTGCGTTTAAAGGATCCATTCGAGAACTTTATGCAGCCTCCCCTGCAGCCGTCGAGTGGATGGAAAACCTAGACATAGAACTTTAAAGAGTCTCTGTAGATTCCATGTATGTGATTGCTGAATGACCTTATAGCAACAATTTCTATATGATAATTTTGTCTTACCTATGACAAGATACCTTATTGTAACAACCTGTGTATGCCTACTTTATCCTTAATTGAATGTTCAAAGACGAGACATTATTTATGTGTTATAATGTATGTTGATTTTGTCTTTATCTGTCTGTATGCATTTAAACATGAAACCATTTGTACTTGAAAACCACATACGCTAAATAGTAATAAATAACGTGTTATCATAACGCATTACGTTCCTCCACGGCAGACCGTTAATGCACCTTATTGCTGTTCGTTTTTGGTGCATCACCTGCGACCAGCTTTGCGAAAGAAGCGGCGACACTTTCTGCGCAACCCACCTATCATTTTACACGACAATGCGCGGGTGTATACAGCGGAAGCTGTGGCTGCTCTGTTCGGTCGGTGGGACTGGGAAGTACTGTACCATCCACCATACTCCCCGGACTTAAGTCCTTGTGACTTTGATTTGATTCCGAAGATGAAGGAACCACTTCGTGGAATTCGTTTCAGAACTGTTCCAGAGAGTCGACAGGCAGTAGACCGCTCCATTCGCACCATCAACAGAACAGGTTCTGCTAACGGTATACTATGCCTTCCACATCGCTGGCAACGGGTTCTACACAACGCTTGGGACTACTTTGAAGGACAGTAACAGGTGAAAACATGTAACTCTTTTGTATCGGTTGTAAATAAATAGTTGCCACTAATTAAGTCTCAACCCTCGTATGTTTTAAATGTAAAGTAAGATAGTAAGATAGTAATCCCTATAAATGCCCGCAGCTCGTGGTCGTGCGGCAGCGTTCTCGCTTCCCACGCCCGGGTTCCCGGGTTCGATTCCCGGCGGGGTCAGTGATTTTCTCTGCCTCGTGATGGCTGGGTGTTGTGTGATGTCCTTAGGTTCGTTAGGTTTAAGTAGTTCTAAGTTCTAGGGGACTGATGACCATAGATGTTAAGTCCCATAGTGCTCAGAACCATTTTTTTAATCCCTATAAATACCACACACACACACACACACATATATATATATATATATATATATATATATATATATATATATATATATATAGGGTGATCAAAAAGTCAGTATAAATTTGAAAACTGAATAAATCACGGAATAATGTAGATAGAGAGGTAGAAACTGACACACATGCTTGGAATGACATGGGGTTTTATTAGACCAAAAAAATACAAAAGTTCAAAAAATGTCCGACAGATGGCGCTTCATCTGATCAGAATAGCTATAATTAGCATAACAAAGTAAGACAAAGCAAAGATAATGTTCTTTACAGGAAATGCTCAATATGTCCACCATCACCCTCAACAATAGCTGTAGTCGAGAAATAATGTTGTGAAAAGCACTGTATAGCATGTCCGGAGTTATGGTGAGGCATTGGCGTCGGATGTTGTCTTTCAGCATCCCTAGATATGTCCGTCGATCACGATACACTTGCGACTTCAGGTAACCCCAAAGCCAATAATCGCACGGACTGAGGTCTGGGGACCTGGGAGGCCAAGCTTGACGAATGTGGCGGCTGAGCACACGATCATCACCAAACGACGCGCCAAGAGATCTTTCACGCGCCATCTGTCGGACATTTTGTGAACTTTTTTTGTCCTAATAAAACCCCATGTCATCCGAAGCATATGTGTCAGTTTTTACCTCTCTATCTACATTATTCCGTGGTTTATTAAGTTTTCAAATTTATACTGACTTTTTGATCACCCTCTATATATATATATATATATATATATATATATGACGCCTATTGTGGAACCCAGTTGTAATTTTACAGACATTATAACTCTTTTGTATCCCCTAACTTCTCAAGAAATATTCGTGTAGCAACCTTCTGCGGACATGGATAGAAAAAAAAAAAAGTAGAAAAGGTGATTGTATTTCGAAAGCGGAACGCAGGAGTGACTAGCCGCAACGGCGGCCACTGTGCCACCATTTCGGCTAAGGCGTCTAAATTACGTCGAAAACTTCGATCGTCGTAATCTGGAAATGTTGGAGTATCTACGGATAAGACGAAACACGTGTTAATTTATTTTGACTGCTCTTACATTGAGCGAACTACCTGGGAAATCGGACTATGGCACTTGCCGTGTTCTTCTTGTGAGCCATATGAAGAGATTAAGTGACTTGCACTGGAGAAATTAGCGTGGAGAACTGCATGAAACCAAACATCGGACCGAAGACCATAGCAACAACTTGTAATGTGAACATAATATCAACAGCGCATGTTGAAATTCTAGATGCCCTAAATACTCCTGTTCGATGTTGGAAGTGCACATTCAGGAAGCATCGCACGCGTTTACGAGCGGAACTGCTCCGCTTCCCTGCCTCTGCAGAATGCCCCCCGAGATGTAGTCAGGGCGGAGTGTCTTTTGACAACGGCTGGCGGAAGATTTGCGGGCATCGCCGTATAACACACGCTCTCTGGGCCCCCTGCCAAGATTCTTGTCGGCTGGCGGCCGCTATTGCTTTCGCGGCGCAGCCATCCGTAGCCGCGCGTGCGCTGCGGCCGCACACCGCTCCACTGTGGAACTCAGCCTCCCACGATTCCGTGCACGGCTGGGCCGCTGGTTTTTGTCGCTCCGCTGCTGTAGGCGCACCAGGTCCCCAGTTCTTGCGGTCTCCTGCCATTCTACTGTCTTCATTTTTTTATCGTGTGCGCTTTTATTACCGTGCAGTTTGTCGCTGCCAAATTGCTATATGCGGTGAAAGCTCAGTGCAGAAATAAGGGCCCTAATAACTAAGGCAAGCGTGTTTCTAGCGATCTATTGGTTCTCGCCATACTCTGCTAATAGCTTCGTCCCTGCATACTGAGAGAGTGTAATAAGAGCTGGTAGAGCTAATACTTCAAACGGAAGATTGTTCATACCACAATTGACTGTTATTACTATTAGAACGTATACTGCCTCTACATCTACATCCATACTCCGCAATCCACCATACGGTGCGTGGCGGAGGGTACCTCGTACCACAACTAGCATCTTCTCTCCCTGTTCCACTCCCAAACAGAACGAGGGAAAAATGACTGCCTATATGCCTCTGTACGAGCCCTAACCTCTCTTATCTTATCTCTGTGGTCTTTCCGCGAAATGTAAGTTGGCGGCAGTAAAATTGTACTGCAGTCAGCCTCAAATGCTGGTTCTCCAAATTTCCTCAGTAGCGATTCACGAAAAGAACGCCTTCTTTCCTCTAGAGACTCCCACCCGAGTTCCTGAAGCATTTCCGTAACACTCGCGGGATGATCAAACCCACCAGTAACAAATCTAGCAGCCCGCCTCTGAATTGCTTCTATATCCTCCCTCAATCCGACCTGATAGGGATCCCAAACGCTCGAGCAGTACTCAAGAGTAGGTCGTATTAGTGTTTTATAAGCGGTCTCCTTTACAGATGAACCAGATCTTCCCAAAATTCTACCAATGAACCGAAGACGACTATCCGTCTTCCCCACAACTGCCATTACATTCTTGTCCCACTTCATATCGCTCTGCAATGTTACGCCCAAATATTTAATCGACGTGACTGTGTCAAGCGCTACACTACTAATGGAGTATTCAAACATTACAGGATTCTTTTTCCTATTCATCTGCATTAATTTACATTTATCTACATTTAGAGTTAGCTGCCATTCTTTTACACCAATCACAAATCAACAGCCGACCAACCACACTTACTTGGGGCACTTCAGATGATACCCTCACCTCCGATGAACACTCGCCATAGAGGACAACGTACTGTGTTCTATTACTTAAGAAGTCTTCGAGCCACTCACATACTTGGGAACCGATCCCATATGTTCGTACCTTAGTTAGGAGTTTGCTGAATCTTAATTGCTGAACTTCTACAGTTGGCAACAAACAGGCGGCCCGCGTCCGTAGCTGAGTGGTGGCCTGAATCCACTTTCTCGGATGAATGCATTATTCATCGGGACGTAGCCTTCTTCCATCAGACGAAAACGAATACGATCGTCTGGCGCCTGGATCACTACTTACCCTATGCTGTTGATGGAGAGAACAATCTTGATCCCCAAGGTTTTCACCAATGTCTGGTTGCACGGTTATCGTGTACCTTTTGCTAATGTGCTTTTTCTTGTCTTTAGTCGACAGGGTGTTGGTTAAGTTCCCCTGTGGCCTTTGATTCCTCCCTGTTCCTGGTGCCAAATCACGTGAAACCTTATTTCGTTCACTTTTCTTCCTTATCCATAGGAAAAGATAAAAAAGGAAAGAGTTAGAAGGACAAATAGGTTGTGGTTTGTTTCCCGGTTGTTCAGAACGTTTTTCTCTTCTTTTGTTTGTACTGATTAAGTGTTTTGTCAATTTGCAGGTAATATTACAAGATGATTCTGACTGTGGTCGTCTAAATGTTCATGAAAGTGCCAAATAACTCTAATAACCTATATAAATAAAAATGTAAATGTTTTTTTGTTACCTCCGAATGTTCTTCAACGATTGCTTTGAAATTTTGAGAGAACGTTACATTCTAATACAGGTGTGTTTTTAGGTACATAGTCAATATCTAAGATATGTTGTGTGCCATGGCGCCGGTATTTCCGATCGATTCTCGATCGTTGGGCCTCCGAGTGGTGTTTCTTTTTCCGTTGCGGGGCGCCTGCTGGCGGCGGGTGGCGCTGTCTCTGCCCGGTGGCGTGTGCGCGGGCAGTCAAGTTTGGGCGCGGTGGCGCGAGCATTGCCTTTTGCGTCGGGCGGTGGGTCCCGCCGCGCTGTCGCTGGCCAGGGCTGGTGTTACTTGCTGCTCCCCGGGTCCGTGGTTGGAGTCGTCGCCTGATTACCAGCTTTCCTGCCCTGTCTGACTGCTCCTTGCTGAGGTCTGGGTGACGATGCTCGTGCTGGATCGGCGATTTCTCTGGACAGCGCCTTAGTAGGAGCTTGTGGCTGTGCTGCTCCCGGATTTAGTTTACAGGGGAGTAGTTTTCCGTCCTCGGAAGTTTGACGCTGTTTGTGTGTTTCAGCGTGCTACGGCTAAGAAGATTATCTTCGTTGTTATGATTGTGTCGGAAACGTGGGCAAACACCAGTGTTCCTGTTTCTCGGCATTCAGTGAGGTGATGTCCCTTACTTAGTGTGTTTTTCTTGGCGTTCTATTGTGCCGCTGCAGAACTTTGTTTAACCTTTTCCCTCCTTACTCTTCTGCAGAGTGCCTTTGGATCCTGTGGCCTGTAATTTCGCTTGTGCCAGGTTCCGGGGTTTTGGGGGATAATTGATTAAATTATGTTTTGGAATTTATGGGATTCTGTGTGTTTGTCTGGGGTTTTTGCTGGCCTGTGCCCGTACGATTTCCCGTTTCCTCGCCCGGGGGTCGTACGTAAGGTTTAAGGTGAGTGAATTTTGGTAGTTCCCGTCCAGTGGTTCGGTGGGCCCCGTGACGAATTGTTTTTGTTTTGCACCCTGCCTGTCCTATCTCCCTGGCTTAAGATTGGCTCCTCTGTGCCTGTGCGCGAGTGTGTATGTGGGCGACGGTGATCGTTTCTTGACTTGTTTACCGTTTCTTGCCGACTTCTCTGCATAGACCGCCGAATCTGTAATTTGGTCTATGGCTTGTTATAGTTGCTTCAAGTTGGTTCGCACACTCCCCTTGGTAATGACATCTGCGCACCTATTAGATTGGATGATGTTTTGAACTATTGTAAGCTGGCGTTTCTCGCCGTGTGTGTTAAATTTTAGCTTGTATTTGACTTTTGGTGTAATTGTATTTTGTTAACTGATTTTATCATGCCTACTGCCGCGATGTTAGAAATGTTAAAATCTAGCCTTGGGCTCCTTGTGAATTTTTATGTTGATAACTGATGCAGCATTTTAGTGTAATGATGTATCTTTTACGTTTTGGGGAATTTTATCTTGGCAAATTCTTGGGGTTCAATTGTGCAACTTGGGTCTATGATCTATGGAAATGTTGGGGTGAATTGCACTTTCTCGTTAGGCCTATCACTTATTGTTTTACTAAAGGCATTAATGGATATTTGTTGAAAGTTTCTTTTTTTTAAAAAAAGAAAAAAATTTAGCTATCATAAATTTAATCTTACCTCTGAAGCCATATTTGTGGAGAGTTGTTATTTGAATTTCATTGTTTTCCCAGCTTGCCCTTTGCTACTGTATTAAAAGTGTTTGTTGCTTTGATTAATCGCAGCTGCTTGCCTTAAAGAACTAAAGCTGATTTTGAAAGATTGAGAATTAGTGTAACTGTTCACTCGAATAAAGCCACCCCGTTAAAAGAAAAATTTTGATGATACCATTTGTTTCCCCCTTGTTCCCCTTCCATGGCTCATGTTGTAACAACTTTTCACTATTAGTAAATTTGTACAAAATATATTACATGTATTTAAAAAATAAATATATAATAGCACATGCGTATTCCAGTGCAACCTTCTATCAAAATTTCAGAGCATTCGGGGAAACACTTTCGGAGATAGACGACTGGGAACATTTACAGTTTCTATATAAGCGCAAACGTATATGTTCGTTTCCTCAGAATCTCAATTCTCCGAAAGTTCTTCACCGATTGTTTTGAAAGTTTGACTCAGCCTTGAATTCTAGTGAGGATATGTTTTTAGGTATCTGATTCGTTGATAAAGGAAACACATTGTTACCAAAAACTCAAAATCTACCTTTAAGATCTACTTGGAATATTTATGTGTTACTGTAATAAACGTTTAAACAGGAAAGTAATATTTATGTCTTATTGACTTATGATTAAAATCTACTACAGAACATGAATTTGCAGTAAAAGTAAGGAACGCTCAAGGTCAGAGAGAGGGGGAACAGAAGATGGAGAGAGAGAGAAGGGAGCAGGAGGAGATAGTGATGGGTGAGGAGTAGATGGAAAAGGAGAGGGTGAGGAGATGATAAGCAGAGAGTGGTGCAGGAGGGGGAGATGGGCAAAGACAGGGGGAGGGGGGATCGACAGAGAAGGAGACAGGACTTATATCCAGTTCTCAAACAGTCACACATAAAAAAAAATTTGCATCACCCTAGTTCCCAGAACTCCTGAAGATACGCGGTGACTATGGATATTGTATCACAGACACAGTCCCTTTGAATGTTCAGAGATGTCACTAAACCCGCCCTAACAACCACAAATCAGAAGCGCCTATTAGACGAAGGGATCCGACAGCCGATCAGTTCCAGTCATTTCACCAGGAAGGAGGTACACGGTTCGTGTTGTCTGTAGATCAACCACTCCAAGACGGTCAATAGCGCGGTTCGATCGCGACCGAATTGTTACTTTGTGCCAGGAAGGCCTCTCAACAACGGAAGTGTCCAGGCGTCTCGGAGTGAACCATAGCGATGTTATTCGGATATGAGGAGATACAAAGAGACAGGAACTGTCTATGAGATGCCTCGCTCAGGCCGCCGAAAGGCTACTACTGCAGTGGATGACCGCTACCTTCAGATTTGGCTCGGAGGAACCCTGACAGCAACGCCACCACGTTGAGTAACGCTTCTCGTGCAGCCACAGGACGTCGTGTTACGACTCAAACTGTGCGCAACAGACTGCATGATGCGCAACTCCACATCCGACGTCCATGGCAGGCCCATTTTTGCAACCACGACACAATGCAACGCGGTACAGATGGGCCCAACAACATGCCGCATGGACCGCTCCGGATTGGCATCACGTTCTCTTCACCGATGAGTGCCTTCAACCAGAAAATCGTCGGAGACGTGTTTGGAGGGAACCCGGTCAAGTTGAACGCCTTAGACACTTAGTCCAGCGACTGCAGCAAGGTGGAGGTTACCTGCTGTTTTGGGGCGGCATTATGTGTGGCTGAGGTACGCCGCTGGTAGTCATGGAAGGCGCCGTAAAGGCTGTACAATACGTGAGTGCCATCCTTCGACAGATAGTGCAACCATATCGGCAACATATTTGCGAGGCATTTGTCTCCATGGACGACAATTCGCGCCCCCATCGTGCACATCTTGTGAATGACTTCCTTCAGGAAAACGACATCGCTCGACTAGAGTGGCCAGCATGTTTTCCAGGCATGAACCCCATCGAACATGCCTGGGATCGATTGAAAAGGGCTGTTTATGGACGACGTGACCCACTAACCACTCTAAGGGATCTACGCCGAATTGCCGTTGAGAAGTGGGACAATCTGGCGCAACCGTGCCTTGATGAATTTGTGGATAGTATGCCACGACGAATACAGGCATGCATCAATGCAAGAGGACGTGCTACTGGGAGTTATAGGTACCGGTGTGTACAACAATCTGGACCACCACCGCTGAACATCTCGCTGTATGGTGGTACAACATGCAATGTGTGGTTTTCATGAACTATAAAAACTGTGGAAATGATGTTTGTGTTGATCTCTATTCCAATTTTGTGTACAGGCTCCGGAACTCTCGGAACAGAGGTGATACAAAACTATTGTTGATGTGTATAGATTGGCCAGATTGGTCGGTTTGTGCCTAGAACGGCGCTCCTTTCCTTCTGCTTTCCGGTGGTGCGGTAGCACAGCACTCTACAGAGAAAGTCGAATGTATTAAATAATGAACAATTAGGGTAATTAAAGCATAAGAAGCATTTGAAGCCGGAGATATCGTAGAAACTTGAATTTGTTAGGCAGGATTTAGTTTGTATTAGTAATTTTATATGTGATGCGAGAGCAGATGAAAGTTCCTCTATAGCTAGTGGTGATACGTGGAAGTGAACTCTATTCGATTGGGGTAATGCTCATTTTACAGCAGTTCCTGCAAGCGTGACTTCATTTTGACGTCACACACAATATCGACGACCGCTTGATCGGCTTTCTACTTTGTGACAAGGAAAATTATGAATGTTATCGCTCCTCGATTCACTCGCAGCAATTTGAACTGCCGTTTTTAGTTCCCACTTAACCACAACTCGGGAATCGCTAAATATTTACTTCACCTTTCGTTCTCTAATCAGACAGAAATGTAAATAAAATCGAATATTGTGGAACATATTTGTATTACACTCTTAAGAAAATTCCAAAATGTGATAACAACGCTAACACGAAAAAGTTTGTAATGTGGTGAGATCAGAACCTACAAATTTTGATTCCAGCAAAATGTTCAAATGGCTTTGAGCACTATGGGACTTAACATCTATGGTCATCAGCCCCCTAGAACTTAGAACTACTTAAACCTAACTAACCTAAGGACATCACACAACACCCAGTCTATTCCAGCACACTCAACGTTATTCATTATGACAGCATTTAGTCGTGTAATACCTCTTTCCTGTCTTGGTTATCATACTATCTTTTGAAATCTTATGTCTTTGATGCGTTTTTAACTGACATTTAATGAAAATAGTGACTTGTTTGTGACAAATTTTGGGTGCTCCGTTACACTGAAAAAGGCGTACTGCAAGTTATAATAAAAGTGTCTCTCATGCATAATTTGTAAATTATTGACGATATCTCACTCTTGGGAGGAGAGAGAGCACTTTTATGAATGCATTAACCGTCGATAAATCATCATGTGACGTTTAATTATAGCAGTAATTACAACAAATTATTCCAAGAATGGCGTGTTTTTTATAAATATTCGTTACGCGTGCATGAAGTCTTGTGGGAGGCCCGTATCGATCACCAACGAAAGTCTCTAGCAGTTTCTGTACCCGCAGACATAGTGCGTAAGGTCAAAATGACGACACGTTTGTAGGAAGCGTTGTGAAGTGACTGTTACCCTTTCGGCTGGCAGTAAAAAAAGAAAGACAGAGAGGGAAAAGTCCTTCTGTGAACAGTCGACTGCTTTCTTTGATTGTAGAAGTTGTAAACAGCACGCAAAGCTAAGAAAGACAGAGAGGGAAGAGTCCCTCTGTGAACAGTCGACTGCTTTCTTTGATTGTAGAAGTTGTAAACAGCACACAAAGCTCGCTCTCGCTCTCAGTTTAGAGGACGACCCTCTAAGGCAACAAACGTTTTTTACAGTTAGTAGAGTCGGCCTGCAGGCGACATGGACTTGCAGCTTGTCCGCCTTGTTGCGGTAGTTTACCTGTATGACTACTGCCTCGTAAGTTCTGGGGAGGCTGCTGTTTTGTCGAGTAAAATATTTCACAGTATCTTTGCTCGAAAGTCACGACTACTGATACATCAGAATTACAACGGCAACTCGCAGTTACTACTGCTTCCGGACCGCTAACGCTTCTACTCCGTCGCTAAGGTAATCTTCGACGTTTTACGGCTTCGCACCGTCGCTAGGCAGAATCTCCCTCGCTTCCGGTCATTTGATATTTGGTAAACTTTTTAATATGAGCATCCGCAGCTGAAGGTATGCAGTCTTGAAAAGTAAACCACAAACAGCTTTTGTATTATTCTTTAATTATACTACCAGTTTCACGTTAGAATTGTATCTTCAGGTATGTTTACTTTCAGATCATTGAGCGCATTGGACGTCTTCCAGTCAGGATACAATAAATTCATCAAAATACTGACAAAGTCAGAATTCAAAACAGGCAGAACGAAGAAGACGACCATAAAGGCAGATCAGCTCGACACGGATCCGAAGCCTGTCGGTAAAAGCCGTCAAGGGTGGTTGCCAGCAGATTACTCTGCTGGCCTCAGTGTGGAGTAATAGTACGTCCAGTGCAACCAAATATTTCATGTAAATGATCTGAAAATAAATCTACTTGAAGATGCATCTATAACGCATTGAAGCCGCAAGTGCTATTAAGGGATTATACTACAGCTGTCTTCGTTTAAATTTTCAAGAATTTTGATATTAAATTTCCATATACACACTCATCCATGATTCCTTGTGTCTTGTCTTTTTCTTATTTTTTCAGCACTGTCTGCATATCCAATGCTGTCCGTTCCTACACATTCCCCCATTTTCCCTTGAGTTTCTTTTATTTTATTGAAATTGTCTATGTAACTTACATAGACTGTAGTTACAAGTCTTAAGTTTTTCCTCTAACTGGTACTTTTATTACAGAGGTGGCCAAATTATTATGTTAATGTTGCAGAATCAGCGTTTGCTTTAAAATTTTGCATATACTATGCATTTTACAGAATCAGATCTGATAAGTTTATTCTGCGGCGGATGGGGAGTTTCAAAGGTAAGTTTTGGCATTTGTAGAGAATTTTGAATTGCATAGGTTGGCTACAATGACTGCAAGACTCGGAAAGTTGAAACTCAGTTGCGTGTACGCAGTCCTGCATTCATTATGTAATGAGAATTTTTTGAGTGTTCTGTTGATTGATGAGAATATTAGTGATTATCAATTGTTTATACAGTGAATAACTATTTAAGTGCCGGCCGGTGTGGCCGTGCGGTTAAAGGCGCTTCAGTCTGGAACCGCGTGACCGCTACGGTCGCAGGTTCGAATCCTGCCTCGGGCATGGATGTGTGTGATGTCCTTAGGTTAGTTAGGTTTAATTAGTTCTAAGTTCTAGGCGACTGATGACCTCAGAAGTTGAGTCGCATAGTGCTCAGAGCCATTTGAACCATTTGAACTATTTAAGTAAACTTTGGAATTAATTGCAAGTAACATATCAGAGGCGAGGTGACTGGTATATTTCGGTTCTTTTTAAGTCACGCACTTTGAGATTATGGTTAGGAAGAAAGACATTTCACCCCCTACAGTTGCCATTGTTAGGGCACTTTTGGCAGAAGCGCGCTACACATAGCATCAAATGGTTTCCAGACTCAGGATCTCACAGCAGAAGTGAGTCATATTAAAAATTTTAAATCTGAAAAATTTCTTGATCGACAAGAACGCACAGGCAGATGTGGAGGAAAACCAAAGTTGAGCCCTAGAATTCAGCGAAAATTGAAATATATGGTCATTTCCAATCGTAAGGCTACAAATATGCAACTCGCTGCAAAGTTGGAGGAATATGGAATGACAGTGTCAGCTATAACTGTAAGGAGAGTTCTATGTAACGCATGTCTGCCAGGACGTCAACCCTGTCTTAAGCCCAAAATCACCCCGAAATTGCGTTAAAACGTTTAAACTGGTGGAAATCCCTACAGTACTGGACCGTTGGGGACTGGAAAAATATTTACAAAAAAACTGTGTGTTACTACAAAAGTCATTAAATGAACTCATTCCCAAAATATTGCTCTTGAAAAATTTGTGGATATGGTCGACCTGGATAGCGAAATTTGCCTACGAATATCGCTAAATTTATTTAGTAAAGCAGGGTGTGGTAGTAATTAAAGGCTTAATATTTACTTCCAGGTGGTTTCAATGATGAATCAGTGTTGCGTGTCATAGAAGAAAGTGACCAATATGTGAGGAGGAGGGAATCAGAGGAGTTTTATCAAGACTGTAAACGCCATTCTGTAAAACATTCTACATCACTCATTGTCTGGAGTGCTTTATCATGGAAGGGTACAGGAAATTTGTACATCGTTGAAGGTTCTATGCATCAAGGACAATTCCTTAAAGTGTTAAAAGACAGACTTTTGCCTTAGACCAGGCGATGGTTTAACGGTGAAAATTGTATTTTCATGCATGATTGAGCACCATGCCATAAGGCTAAGAGTATAGGATAGGTTTTGGATGAAAGTGGTGTTACTGTGCTTCCATGGCCTGGAAATAGCCCAGAGTTTGCAATCTTCAGAAACACAGTGAAATCGAATTCTAATCCCAGTCCAGCACCACAATTTTCAACGTCTCAGTTTCAAATAAAGTAGGAGCCTTGAGAACTTACATGGCCATTGGTTCATTAAATGAAATACGTTTTCTAGTTTACGACGGCTTGCTGGTGACAGAGTCTCTGCCTTACGGGGTTTCTCCATCTGTCACAGCTCAAACGAATGCCCAGTCGGCAGCGAAGGGATGTTATCTTTACTGCGGATATTGAACTACGGAGCTTGCTGGCGCTCTGAACTTGGCGTTACTAGGGGTGAAGGAGCGCTACCTGTGTGTGTTAAAAATCCACGCCTGACGTGAGATGTGAACCTACACGTTTTACACATCAATACAAGATTAATCCACCAGACCACAGAACCCCCTGCCAAGCACATAATTATGAATTGCAGAGTATTCATTTAGATGTAGATGCAGATGTCAAGGGACGCGTAACAGGAAGGACGGCGGGATCTGGGAATGGATAGAAGTGCAGAAGTGGAAAATATAAGCGTGAAATGCTTGCAAAGTATTGCTTACTTAGATGTGTGCCACAGTTCGTTTTATCTTAGGACCGAGAGATTAGGAAGGACTGTTCTCAGAACTAAGAATGGGTTATAGGGAAGGGGAGATCAAAGAATACGGTTCCATAGGTGGTCATAGGAATGATAGAGAGTAAAGACAGCAGCAATTAAAAGAGAAAATGTATCGTCATTGGAAACCGCTAGATTTGTTTACAAAGTTTTGGGGGAGTGTAATAGAAGGGCACTTGCGGCGACAGTGCCAGAGAGAGAGAGTGTGAGAGAGAATAGAAGCGATATTAACAACCAATAAACATAAATGTTCAAATGTGTGTGAAATCTTATGGGACTTAACTGCTAAGGTCATCTGTCCCTAATCTTACACACTACTTAACCTAAATTATCCTTAGGACAAAGATACAAACCCATGCCCGAGGGAGGTCTCGAACCTCCGCCGGGACCAGCCTCACAGTCCATGACTGCAGCGCCTGAGACCGCTCGGCTAATCCCGCGCGGCGAGTAAACATAATGTGAAAGCGTTGGCGTATTGTGTGGAGGACGGGGGGTGTATTCATGGATGGAGGGGATGAGAGAGACGTATTTGAAATAATAAAAATTACTGTGACAGAGTGCATCTACGCTGATTAGTTTGTAAGTATGTAGACAGGGTATAAATGAAATCAAAATAGAATACTTAACAAACTGTATATTCAAAAGAAACCCACTTGAATTAAAAGGGCAACTCAAAGGAAAGCTAACCCATATTGAATCTTTTCTGTTGCCACGCGATCTTCCACTAGCTCCCAATGAGGAAAAATGACGAAAAAGAAGACATAACAAAACATTTTAAGAACTCTTATATTTTATCCAGAATCCTTCATTATTTTGTACTTCTATCACGCGTCTTGGCATAGGATGTATAAGCCGTCGGACGTAACAGCCTGAAGAAGCAACTTCCTCCCAGGCTTCCAGAACGCAGTCCCAAAGAGCGTCCGCAGTAGTTGGTTGGTTTCGTGGCCAGTTCTCTGTTAATGTTCTGGCGACCTCAGCCCACATGTTTTCCATGGAGTTCATATCAGCCGCCCGTGGCGGCCAGTCCATGACGTTGACGCCAATCGTGGAGAGCCGCTGCTGAACAAATGCAGACTTGTGAATGGGAGAATGGTCCTCTTCCAATGTGACGTCCCCTTCTGCGTACAGCATTGGCACTGACGGAAGCATCACATTTTCCAATATGTGGGCATACTGCGCGCTGTCCAGAGTTCCTTCTCTTCTGTGAAGAATTCCCGCCCCTCTCGCAGAATTCCAACCCCAGCAGGTAACAGATAGCCGGCCACTTCTTCTCGTCGTGGTTACATATTCGCGTCGATGGCGAGTCCCTTGCGGCCCGCCGGCCGAAGTGGCCGTGCGGTTAAAGGCGCTGCAGTCTGGAACCGCAAGACCGCTACGGTCGCAGGTTCGAATCCTGCCTCGGGCATGGATGTTTGTGATGTCCTTAGGTTAGTTAGGTTTAACTAGTTCTAAGTTCTAGGGGACTAATGACCTCAGAAGTTGAGTCCCATAGTGCTCAGAGCCATTTTTTTGAACCTTGCGGCCCGTAAACGATCCGTGGAATGTCGTTATTGGTGGAAAACACCTTCTCATCAGTGAAAATGACGCTGTCCCACGACGCCCTCAGATGGAGCTCCGCAAATGCTAGCCGGTATAAAACGTTGTCTTCGCTGAGCTCTTGTTTCACGGCGGATCGTCGTGCATGCGGTCCAGCGTCCCGCAGCCTTCGGCGAATCGTGTCACTGGAGCCAGGGAAGTTGGTCTCCCCCGCAACTGCTTCGGGGTCAGAATGGGATTTTCTCTGCTCCTAGACACTAGGTCCCTGTCTTCCTGCTGTGAGATCACTCTCTTCCTGCCTGAGCCAGGAGCCCTGTTGGTGGTGCCTCTTTCAAGGCAGATCTTCTACCATCTCGTTGCAGTGGCATGTGGTAAGTCATACTGTCTGCCAGCTTCTGTGATAGAACATACTCCTTCCTCAATGAGAGCGACGACTCTACCTCGGCCGGCCGGAGTGCCCGAGCGGTTCTAGGCGCTTCAATCTGGAATCGCGCGACCGCTACGGTCGCAGGTTCGAATCCTGCCTCGGGCATGGATGTGTGTGATGTCCTTAGGTTAGTTAGGTTTAAGTAGTTCTAAGTTCTAGTGGACTGACGACCCAAGATGTTAAGTCCCATAGTGCTCAGAGCCATTTGAACCATTTCAGCCCACAAAATATTTCACCTAGCTAGCAATAGCATGACGCATGAAACTTTACTTCCTTGTAAGCGCTGTGCATTAGATGTAGCCTTAAGAAAACCTGTATTCAACCACCACAACTAAGCGGAATGTAAAAATAAACAGGTTTGGCAGCAGCTTCTCCAAATAATAGTATATACTTACAAGGGGAGGCCGCCAATTGTGAAATTCAGATTGGATTCATACTGCGCATAACAAAAGCTCATGGCCAGAGGTGTAATGTGGCAAAGCACCAAGATGCACTTCTCAGCCGTTGTCGAGAAAATCGACAGTTAAAAGAAACCGTTGCGGTGAAATACTCTCTACGATTAATAAATTTTTAGAGCGTCGTGGCGCAGCGGTAAGCGCTCGGGTTCGTAATCAGAAGGTCGCCGGATCGAATCTCGCGCCACGCAATTTTTTTTATTATTAGTTTTTTGTAATTCAAATATATATATAAACTATTAATGAATTGCTTATGCATGCTGGTGACGGCGGATCGCTCTCCAATTGTACCGCCTCCATTTTTCCGTTTTTTTAACAGGGTGTACCAAAGCTCTCCCGTGCCCACTGATTTTCGACGATGTTATAAGTTGCGCTAGGGACCGCATCTACCTTCTTTCGAAGTTAGCAGGCAACTACGCTGTTATGCGGCGGCTCGTTTCGGCCCATTCAACATCTGTCCTTCAAGTGTAACGAGCGAGTAACGGAGTTAATATTTCATACCTGTCACAGCGAATTTGTGTTCGTGGGGTCTCTATTCTAATTCGAACGTTTGACTTACGCTATACGTATTCGTTTCGGAATATCGTTTCTACGTCTTCCGTTAACTATACGTCGTTTACATTATGAAGACAATTAATAACATTTGTGAAATACAACTTTGTTTGCGGAAAAAATAATGATGTTCGAAGTCGCCAGTTTTTCCACGACAAACGACTTTCAACAACTTATTATATGCATAATTATTGCAACTGATTGCCGGGAATTTATATATATATATTTGAATTACAAAAAACATACTAAAAAAAATTGCATGTTGCGACATTCGATCCGGCGACCTTCGGATTACAAACCCGAGCGCTTACCGCTGCGCCACGACGCCGTAGAAAATTATTAATCGTAGAAAGTATTTCACCGCAACGGTTTCTTTTAACTGTCGATTTTCTCGACAAAGGCTGAGAAGTGCATCTTGGTGCTTTGCCACATTACACCTCTGGCCATGAGCTTTTATTATGCGCAGTATGGATCCAATCTGAATTTCACAATTGGCGGCCTCCCCTTGTTAGTATATAATACACGTTTTGTGCACTTATAACATGTACTCAGTGTCTCTGAAACAATACGTGCTGCACGACGGAAATTACTTTCTGCTGAGGCACTTCATTTACATCTTAATGGTACACGACTACCAGAGAACATTGCTCTTTACGGCAGTCAGTCCACTTGTAAATTAACATCATGGTATCGCAGATATTAGGCAACACGTTACTAGGGATGAGTAAGGCCTTAAGGTTTGCAACTAAACGTGCTACTCCTAGCTACTACTGAATATGAAGTTGATTATTAACGTGTCTTCATAACCATGTGTGCGGCGTTCGACTCTCAGTCAGCATAGACGTTTTCGTCACCTTATTTCTAGTTAAACGTGTGCACATCTCGCTGATGGTGGACCAACATTGGACATTTCTCGTCTGTTCCTGGTTAGACAACGACGGCGGTAGGCGCCGGGTTCGAATCCCGGTCAGGCAATACAACTGCAGTCGTCATTTAAGGTTCCAACCCCACTACAGGTGACAAACCGTGATATCTACATTCTGATTTTACGTACTTATTCAACAATCCGATTAGGTACTAGGTTCATATCCTTGTCCCCAGCATTACATGATGGCATTTCAATTTTAAACATGTGCATCCTTTATTCCTTGACAATGCAACACTATAAAACGTCTTTCAAGGTTAATTACCAAGAAGGTAATTGTCATGTTAGGGTTCCTGCTTTCGTACAAACTTTATCGTCATTTACGTTCAAGTTGAGAATTGATAGTTGATACTGGTGCAAACGTCAATATTTGACGTCTCTTTCTGCCTAGTGATCGCATCTCGATAAGGCACAAAGCTTTGCTTGGTTAACAATGGCTTTACGTTCTGGGTTTGCATCCGGATCCAGAACGAAGACATTGGTCAGGTCATTTAAAGTACAACTTCGTGTACCAGTAACTGTTGATGAGTAATGTGAACAATGATATTACTTGTGATTCGCTGTTAATGTTGGGATTTCTGTAGAGTGGTTGTCGTCATTAATCACGTTTTCTTTTAACTGCTTAGTATTACATAAAGTTGATGCGAAACCACTCCCCGTCGAACGTTGAACCACGTTCAGCATGTGTTGGGTAAACCTTTTAGACAGCAAAGAACTTGGTTCCAATTGCCATACAACTTTTATAAATCCATGTACTGTCTCAAATATTTAATTGTGCCTAAGGATTACTGAACGATTTATGTGACAAAACCAGATGTCCCAAAATATTTGAAATGTCACTTATTGTAATTAAGTTTACAAACGTTAAGGACTGCCTGATCTCTTCTATACTATTGTGATGTTACTGGATGGACTCTAATAAAGACCAGTGTTCTCTAGCAGTCTCTAGCGGTACCCATTGTGTATCTTACAACTACTGTACTGTGGAGGGTTGCGACTATGTGCAACACAGATATGCTATGTTGGTTGCATACATTCAGGTGCAGCCTACACGTTGAAATTCAGGGGTGACCCACTTTGTTTGCTGTCGAGTGTACCTTTTTAGCGAAAAACTTTATTACTTTCAGCTTAATTATTAATACTGTATTTCTGCATCAGCTTTGATAGTTCAACTAGTAAATCTACTCCAGAATGAAATTTCCATTCTGCAGCGAAGTGTGCGCTGTTATGAAACTTCCTGGCAGTTTAAAACTGTGTGGCGGACTGAGACTCGAACTCAGGACCTTTGCGTTTCGCGGGCAATTGCTCTACCATCTGAGCTATCCAAGAGCGACTCACGCCCCCTCCTCACAGCTCCACTTCCGCCAGTACCTCCTCTACTACGTTGCAGAGCTCACAGAAGCTCTTCTGCGAACCTTGCAGAACTATCACTCCTGGAAGAAAGGATACTGCGGAGACATGGCTTTGCCACAGCCTGGGGGATGTTTCCAGAGTGAAATTTCCACTCTGCAGCGGAGTGTGCTCTGATATGAAACTTTGTGGCAGATTAAAACTGTAAGCCGTGAGTCGTGCTTGGGTAGCTCAGTTAGTAGAGCACTTGCCCGCGAAAGGCAAAGGTCCCGAGTACGAGTCTCGGTCCGGCACACAGTTTTAATCTGCCATGAAGTTTCATAACAGCGCACACTCCGCTGTAGAGTGGAAATTTCATTCTGGAAACATCCGCTAGGCTGTGACAAAGCCATGTATTCGCAATATCCTTTCCTCCAAGAGCGCTAGTTCTGCAAGGTTCGCAGAAGAGCTTCTGTGAAGTCTTGAAGGTGGGAGACAAGGTACTGACGGAAGTGGAGCTGTGAGAACGTGCTGTGAGTCGTGCTTGGGTAGCTCAGATGGTAGAGCACATTCCCGCGAATGGCAAAGGCGCCGAGTTCGAGTCTCGGCCCGGCACACAGTTTTAATCTGCCAGGAAGTTTTTTTAAACCTACTATTTACGAAGCGCGTGAGGAAAATATGACGAGAAAATCACATTTCTTTTAAACATACATTCTCTCGATGAAGTGACAGTGTTTCCGCTCTGTAACCTTATGAGGATATTCAGCCACAACCTGAAGTATATAAGGCTTTTCTTTTTCGTTTTTTAAATTATTTATTACAGTGTTACATGAACTTGTCTCTGTCGGACAATTTGCAACGTGTACTTTAGTAAATAGCCATAGAACTTTGACATCTTCATTTACATGCCACTGCGAAGAATCTGTCTTAATGAACTTGTCATTCAAATAAAACTGACGGAAAAAATTGGCAATACCAAAAAATAATTAATGTAGGATAATGAAACTTCAGCAATACATCTGAGGTCATCAGTGCCCTAGAACTTAGAACTACTTAAACTTAACTAACCTAAGGACATCACACACATCCATGCCCGACGCAGGATTCGAACGTGCGACCGTAGCGGTCACGCGGTTCCAGACTGAAGCGCCTAGAACCGCACGGCCACACCGGCCGGCGAATATATTTGTCTAAAGAACATATGTAAATGGTTAACACTGCAAGATCACATGTTAACGTAAGTGCGAGGTAATCCACTGCAAATATTATATGTTGTTTCAATAACAAATATGATATGTTGGTTCAATAATAACCGATGTAATTACCATGAAATAGAATGGAAGCATGCAAGCGTGCATCTTTTGTGTTGTAGAGGTGCTGGATGTCAGTTTGTGGGATGGAATTCCAAGTGTGTTGCACTTTGTCTGTACAGGGACAGTTAATGCTGTTTGTGGATGACGTTGGAGTCGTCGTCCTATGATGTCCCATATGTTCTCGACTGGAGACAGATCTGGTGATAAGGCCAAGACAATATGTCGGCACTCTGTAGAGCATGTTGAGATGCAACAACGTTATATGAGAGAGCGTTATCATGTTGGAAAACAGCACCTGGAATGCTGTTCCTGAATGCTAGCTTAGCAGGTCGAATCATCAGATTGACATACAGATTTGCAATCAAGGTGCATGGGATAACCACGAGAGTGCTACTGTTGTTATACGAAGGCGCACCCCGGACCCTGACTTAAGGTGTAGGTCCAATGTGTCTAGCTCGCAGACAGGTTGGTTACAGGTTCTTAATTGGTCTCCTCTTAACTAACACACTTAATCACAGCCACCGAGACAGAACTAGCTTTCGTCGGAAATCACAACAGAACTCCACCCTTGCCCTCCAAATAGCTCTCACTTGGCCCCACTGAAGTCGCAAATGACGGTGGTTTGGGGCAGTGGGATGCATCCTTCTATCCAACACACGGCCATCGCTGAGACAGTGTCTCAACCAGTTTTCATCAGAAATGCTAACAGAACTCCACCCTCCCCCTAAGGAATTCTTGCTTGGCACCACTGAAGTCGCAACTGACGGTGGTTTGGGATCAGTGGAATGGGTCTGGCTCGGAGTTATCTTGAATTAACTGATTTTTAACATTTCATTGTGTCATTGTGAAGCCAACTGCTGCTGAAATTGCTGCTGCAGATACAATACGATGGGTCAGAGCCACACGCCGAATTTGGTGGTCTTCCCTCGTCGCCGTCTGGAGCCCGGTCATCTTGAGACGGTACATTCTGGTGACCACCGCTGCCAGCAGTCACGTGCAGTGGCTGCCAAGTCGCAGAAGGAACAGCCATATTCTCCTAGCCCTATTACAAAACGCTAACTCAGTGAAGTGCTGAAAATGGTGTCTTTGCCGCCCTCTTGACCAATATCAACACACCACGTCCAGTCTCAAAACTAACTAATGCCCACGATCGTTACAGCGTGTATTTAGGTAAAGCTGATTTATATGCTCATAGTTCCGCTATTAGTGCCACTCTTACGCAGCTGGAGCGAAATTTTCTTTCAGGTGTTGAAATACGTTTACCAACTTTCGTTTTGTCGCACAAGTTCTTCTTTGTGTCGTGTTTTTCCGTCAGTGTATACTCTTGTTTTATTATAAACGAGAGTTTCACTACCATTAGTCATAATTTTGGGATTTTCTTGATTCCCACTTGAATCCCTATGTGCGTTCTTGAACCCACTGTAGTGACTGTTTTAATTTTTTATTCAGGTCAGGCGGCCGCGGTGGCTGTGCGGTTCTAGGCGATTCAGTCCGGAACCGCGGGACTGCAACGGTCGCAGGTTCGAATCCTGTCTCGGGCATGGTTGTGTGTGATGTCCTTAGGTTAGTTAGGTTTAAGTAGTTCTAAGTTCTAGGGGACTTATGACCTAAGATGTTAAGTCCCACAGTGCTCAGAGCCATTTGAACCATTTTATTCAGGTCATATTTCAGTTTTTTTGCCTCTTTTTTTCATTGCGAGGTATCAGCATGGACTAGCTGATATATACGTAAGATGTAATGAAAGATTTCTGAAATCCAAATACGGAGCTTTGACTTCAGAAGCAGCACAGGATCATGCTTGGAAATGAAAACGAAAATACAAACAGAATAAACTGCAGCCTCTTCTTGTGGTGCGTTTCAAGTTCATCAAGGAACATAAATTTTGTAAATACTAAACTACTTTCGCCATCAACCTTGCGTGATGGTTGCCTTTGGACCACGGGAAGATACTTAATGTGATGGTTCTTCCCGAAAATAATTCTCAGTTAATTAAAAAACGATCAATATAATCGTCTCTTATACAGGGTGTTACAAAAAGTTACGGCCAAACTTTCAGGAAACATTCCTCACACACAAATAAAGAAAAGATGTTATGTGGACATGTGTCCGGAAACGTTTAATTTCCATGTTAGAGGTCATTTTAGTTTCGTCAGTATGTACTGTACTTCCTCAATCAAATTGTAAATTTTCACAATCAACATGTGTGGGCTGACGAGAATCCGCACGCAATTGTGCAATCACGTCATCAACACAGATTTTCTGTGAACGTTTGGGCAGGCATTGTTGGTGATCTCTTGATTGGTCCCCATGTTCTTCCACCTACGCTTAATGGAGCACGTTATCATGATTTCATACGGGATACTCTACCTGTCCTGCTAGAACATGTGCCTTTACAAGTACGACACAACATGTGGTTCATGCACGATGGAGCTCCTGCACATATCAGTCGAAGTGTTCGTACGCTTCTCAACAACAGATTCGGTGACCGATGTATTGGTAGAGGCAGACCAATTCCATGGCCTCCACGCTCTCCTGACCTCAACCCTCTTCACTTTCATTTATGGGGGCATTTGAAAGCTCTTGTCTATGCAGCCCCGGTACCAAATGTAGAGACTCTTCGTGCTCGTATTGTGGACGGCTGTGATACAATACGCCATTCTCCAGGGCTGCATCAGCGCATCAGGGATTCCATGCGACGGAGGGTGCATGCATGTATCCTCGCTAACGGAGGACATTTTGAACATTTCCTGTAACAAAGTGTTTGAATCACGCTGGTACGTTCTGTTGCTGTGTGTTTCCATCCCATGATTAATGTGATTTGAAGAGAAGTAATAAAATGAGCTCTAACATGGAAAGTAAGCGTTTCCGGACACATGTCCACACAACATATTTTCTTTCTTTGTGTGTGAGGAATGTTTCCTTAAAGTTTGGCCGTACCTTTTTGTAACACCCTGTATATTATGCCTGAAATGTAAATACAGTAGTTGTTTTACCACAATGTATTGAATCAAAACCCATGCCCCTCTGAAAGGAGTCGTATTTTATGCTGTTGTGAAAAAAACTAATGACTTAGCTGAAAAGCCATTCAGTACAAGTTTCACAGACAACTTTTCCCTGCGATATTCCGTAGTAAGTTAACAGACCGAAACATGAGCAAAACTGTCAGGATTGAACTAGTAGTGGATTTTTCTTTTCTTTTAGTTTCAATTACATGTGTGTGTAAAATTTATCTTTCAAGTACATTAATACGTAATTTAGTGATTTGTTGATTTTCATATTCGTTTCACTTTGTTAATGGTTGCCTGTGCCCGTTTAGTTGTTCTCTTTCTCAAGTAACAGATGATTGATTCCATGCATGTATCTTAGTGCTCTTTTCAGCTGTTGACTGATCAAAAGCTGGTTATCTTTTCCGATTCTAAATAACTTCAGAGACCTGTAGTACGTCTTCAAGCTTTGAAAAAAAAAGTCTTGTTTCCTTTCACTTGATAAGCTTCGACGATCTCCCAGAATATTTATGTAGATGCCGCTGTTGCTAATACAAACCTTCCAATTTCAGTATTCAGATTCTCAGCTTCTGTGTCGGTAGTCATTAATTTTCCAAATAAACGTTCACTTTCGACACAGTACGACGCTTTGATTCATAGTTAATTTACATACTCTCAAATTGTAAAAGAAAACTTTTAATGTTGGTTTGACAGATTGTAGTTTACTTACAGTTATTTAATGCTATTAATGCCAACACAGATATATATATATATATATATATATATATATATATATATATATATATATATATATATATATATATACAGGATGTTTCAAAAATGACCGGTATATTTGAAACGGCAATAAAAACTAAACGAGCAGCGATAGAAATACACCGTTTGTTGCAATATGCTTGGGACAACAGTACATTTTCAGGCAGACAAACTTTCGAAATTACAGTAGTTACAATTTTCAACAACAGATGGCGCTGCTGTCTGGGAAACTCTATAGTACGATATTTTCCACATATCCACCATGCGTAGCAATAATATGGCGTAGTCTCTGAATGAAATTACCCGAAACCTTTGACAACGTGTCTGGCGGAATGGCTTCACATGCAGATGAGATGTACTGCTTCAGCTGTTCAATTGTTTCTGGATTCTGGCGGTACACCTGGTCTTTCAAGTGTCCCCACAGAAAGAAGTCATAGGGGTTCATGTCTGGCGAATAGGGAGGCCAATCCACGCCGCCTCCTGTATGTTTCGGATGCCCAAAGCAATCACACGATCATCGAAATATTCATTCAGGAAATTAAAGACGTCGGCCGTGCGATGTGGCCGGGCACCATCTTGCATAAACCACGAGGTGTTCGCAGTGTCGTCTAAGGCAGTTTGTACCGCCACAAATTCACGAAGAATGTCCAGATAGCGTGATGCAGTAATCGTTTCGGATCTGAAAAATGGGCCAATGATTCCTTTGGAAGAAATGGCGGCCCAGACCAGTACTTTTTGAGGATGCAGGGACGATGGGACTGCAACATGGGGCTTTTCGGTTCCCCATATGCGCCAGTTCTGTTTATTGACGAAGCCGTCCAGGTAAAAATAAGCTTCGTCAGTAAACCAAATGCTGCCCACATGCATATCGCCGTCATCAATCCTGTGCACTATATCGTTAGCGAATGTCTCTCGTGCAGCAATGGTAGCGGCGCTGAGGGGTTGCCGCGTTTGAATTTTGTATGGATAGAGGTGTAAACTCTGGCGCATGAGACGATACGTGGACGTTGGCGTCATTTGGACCGCAGCTACAACACTGCGAATGGAAACCCGAGGCCGCTGTTGGATCACCTGCTGCACTATCTGCGCGTTGCCCTCTGTGGTTGTCGTACGCGGTCGCCCTACCTTTCCAGCACGTTCATCCGTCATGTTCCCAGTCCGTTGAAATTTTTCAAACAGATCCTTTATTGTATCGCTTTTCGGTCCTTTGGTTACATTAAACCTCCGTTGAAAACTTCGTCTTGTTGCAACAACACTGTGTTCTAGGCGGTGGAATTCCAACACCAGAAAAATCCTCTGTTCTAAGGAATAAACCGTGTTGTTTACAGCACACTTGCACGTTGTGAACAGCACACGCTTACAGCGGAAAGACGACGTACAGAATGGCGCACCCACAGACTGCGTTGTCTTCTATCTCTTTCACATCACTTGCAGCGCCATCTGTTGTTGAAAATTGTAACTACTGTAATTTCGAAAGTTTGTCCGCGTGAAAATGTACTGTTGTCACAAGCATATTGCAACAAACGGTGTATTTCTATCGCTGCTCGTTTAGTTTTTATTGCCGTTTCAAATATACCGGTCATTTTTGAAACACCCTGTTTATATATATAATTTTCTGTAAACCAACTGGAAGCCAAGAGCTGCACTAGCTACAACTACGAGCATCCCTCGAAAATGAATGACGACTGAGTTTGTCCGCAATGGGTCATAAACGTTTACCGTAATCCGTATTCTGTTCTGCTTGTCTTGAGTCTGTCTGCCTGGTTTGCGGTTACAGGTCCATCATGTCACGTGACTGATGTAATGCGTTCTGAGAACCCATTCAGCTGACGAAATTGAAGTAATACTTGGGAGTCTTTGATATTTCTCCGTGAAATTTATCTGAAATCCATATAGCAGACAATTAGATAAAAAAGGAACGGTGAACGAGTAAAAATGGACGGCTCCCAAAACGGAACAATCATCAGTCAACTAGTTTTCAAAGCTGAACGAGTTTGCCCGTTTCTAATACCTACTGATGTTTATGTAAATCGCCCCATAAACTGCGAGTGTTTAGTGCCTATTAACTGCATGTTATGCGAGAGTCCACTTTAAATGTTTTCTTTATTAGCTTAGTTACCCATACATTGCTTAATATTTCAAATTGGTCAGCATCGCTTGTTACTTTATCAATAAACGAGGAACTGTCATTTTTGACAGATCTTGCTGGAAATGAAGAACCAGTCGCACCTATCTTCTGAAATGACTACATCAGACAGAGAACAAGAAATGAAACTAGATCTAGCATCTTGTATTTTTAACATACTTTCATCAATTTCTTTAAGGTGTTCATCGGGCGATTCTAATAGTGCTGTACTGTGAAGAAAATTAGTTTTCGTGCTTGCTACTGACCTTCCTGAGTTGTTGGTTCCATGGCAGTTCCTAAAAAGAGACAATAAATTTGGGAAATGTTCGGTGTTGAAATGTTGTAGCACTGCAGCTCTAAACTAGTAATAAATATTGTGTGCTAAAGTAAAGGAATGAAAGTAGTCTAAGTAAGGTGGTTTTCTGAGATATGTGTCTTCTAATGCCTGATCTGAAATGTGAGAAATTACGTAAAAAAATTCCACAGACTCACTTTGGCAATATTCTAGAAGTTTCGAAAAAGGTACATCACTGCAGTTTTTTATTCATTACAACAAGATAACTACTGACTTTGGAGTGGCTAGCACACTGGACTCGCATTCGGGGGGACGACGGTTCAATCCCGCGTCCGGCCATCCTGATTTAGGTTTTCCGTGATTTCCCTAAATCACTCCAGGCAAATGCCGGGATGGTTCCTTTGAAAGGGCACGGCCGACTTCCTTTCCCGTCCATCCCTAAACCGATGAGACCGATGACCTCGCTGTCTGGTCTCCTCCCAAACACAACCAACCAACCAACCAACTTTGGAAGTACTAATATGATAGTCAGTAGATTATTTTTGTTCAGAGATTGATTATCTCCGTTGGGTAAACTGAAGAGTGCGATTGGGATGTGGCGAGTTCTGTTTCTAGGACGTGCGTTTCTAGCTTCAGGTTTTCGGGGTTTGAACGAAACAGCGTGATCGCTGTACCACTGTTCACAGGCAACTCTTTGTCTTTTTATTTTTTTATTTAAAATCGAGGAGCTTTCCCATCTAAGTGGAAGTACTGTTCTTTCACACTCGTGTAGCGGCGATCCAAGCAATTAACCTCCATCATACGTAACTACACTCCTGGAAATGGAAAAAAGAACACATTGACACCGGTGTGTCAGACCCACCATACTTGCTCCGGACACTGCGAGAGGGCTGTACAAGCAATGATCACACGCACGGCACAGCGGACACACCAGGAACCGCGGTGTTGGCCGTCGAATGGCGCTAG
Organism: Schistocerca piceifrons; assembly: GCF_021461385.2. Classification (NCBI taxonomy): domain Eukaryota; kingdom Metazoa; phylum Arthropoda; class Insecta; order Orthoptera; family Acrididae; genus Schistocerca; species Schistocerca piceifrons. Next base: position 647,230,506 of record NC_060141.1, on the reverse strand, counting down.
CTGCGCAGCATTTGTGCACCGCCGCCGTCAGTGTCAGCCAGTTTGCCGTGGCATACGGAGCTCCATCGCAGTCTTTAACACTGGTAGCATGCCGCGACAGCGTGGACGTGAACCGTATGTGCAGTTGACAGACTTTGAGCGAGGGCGTATAGTGGGCATGCGGGAGGCCGGGTGGACCTATCGCCGAATTGCTCAAGACGTGGGGCGTGAGGTCTCCACAGTACATCGATGTTGTCGCCAGTGGTCAGCGGAAGGTGCACGTGTCCGTCGACCTGGGACCGGACCGCAGCGACGCACGGATGCACGCCAAGACCGTAGGATCCTACGCAGTGCCGTAGGGGACCGCACCGCCACTTCCCAGCAAATTAGGGACACTGTTGCTCCTGGGGTATCGGCGAGGACCATTCGCAACCGTCTCCATGAAGCTGGGCTACGGTCCCGCACACCGTTAGGCCGTCTTCCGCTCACGCCCCAACATCGTGCAGCCCGCCTCCAGTGGTGTCGCGACAGGCGTGAATGGAGGGATGAATGGAGACGTGTCGTCTTCAGCGATGAGAGTCGCTTCTGCCTTGGTGCCAATGATGGCCGTATGCGTGTTTGGCGCCGTGCAGGTGAGCGCCACAATCAGGACTGCATACGACCGAGGCACACAGGGCCAACACCCGGCATCATGGTGTGGGGAGCGATCTCCTACACTGGCCGTACACCACTGGTGATCGTCGAGGGGACACTGAATAGTGCACGGTACATCCAAACCGTCATCGAACCCATCGTTCTACCATTCCTAGACCGGCAAGGGAACTTGCTGTTCCAACAGGACAATGCACGTCCGCATGTATCCCGTGCCACCCAACGTGCTCTAGAAGGTGTAAGTCAACTACCCTGGCCAGCAAGATCTCCGGATCTGTCCCCCATTGAGCATGTTTGGGACTGGATGAAGCGTCGTCTCACGCGGTCTGCACCTCCAGCACGAACGCTGGTCCAACTGAGGCGCCAGGTGGAAATGGCATGGCAAGCCGTTCCACAGGACTACATCCAGCATCTCTACGATCGTCTCCATGGGAGAATAGCAGCCTGCATTGCTGCGAAAGGTGGATATACACTGTACTAGTGCCGACATTGTGCATGCTCTGTTGCCTGTGGTTCTGTCAGTGTGATCATGTGATGTATCTGACCCCAGGAATGTGTCAATAAAGTTTCCCCTTCCTGGGACAATGAATTCACGGTGTTCTTATTTCAATTTCCAGGAGTGTATTTGTGTCAAGTAATCTTGCAATTTCTTACTTTGTGTGCTAAGGGCCACCGCATTTGCGAAACGTGACCGTACTACATACCTTCTGCAATTTTTCTTAAGGCAATGCCCCATAGTATTGCTCAGGATTCATCGACAGCATTCCGAAGATTTTGAGACGCTTGCCACCGTACATGCCATTCTGATCGAGCTGACACTAAGTGGCACTGCATTAGCCTTTACGCAGTGTAATGATTTACCTTGAATATGGCATTATTTTAATTTCGCTTCATATTCGTAGCTACAAACAAGTACCAGATGCGAACATGAAAATAGCTGTAACGCCCTTTCACGAAACCTTCTTACTTCCTTGCGTTGTATTCATCACAGCCAAGGCCGTAGCCATGATTTTGTCAACGGAGGGGTCCGGTTTGTTAAAGAGGATCTTACAAAGATTCATGTTCTTCATTTATTTCGTTGAAGAGCAATAACCCACTTTATTCGAAACTGATCTCGGAGTTTTCACCAAGCGCAGATATGAATTCGTTACTTAGAAGTGCTCTATTTTGGTAAACTACTAAGAAGCAGGCATGCTCCAATCTCCCTTCGCCATCCAAGGTCATTTTACACTCTTATTCTTTCATTCAGGACTTGAGCTGAGGAAGTGATCAGGGATGCACAAACGCAAATTTTTTGGGACACCGTGATTGTTATCGACAGACCTTTTGGAATAAAGAGATCTCTCTTTGACAGAGAAGCTAGGGTAATTTTTGGTTGCGAAAATTCAAAGGATCTGCAATTAGTCCACCTTACACTTTTGCAAATTTCCTTATTTAACACTACATCTGCCATTTCTTGTAATGTAAGAAAAAATTTTTTTTGAGTTAATGAATATCCCAGAATGCAAATACATGAGCCTAAATGAGGAGGATTAGGATTATTATTTATTTATCGTATGGCTTTTAGTGCCACGAGTCTCCGAAAAGATGTTCGCCTCGCCTGCGATGCTACTCTTTTCATTTAAGCAAAGGGGCTGCATGTTTAAGGGAATTGGAATCTGTCAGGAAAGAAAAATGTTCGGAAGAAAATTGGCTGTGGACTATAGTAAGGGATCAGCCTCGGCATTTGCCTAAACTGAAAATAGGAAACCGAACATCATTTTCAATGTTTCCGGCGGATGGATTCAGTACACCTCGCTTTCCGAATATTTAGCTCACCGGCTTAACACGCAGCTACCCGAAGAGGGTGGAGAACCTGAAAAGAAATGGTTGTTGCCCATTGTTTTTAAACAAAATAAAATGGATCAGAATAAAATATTGAATACTGACGTTCCATGTTTTTCCTTTAATTTTACGTATTTAGTCAATTGACAGTGCATGAACGCGTGTATATTTTAAGATTTAACTGTGCATCGAATTGCTGGCTTCAGTTATTATCGTATTACAAGAGCGTAAATAGATTTTTGACGAAAGGGGGAGGGAGGGATGAAGTGCGCCGTCGGATCAGACGAATTCAAGCAGCCCACTGAAAAAAATCTTTCAGGAACGAAGTGTAGAATGTGCTGTCACCACATACCCCTTCCACTCTCCACAAACCCCTTCCCATAGTTCCGTATCGGAATGGGTATTCATAACTGAGTACCGCTGGGTGACCAGCGTGGGTGATACTTTGCCGTTTCGTCTGGTGATGATAGAATATTGAGCAAATTTATAAGAAAATATATCCATCGACATTTGGGGGATATTTTTGTTGATCAACGTGATTTTTGGGCGACACAGCCAAATCCAAGTGTATTTTTATGCAGTGATTTTAATTTAATGTTTTGTTATGATATTTACCGCTTCGCTGTCTTGTAAAGTACTGAAATATTGCAACCCGAGAGTTCTACTAGCTTTAAAATGACGACTCCAGCGCAAACATTATACTGTTTTAGATAGGCAGTTAGGCTATTATGGTAGGGCGTATATATTTTAAACTTACGATAACGCTAGTGGGTGAATCGAAATCGGTTTTCCTCTTCTTTCTTGTTAGACGCTTAGCCATAATTAGAAACTGCCACAACAGCACACAGCACAAAAAGAATAAACAGTAGCATTACATTAAATTCAAATGGAGGTAAGAACCGAACTGTTAAAAAAAAAAAAAAACAACTGAGCTCAAGTAAGGCCAACAATTGGTCTTGGGTAAAGTAGGGATGAGCAGTAGCTAATAGTGCTATTGATGTTTACATCGTTTAAATCTATCGTTGGCCATGCTGACTGTATCCCTTTGACGGCAACTAGGTCGTGTGTAATTTCATATAGGTGACAGGAGTGTCCGAAACCGCTGGATTTCCCTCCTCCCCCCCCCCCCCCACTTTTTTTATACGTCCTTGTACGCAGCAGGTGGTCAGATCGTAACATTAGCTTCAGATGTTCTCAGTACTTAGGGAGATTTTCCCCCCAAAAATTCCATTGAACAAGCTATACTGCTGTTGGCTGATGGCAGATAAACAGGTCTGCCCTACCGAGTTCAAGTGATTTCTTCGTATTCAGCATTTTCCAGCTTCCTTCACGACGCTGTCATTTTTTGCTGATTTCCGGGTAAACGCAATTAGAATGCACACTCAAAACTGCGCGCTACAGGGCATAATTTGTAAGTGTGGCATATCAGGGAAAGGATTGAAAACTCTTTGGAATTAGTAACGAAATCAAATATGAGCCGAAAACAAAATTATAGGTACACCAAACTGAAGGATGGCTTCTTTGTGGCCTTATTCTCGTAGTGAAGTGAGTAATGAAACATTTTCTGTTTCATTTACCAACATCACTCTATACATTGAAGTACATATCAAGTCACATTTCCGCTCTTAAAGTGTTTTTTTTTTTTCCACAATGGATCTTTTTTCTAAAGCATTACGCTAATTTTTGTTCCGTTTAAAAAGCCACGCGGATCAGACGATTCCTAATTTATTTAAGAGGTAACCCATTATTCTTATATGAAATGGATGATACATTTATTGTCACTTAAGCTTAACATAATTAAATTAACACAATTGTTTAATAGCACTCCACTGTTCCAGGAATAAGTAATAAACTTACAATTAAATACCACCTCGGGTGAACTGGACAAACAACACGCTAAGTACTGCAACTCCCTTCATCCTATCAGTGTGATGAAACATTTCAAAACTTCCACAGACTCCACTCGTCGTTAAATCCTCAAGTAAACACACACACTGTGACCCTAGTGTACAAGAGAAGTCTACTGGTATCAAACAGCCACCGTGTGTTGTTACGCCGTTGGAAACAAAGGAAAGCATTAGAGTTTCTATTGTTTATGTTAATGAGTTCGCCAGTATCGAGACATGTCATGCTATAAGAACTAAATTGAATAGGTGGTACGAAACCACATTAGATCACAGAGAATTGACGGTTATTCACTCAGTATATGAATAAAAACTCTGTAGTTGAATTTTCAGTAGGGGTAGGGGGCAAGTGCACCCTATTGACTCTCCTTGCTGGCTCCAACGGGTATATTGTTGTTGCATCACTACAAGTGTAAAGCATTAAAAGCGTTCAATTAATTAGTAATCATTCTCTGTTTAGATCGTGTTTCTTTTATTTCAAGTTTTAGTGATCTCAGGCGGCGTAGTTCCGTACGGTGGATATCGACAGACGTGAATTTAAGTTGTTGGTGCTACGTTAAGCTTCGACGTAAGTAGAGTATGATGCATGGAGAAAGCAGGAAGCAGAATTTTGTCCACACGCTGAGGAGGGACGTGAGAGAGGGAACGAATGAATTACAGAAGAAAGTAACAAGGCTATGTGATAGCATAGCATAGAGTTATTCACGTTCAAACACACTCGTTACACTGTTTATGTTTCATTTGACACACACAGCACGATTTGGCCGCGCTACTGTAGTGCTTCAGCTACTAGATCACTAGAGCTGGCAGCAGTCGTAAATGTAAGACAGTCGGCAACAAGTGAACCGGAATGTACCAATAACAAGCAGAGAGATGAGGTCCCACTTAACATCGCAACTTGGTGGCACTGTGGGGCAGGGGAGGGGGAAGGGAAGGAGGGGAAGAAAAACCAACTTCATGCCGCTGAGCCAAGGGCAGGTTTGTACCCTCTTGTCCTCTCACGGCCCCGTGTCTATGACCCTGTTTCTTAGATATGGTTCTCGTGTTTACGTGTGCGCTTGAAGCGCATCAGTCTCTGTTCTGCTGTTGTAGCAGTCAGATAACTTGCTGGTGAAACTGCTGAGACATTCACGATGTATACGACAGTCTAAAAAGGGAATATCATTTATGGTGGACGTCGTCAAATTCTAGGAGCAGCGGCGTGGTTGTACGCAGATCTTGCCAAGACTCACAATGTCTTTGCAAACATTACAAAACTATTCCTAGAGATTGGAAATGCGGAGAATAAATACGCCAAGGAAAAAAACAATAATTGATATAAGAAATGAAACTTGCATTTTAGCAGCAGTAACACACAATGTCACTAAGAGGCATCTCGGAAGAACGGATGGGCTCAACCATACAAGTGTTCTGAGCACGCTACATTCAAACGGATTACGTATTCTTCACATTTCGCTACATCTACAGCTTCACAGCAGTGGCTCCCAAAATTTGTTCCCGGAGATTTCTGCGACTTCACAAAATTTATTCATTCACGCTGCGCTGAAATATAGGTCGGGAAATTTCCTAATTATCTCGTCTCCAGTGTAAAAAGAGGTGTAGAGAGACAGAGAGAGAGAGAGAGAGAGAGAGAGAGAGAGAGAGAAACACAGAGAGGGAGGGAGAGAAAGATGCTTTCCACCAATTTTAATAGCTTAACTCCAATTTTTGTAAAATCAGCATTTGTGCTGGCTTCCTTTACTAATTCGACACAGATAATTCCCTGATGATGTTCTTAATTTTTTTGATTTTGTTTCCGCCCTGTTGTACCACACCACACCCTGCCTAAACCTGCAATATGCATATAATAAATGTGCACTAGTTACATCTGAGTGTACTTACAACCCATTTGGTATGCCTCCTGTAGTCTATGGGATAAGGTTTATTTACGTTCTACTTACTTATTTAGGGTGTATGATGCAAATCAACTGCAACGAAGGGAAGCAAGTGGCTCAGGTTGCATTATCCTAAGAAATAACTGCAATAATATCAAAAACACACATTCGTTTTCGGCTATGTGGACTGATTTTCTCTGTTAGTTTTGTTACAGTTTGGTTACTGCCAAGTGTAGTATCACACGTTAGCCATTTCGGTAGTTCGGGCACTGTACTGTGCTAAAATTCTAGGCGATAAACAGACGATGACCTCCTTCATTTACCTGAGCACTAATAAGTTTGGAATAAATGCAGCTCTCGTTTGAGATTCTACCGTTATACACGTGCAAATCTCGACTAGGCTGCCTCATTTTAAAAGTAAACCATCGTATGTAATGTAATATAAAAAGCGCATAAGGCCAAAAATCCTGCGCAACGCGCGGCCTGCATCATTTGCAGTCCGCAGCACGGCACCGGCGCATTCACGTGGCATTTGTTAATTGTACGTAAAACCCTTACCCACTGAAATATATATGACCAGCCGTTTAATCTTCACGTACGGGTAGATGTAAATAAGAGAAGCCTGTTATGTGGGAGTTAAGCTTGGTCCGCTTTAGCGAACCGCTTCTCTGAGCTCCTGTATTATACGCCGCATTTGTGAGCAGAAAGAGTGTGTGAGCTTTTGGCATATGGCAAATACCTTAAATATATTTGAAAACCAGGATTATCAAAGGTTTTACTGTGACCGAGTCCTGTTCGGTTAGAGTGTCACTAAATATTAATCCGGCAGATTTTAGGGTATTTATGCGGACAATGCTGCCATAAATCTTAATTGCATGGATCTGAAAAACTGCAGCAGTTACTTTAATTGGCATATCTATACAGTTTTCATCCGTTTATATTTCAGATACCTTGCATGCGTCAGAAATAATTAGTAAGCAACTCATGAGATAAGTTTAATAGACACTAAAAGATCATTTGAAATCAAAGAAAGCAGTAGGTGTAGTTGGCATATATTTTATGTTACTAATGTCACAAACTTTTTTTCCCATTACTAAAGGAAGAATTAGAAGCTGACAGATTTACACTCAGCTTCATTTTAATTTGCCAATGTTTAAAGAAAGTACCGGGTGATCAAAAATTCAGTATAAATTTGAAAACTAAATAAATCACGGAATAATGTAGATAGAGAGGTACAAATTGACACACATGCTTAGAATGACATGGGGTTTTATTAGAACCAAAAAAATACAAACATTCAAAAAATGTCCGACAGATGGCGCTTCATCTGATAAGAGTAGCACTAATTAGCATAACAAAGTAAGACAAAGCAAAGATGATGTTCTTTACAGGAAATGCTCAATATGTCCACGATCATTCCCCAACAATAGCTGTAGTCGAGGAATAATGTTGTGAACAGCACTGTAAAGCATGTCCGGAGTTGGCGTCGGGTGTTGTCTTTCAGCATTCCTATAGATGTCGGTCGATCACGATACGCTTGCGACTTCAGGAAACTCCAAAGCCAATTGGGTACCTGGGAGGCCAAGGATGACGAAAGTGGCGGCTGAGTACACGATCATCACCAAACGACGCGCGCAAGAGATCTTTCACGCGTCTATCAATATGGGGTGTTTTTTAGGTTCTAATAAAACCCCATGTCATTCCATGCATGTGTGTCAATTTTTACCTCTCTATCTACATTATTCCGTGGTTTATTAAGTTTTCAAATTTATACTGAATTTTTGATCACCCGGTATAACAGAATAAAACAATGCTCAAGAAGTAATGAACAGTTATCAGTTTCGTTCCAATAACGTTAAATGTAATACGAAAGCTAACTTGACTCTCTACTAATAATAATAAGTAATGAGAATAAAAAACTAGTTAGTATTTGTGTGGAACATAAAACTGGCTTCAACACTGAATTGTATTAACCTCGTGGTAATTGCATGGAAACCAAGGAGGATAAAGGAAACAATGCGGAACGTGTGGCAAAATATCCCCTGCACGAAAGCTAACGAAAGATGAAATATTCTGGTATTTAGGGAGAGATATTACTCAAGATGTATGAAAGAAAAGCAAGATAACAAGTAGGGACAGCTTCATAAAAGAATTCAATCAAAAGCCAGGACTACTACTTTCTAGTTTAATTGGCTGCGTAACACATTAGTGTGTAGAGGTGAATCTTTGCCACGATTTACCAAACACGGTACATGTGACTGAAATGAACCATATTAGGTACATGAGAATGCATTGCTACCTAGAATTACAGAAATGCAATAACCTCTCACTTCAAGATTTCTGCGTCCTTGGATGAAGGTACGAACAGTAACAGTGATTGACGGGGAACCGTTGGGAAGAAGTTGACTATCAACCGTATTTCGTATTTCAAATTATTGCGATGAGCCACGTTTCAAGAGAATGTGCAGATGAGGTGCGATTCCCTTGCACCCCCTCCCCCCCCCCCCCACCTCATACGTTATAGAGTAGTAACAGATTTATGTACTCACCAAGCTTTATACATTTCATCCTATGATACAGTGGCACAGAGTAGTGGGGGGGGGGGGGGGGGAGGGGGGGGCAGGAGGGGGAGATTGCCATTAAGAACGAAATGTGTGGTTATTCCTCAGCGAGTCGCTATCGCAAACAGTTATTTATAGTTTAGCGGTAAGTGTCAGCTCCCTTGCTCTCGGCGGCTTACCTATGCGTAAAATAACAAAATCAGACGGTTTTCGCTAAGGCTGCAGGACTAAGAAGCCATATACACTCTAAGATATATATAAAAAAATCATTGCACCACAAGGGAATTACACGAATGGGATGGAAATCAGTAGGTTTGATTCACTGTCATACCCAAAAGTGTCCGAACGACCTCAATTGAGTTTCACCTGATTGGCATGCAACCCACGTAACTTAGATGTCTTGCAGGTCCTCTAATCTCTTTACCGTCCTTTTACTACACAAAATGGATACCATAAGATATCACTCGAGATTACTGGTCTCTAACGTAACCATTCCAGATGTAAATCAACACCACAGTATTACAAATACTAGGAAGAACGTCATTGGAGTTTTTAACTCTTGTAACTCAATTTTATTACAATAAGTGACATTTCAAAATCACTACCGCATTAATTGCAATTTGAGTTAGCTATCTCCATCATGTAAGCCATTACAGCATCGTCAATGAAAATAAAAAAAAATTATGAACAAGAGATTTTGAGACAATAGCTGAACTCCTGAAGTTCTTCTGGTCAGTAAGCTTCTTTCCTTCTAATCAGTGAAATGCGGCAAAATGTGGCCAGTAATCGCTTCGCAAAGCACTTTTTACTGGCGAAGGAATTTAGTTTGATCTTAAAACATCTTAAGCAGCAACCTTCTCTGATTTACCGTGTAAGAAATGCTTACGGTCCAGTTAGTAAAACGTTTAAAAACAGTCTGCACAGTCTGGGCCAGGTCGACCTTTTCATCTGAAACCGCTGCGTTGCAGTTTGCCTAACAGGTATTACACGTTGTATTCCTATAGTTGTGAAAATAAATCGAGATTAGCATTTAAGGGTCTGGTATTGCTAAAAATCCCTAATGATTTACAACCGAAGGCTGAGTTCATCCTCAAACTGAGGTAAACTAATAGGGAAACCAGTGAAGACTATTCTTGCTTGCCTCCAACGAGCATTGGAAGCCACGTACTCAAATGTTTATAACACTACGAGTATTTTGAACGTTATAATTGACATTGTCCTCCTAAACTAACAATTATTTGTGTACAACGAATTAAAATTTGTAGAGGCGGCACGATTCGAGCCAGATAAGAAGAGTGTAGAAACTCACCGTTTTACCTATTCAACTATCCTACCACTTGTACAAAGCGCTGTTACAGACTGCTGCCATGTGATATATGGGGTAACACAGGTAACTAAAATACGGCAGCCAGAGAAACAAGACCTGCATCACAACGTCTAACCAAATTTTGCATTCAGTCTATGAAAAGGATGTCATTGTTACTACTACGTGTGATATTTAGAGACAAAATACTTTTATCCGATACTCTAAACAATACTCACAAGGAAAGGATACCGCAAATCCTACGATACATCTCTGGGTGAAAAGGATCGCGGACGAAGGCCAAGTCAACTGTCGTCGTCACCCTGGATATCCATGGACTACCACCGAGGATCAAGAAAATAGTACATCCTCTATTGCAGTGATGAAGGAGACTTCAGGACTAGCACTAAAATTAGGAACACCCTGTGGCTAAGTGCGAGCAGGTCGACTATTCGTCGTTGCCTCAACAAGAAACGAAGGTATCAGTGGTTAAGGAAATTCTGAAAGAACAATATAGTCTACCAGCTTAAATTTCCCACTGGCGTACAGAAGGAAACCACTTTCGTACTGGGAGCAAGTTGTATTTACGGATCAGACGGCGTCTTCTACTCCACGGAATACTTCAGTCCATCTAGATCGACCAAGTGAAGAGAGATTGGACAGTAAATACGTAGATCGGAGGAAAAGGTGTGGCCGAACTGCTGTCACAGATTGGTGACGGATATTAGCAAGCGATTGAGACGTTCAGTAGCAAGTGGACTGTCCGTTTCTAGTCATTACTACTGCGAAACACTAAAGAACGTAATGCTTACTTCTGCTCGTCAGAGATTTTCGGGTAGCAGAATGATCCTCCAACATGACCGTTCTCCTGCCCACACAGTGATCTGTGTAAAACACTGGTTTCAAATTAACGGAGACGCTCAGCTGCTGGATTTGTCTCCTGTGCTCACCTCACTCGCACAGAGCACGTATGGCCAGAGATGGAGAAAGTTATTCGGTGTAGAAGACCAGCACCAACAATTCACCGCTGTTCGTAGCAATTCACGAAATATGGGAGGAGTTGTCACAAAATAACATATTAGTCCGGGAATTTGCTGCCCCTCTTCCCCGATGGCTAAATTCAGTGGTAGATGAGAAAGGAAACCGGATACGGTAGTTAATTATTGTGCTGATAGGGAGAACATTTTTTATACGAGAAAATGAGAAAAATTCGTAAACTTATCCCTTTCTTTAATTTCAATTTCTATTTTTCATTTTGTTAAAGAAGTGGTTATGCATAAAAATTATGCTGTCTGTTTCACTCGTTTCAGTCGTTCAATAGGCTCTTGAAATTGAAATTAGTTTACGACCATTGATAAAGAAAACTGAGATAAACATGAAACTAATTTTTTTTGTCAGATGTCGTATGACGCCAATGCCGACGAAGGTATCAAAGAGAATGTATTTCCTTTTTTTAAGCCGAGAAAAACTACCATATTAATTCGTGTTCTTTTTATTTACGTGCAGACAGTACACAAATACTGACGAAAGCACAAACGAGATATCAATTTATTTTAACGTCAAGTAGAAATCACAACACACAATGACAAAAATTTGCTCCAAGACCGGTGGCTTGGACGCATAGTCGAGCGTTCCAGCACACTATATCCTCAGTTATATTCTTATGACTACTTTAAAATTATGAATACCTAATAATTCTCTTACCACGAATTAAAATTTTGGAACTGACAGTATTCGGTTATAAACTGGTCGCCTTAACCACTACGCTATTCTTGAAAAGGCTTACACTACACTTACGAAATGGTATGTGTGTCTGAGATGTGTCACCTTTTCCATGAAAAAGTAATGATATCCCGAGTGAAAATGGCGCATTGCATTTACACCGGAAATGCAGACAGTCTATCTGTCTCTGAATTCGATGAATGGAGTAATGAAGAACATAAACTCGATGAAAGAAACACAGTAGCTATTCTGCTAGATTTTATCAGATTTGCTTGTTTTGGAGATGCCGTGTGTGGGAGAGTGTGAGAACTTAATAGCAGCTAAGGCAAGTGTCAGAAAACGTCGGCACATCGATGCCAAAGTTACTCATGTGGCAATTGCTCGTGCAGACCGCCAGTTCGTATATTTTGTAACTACGACCAGAAACGCGACGTTAGATGAATATATACAATATACAATGGAAGAGTACCATAATCTAAAAAGATTCTGAAATACAAAGCTTTGTTTCAAAATTTTTTACTTCACACTTCATCGTAAGCAAGAGGTAATTTTTGGTTGGCGCACTTAAGTTAGGAGAGTTGCTACGGGGTATCCATGATTTTAAGTAATTTATCAAAAAAAATTTTCTTGACAATTCTAGTGATCGAGGAGAACTGTAATTTCGGCAGAAGCCACAACACGGAAGAATAGAAACAATGAAAAGAAAATATAGCTCTTCCAAGAAGTGCTTGATATATTTAAGGATATTGGATTCTTTGGTAAGAAAAAAAAAATTATTTTTGTTTATGTATTTATTTTCAATTTCAAGATTGAAGGACTGAACCTATTCTTTTACAGTTCCAGAGAAGGGCATTAAAGGCAATAAAGCCGGGCCGAGAAGGCAGAACGTTGCCTGGCGTAAGGAAGAGGTGAAAGGGAGATAGAGGGCTCGAAAAAAAGAAAGGAATCGTGGTAAGCTTCATGCTTCCTAGACCGCTCAAGGCTGGCATTTCCAACTAGAAGTGTAAGTGAATCTTGGCAACAACGCAGGATATGTTTGGAAACTCTGTGATCAACAAGTTACTTCCTACATGATATAGAACTAGCCTATTTATACTTATTATTTCCATTAAATAACCTGAGTGATTTCCATAAAAGGCTTGAAATGAAGTTATCAATTTATGATTTTGAGCCCACGAAAGTCAGACGACGTGGAAATGGCAATTAATTTCATCCTTTACGTTGCGAATTATGTGTCCTAGCAAGCTCCGGAGAAATAAGGGACAGCACAGCGCTGCATTATTCTGATATCTGCGAGGTAACGGGTTCACCTGTGTTGCTTCCCGGTACAAGACTCGCTCAAGGATACATTTTTTGCCGTTTCGTGACAGAGCTACGAGCAGTCAGATCGAAAATCAATAACGAAACTGTATTTATTTTATTTATAAATGCCACATTTCCATACCATTTCATTGTGACACAGGACAGCAAGTAAGCACAGACCGTTTAGAAGTCCAGAATGAGTAATATCTTACTAATTCGTGCTGATGTAAGCATGCTCCTGTTACAGATAATTAATGTTAAATTGATATAGACTTTCCTCGTAAAGGTATCAAAAATGGTTCAAATGGCTTTGAGCACTATGGGACTTAACAGCTGTGGTCACCAGTCCCCTAGCACTTAGAACTACTTAAACCTAACCAACCTAAGGACATCACACACATCCATGCCCGAGGCAGGATGCGAACCTGCGACCGTAGCAGTCGCGCGGTTCCGGACTGCGCGCCTAGAACCGCGAGACCATCGCGGCCGGCTTTCTACGAGTCGTGGTGTAGAATGAACGACGTAGAGAAGGTAGAAACTCTGAAAAGGGAAGTGAAGGAGCTCAGTCTAGATACAGTGGGTTCAAAATGGTTCAAATGCCTCTGAGCACTATGGGACTCAACTTCTGAGGTCATTAGTCCCCTAGAACTTAGAACTAGTTAAACCTAACTAACCTAAGGACATTACAAACATCCATGCCCGAGGCAGGATTAGAACCTGCGACCGTAGCAGTCTTGCGGTTCCAGACTGCAGCGCCTTTAACCGCACGGCCACTTTGGCTGGCGATACAGTGGGGATCAGTGAAGTGAAATAGAAGGATTTCTGGTCAGATGAGTTTAAGATAATATCAACAGCAGCGGAAAATGGTATAACAGGAGTAGGATTCGTTATGAATAGAAAGGTAGGGGATATAGCGTGTTACTGTGAACAGTTCAGTGATGGCTCGTTCTTCACAAAATCGACAGCTAACCGACACGACAACCATAGTTCAAATATGCATGCCGACGTCGCAAGCTGAAGATGAAGACATAGAGAAAGTATATGAGGATATTGAAAGGTTAATACAGTGCGTAAAGGGAGACAAAGATCTAATACTCGTGGAGGATCGTAGAGCAGTTGTGGAAGGAGTAGAACAAACTATTACAGGATAATATGGGCCCGGGACAAGGAATGAGAGAGGATAAAGACTAATTGAGTTCTGTTATAAATTTCAACATTTCAGCTAGTAATATCGAATACTCTGTTCAAGTATCACAAGAGGAAGACGTACACTTGGAAAAGACAGGGTGATACGGAAATTTTCCAGTTAGATTGCGTAATGGTCAGACAGCGATTCCGAAATCAGATACTGGATTGTAAGGCGCATCCAGGAGGAGAAATAGACTCAGATCACAATGTAGTAGTTATGATGAGCAGAATTTTTAAAATCATTGGCAGAAATGGCAACAAAACGGCTATTCACGTTGGTGTGTGTAATGTATGAGTTTGGCTACATACCATTTGACTTTCGGAAAAATATCGTCCACACACTATCGAAGACTGCAAGAGCCGACAAGTGCGAGAATTATTGCACAATCAGCTTAACAGCTCATGCATCCAAATTGCTTAGAAGAACAATATACAGAAGAATGGAAAAGAAAACTGAGGATTTGTTAGATAATGATACGTTTGGCTGTAGGAAAGGTAAAGGAGCCAGACAGGCAATTGTGACGTTGCGGCTGATAATGGAAGCAAGACTAAAGAAAAATCAAGACGCGTTCATAGGAATTGTCGACCTGGAAAAGACTTCGATAGTGTAAAATGGTGCAAGACGTTCGAAATTCTGAGAAAAATAGGAGCAAGCTATAGAGGGAGACGGGTAATATACAATATGTACAAGAGCCAAGAGGGAATGATAAGAGTGGACGACCAAGAACGAAGTGCTCGAATGAAAGAGGATGTAAGAAAGGGATTTATTCTTTCGTTTCTACTGTTAAATCTGCACACAGAAGAAGCGATGTTGGAAAACATAGAGAAGTTCTGGATTGGAATTAAATTCGGGGTGAAAGGATTTCAATAATAAGATTTGCTGATGACATTGCTATCCTCAGTGAAAGTGAAGAAGAATTACATGATCTGCTGAATGGAATGAACAGTCTAATGAGTACAGAATATGGATGGAGAGTAAATCTAAGAAAGACGAAAGTAAATGCAAGTAACGAGAAATTTAACATTAGGATTAATGGTACCGAAGCAGATGAAGTTAAGAAATTCTACTATCTAGGCAGTAAAATAACCAGTGACAGACGGGGCAGGGAGGACATCAAAAACAAATTAGCGCTGCAAAAAGGCCAGTTTGGCCAAGAGAAGTCTAGTGGTATCAAACGTAAGCCTTAATCTGAGGAAGTAATTTCTGAGAATGTACGTTTGGAGAACAGTATTGTGTGGTAGTGAAACATGGACTATGGGAAAACCGAAGCAGAAGAGAATCGAAGCTTTGGAGATGTGTTGTTATAGATGAATTTTGAAAATTAGGTGGACCGATAAGGTAAGGAATGAAGAGGTTCTACGCAGCATCGGAGGGGAAAGGAATATGTGGAAAACACTGACAAGGAGAAGGGACAGGATGATAGGACATCTGTTAAGACATGAGGGGATGACTTCAATTGTACCAGAGGGAGCAGTATAGGGTAATAACTGTAGAGGAAGGCAGAGATTGGAATACATCCAGCAATTGAGGACTTAGGTCGCAAGTGCTACTCTGGCATGAAGAGGTTGGCAAGGGAGAGGAATTCGTGGCGGGCCGCATCAAACCAGTCAGAAGACAGATGACTCAAAAACAAAAGTGTTTGGATAATATGGCTTCACTTGTCACACAGCACCTTTCGTTGATTAGCAAGTGGTTTTGTTCCACTAACGTAACACAAAGCCGATGTATTACTCACTCACAGGTAGTTCAGACATGTGAGTCGCGAGTCCAGCGTGTGAAAAGTGTAGCAGTTTCGTGATGCGAATCAAGAAAAAAGAAAAACATGGATTACAATTTTGTAGAGAATTATGATGGAGCCGTGCGGCAAACGTTCATTTCTTGCACACGACCCAGTTACGTCTCACCACAGCACCGACAGGCACCCAGCAACCCGTGGCATTTGATAGGGATCGTGTGCTTTCTCCGCACCGCGAAAAAAAAGAGTGTCTTATTCAAAAATGACCCAGGGTTCCTAGCAAGCAGGTCCATGCTACGTTTGTTCCACGAACACGGAACTGAAGGAGTCCCTCACGGATACGACATAGACTACAACCAAAGATACTAAGCTGATCGTAACTAGATCTATGTAGTAAGACTGTGTTAACTACAACGCGAAAAATTATTTACTTGCAAAATTTCGAACTAAATATTGAAAGCTGCAGTCTTATCACGCTCCCCCCTTTTAGATACAGAGCAGATTTGAAATACTCTTTTTCAGAAAAACCAGCATAGTGCAATCAAAGTTCATCGTAACATGTCGTATACAAAATTAAATACTGATTCACAGTCTACGACGAAAAGAGTAGCAATCTACTTGGAGAGGGATTAGGCAGGAAGCGTGGAAGGAGGAAGGAGTTAAGTTGCCCATAAAATCATATCCGAAGCTGCAATACACGAAAATGATATCTTCTGGCTGTTAACCAATGGCTACATGACACCATTGTCATTTAAAACAACAAAAATTAAAGAGGTGACTATTAATGTAATTCTGCTTGATCGTCATCATTTTTCTTATCGCGAATGTCAATGTAGTATTTCTATTGGTGATTAGTTATGAAGTCTTTATATTAACTTCTTAAGAAGACTTAATGGCTGAGCGCTGACAGAAGACACACACTCGAGAAAAGGGGAGTGCGAACATAATATTTTGCCTCCGGTGTGTCAGAAAGTATGTTGTGCATTACGAAAACGTCCCTAGGGGACAGAACGACGCAGCTACTATTTTTTTGCCAACAACTAAGACACGTATCGGTCGCAGTATAGAAAAACAACCTACAAAACTTTATCACTTGCTGATACAACACAATAACGCACTCTGCCGATTTCAGTAAGAAATCTACCCAGGAGTTTCAGTTGCCTCCCGTCATGCACTTCTACTCTTATGCCCTCAAATATTTACTTTTCAAGCTCGTTATCGAGGAACAGTCAAGATAATTCCCCTCTGAACGAAAATGCACTTCAGACGTCGTTTTCCGACATCTGTCACTCAGCTCCAATAGTTTTCTACAGGCGTAGAATCGGTAAACTAACTGAACGTAGTCAGACTGTTTTAGATAATGCCAGAGAATATATTGTTGATGATTAATTTCTCTCCGATGTTTACTGTTGTATTGAATAAAATAATGGACACCACTATTAAAATATACACTGTACTGATTTAAATGAAATTCAGATCACCAGGATACCTTTACGGCTGACCGGAGTGGCCGAGTGGTTCTAGGCGCTACAGGCTGGAACCGCGCGACCGCTACGGTCGCAGGTTCAAATGTGTGTGATGTCCTTAGGTTAGTTAGGTTTAAGTAGTTCTAAGTTCTAGGGGACTAATGACCTCAGAAGTTGAGTCCCATAGTGCTCAGAGGCATTTGAACCATTTTGAACCCACTGTATCTAGACTGAGCTCCTTCACTTCCCTTTTCAGAGTTTGTACCTTCTCTACGTCGTTCATTCTACACCACGACTCGTAGAAAGCCGGCCGCGGTGGTCTCGCGGTTCTAGGCGCGCAGTCCGGAACCGCGCGACTGCTACGGTCGCAGGTTCGCATCCTGCCTCGGGCATGGATGTGTGTGATGTCCTTAGGTTGGTTAGGTTTAAGTAGTTCTAAGTGCTAGGGGACTGGTGACCACAGCTGTTAAGTCACATAGTGCTCAGAGCCCGACTCGTAGAACCTTATCCTTTCGTTTGTTATTCACGCTTTTTCTGATAGTCACCTCCCCTTTGGCAATCCCCTCCCGGAGATCCGAACAGGGGACTATTCCGAAATCTTTTGACAATCTCTAGATCATCATGACACTTTTTCAGTTACACCTATTAGTGTACATTACACCTATTAGTGGACCTTAACATGGAGTGTGTCCACACTTCGCATTCCTCCTGGCCAGAAATCTGATAGGGACACTTCCAGTCAGGTGTCCGACTATATGTAGGCGAATGGCAGACCAATCTTCCTTAAGAGGTGGAACCAAAGAAGGCAGTGACGTTGGACGCTAGGGTCTGACGCGAAGTCTACGTTCTGACTCATCCCGAAAATCTTAAATTGGGTTCAGGTAAAAACTGTGAGCTGTTTATTATTTGTATCGGCTTCACAATGCATTGGACGGCTTCACAATGCATTGTGTCATAAAACAACATCTGCGATTCAATGGTATTCCAACAATAACATTCCTTAAATGGACTAGTCAAGTGACATACACTGACTAGACCACATTCGACGTCAGCGAGCTCTCACGACTGAATCATTCTGCTGTTACCGCTTGTCTAGCGACAACACAACACAACACAACACAACACAACACAACACAACACAACACTCCTCGCCTCCGTTTATACTAAGGAGTTCGCCTCTCGACTGATATTGCGGTAAATTATGCAGTACATAAGGGTGTCCAGATAATTTTCAGTAGAGAGTATACCTGCTGTGACAGTGGGTTACTATGGTCCCATCAAAGGTTCTTTTCTTTTTAACCATCGTTCTTGTGACTGGTTTGATGCGGCCCTCTACTACGAATCCCCCCCCCTACGCTAACCTCTTCATTTCAGAGTACCCTACGTCTTCAGTTATGTGTTGTGTATGTTCAAGTTTCAGTCTTTCCCTAAAGTTCTTACCTCTATAGCTCCTTCTAGTACCATGAAGTCTGTACTCAGGTGTCCTACGTCCTATCATTCTGTCCCTTCTTCTTGTCAGTATTTTCCTTTCTTCGCCGATTCTGAGTACAACCTCCCCATTCCTTACCTTTTCGGTTGACCTAATTTTCAAGATTTCCTGTTGCACAGATCCTCAGTTTTCTTTTCTATCGTCTACGTGTTACACTACTGGCCATTCAAATTGCTGCACCAAGAAGAAATCCAGATGATAAACGGGTATTAATTGGACAAATATATTATACTAGAACTGACATGTAATTACATTTTCAAGCAATTTGGGTGCATAGATCCTGAGAAATCAGTACCCAGAACAACCACCTCTGGCAGTAATAACGGCCTTGATACGCCTGGGCATTGAGTCAAACAGAGCTTGGATGGCGTGTACAGGTACAGCTGCCCATGCAGCTTCAATACGATACCAGAGTCATCAAGAATAGTGACTGGCGTATTGTGACGAGCCACTTGCTCGGCCACCATTGACCAGACCTTTTCAATTGGTGAGAGATCTGGAGAATGTGGTTGACAGGGCAGCAGTCGAACATTTTCTGTATCCAGAAAGGCCCGTACAGGACCTGCAACATGCGGTCGTGCATTATCCGCTGAAATGTAGGGTTTCGCTGGGATCGAATGAAGGGTAGAGCCACGGGTCGTAACACATCTGAAACGTAACGTCCACTGTTCGAAGTGCCGTCAATGCGAACAAGAGGTGACCGTGACGTGAAACCAATGGCACCCCATACCATGACGCGGGGTGATACGCCAGTATGGCGATGACGAATGCACGCTCCCAATGTACGTTCACCGCGATGTCGTCAAACACGGATGCGACCATCATGAAGCTGTAAATAGAGCGTAGATTCATCCGAAAATATGAAGTTTTGCCATTCGTGTACTCAGGTTCGTCGTTGAGTACACCATGGCAGGCGCTCCTGTCTGTGATGCAGCGTCAAGGGCAACCACAGCCATGGTCTCCGAGCTGATAGTCCATGCTGCTGCAAGCGTCGTCGAACTGTTCGTGCAGATGGTTGTTGTCTTGCAAACGTCGCCATCTGTTGACTCAGGGATCGATACGTGGCTGCACGATCAGTTACAACCATGCGGATAAGATGCCTGTCATCTCGAGGGGTTGGGTTGTTTGGGGGAAGAGACCAAACAGGGAGGTCATCGGTCTCATGGGATAAGGGAAGGATGGGGAAGGAAGTCGGCCGTGCCCTTTCAAAGGAACCATCCCAGCATTTGCCTGGACCGATTTAGGGAAATCACGGAAAACCTAAATCAGGATGGCCGGACGCGGGATTGATCCGTCGTCCTTCCTGAATGCGAGTCCAGTGTGCTACCACTGCGCCACCTCGCTCGGTTGTCATCTCGACTGCTAACGATATAAGCCCGTTGGGATCCAGTACGGCGTTCCGTACTACCCTCCGGAACCCACCGATTCCATATTCTGCTAATAGTCGTTGGATCTCGACCGACGCGAGCAGCGATGTCGCGATACGATAAAATACAATCGCTATAGGCTACAATCCGACCTTTATCAAAGTCAGAAACGTGATAGTACGCATATCTCCTCCTTACACGAGGCATTACTACAACGTTTTACCAGGCAACGCCGGTGAGCAGCTGTGTGTGTATGAGAAATCGGTTGGAAACTTTCCTCATATCAGCACGTTGTAGGTGTCGCCACCGGCGCAAACCTTGTGTGAATGCTCTGAAAAGCTAATCATTTGCATATCACAGCATCTTCTTCCTGTCGGTTAAATTTCGCGTCTGTAGCACGTCATCTTCGTGGTGTAGCAACTTCAATTGCCAGTAGTGTATTTTTGTCAGCTGCCCGGATGCGTGAAATGTTAAGCTAACTGCGCAATAGTTTTTACATAATGCCGAAGATAGCAGGAGCACGTAAGTGTGTAAACTTATCTGCCCTCTATATCTTCGGCATTGCGTACCAAAAGTACGGCACGCAGTTACAGCATTGTACTTACCAAAACTGCTGTAACTGTTTATTAATAGGGTGTTTAATGTTCGTAAAACCTCCATGCAGACCATAAGCACTAGGCCAACCAGTGGTGACCACGTGAAAACATTCATCTAATTGATTACTGGTTTTGAAAAATGTTCACTGACTTTTACATTAACTGAGACTGTGTTGCAACATTTCCCGGCGGTGGCACACTATTATCACGGTACCAGAATCAGATTAATTACAGGTTCGTAATTTTATGTGTGCAACGAGGATGGAAGATAGATACAAAATTGACCATAGATGGGCAAACGGTTGTCCGCAGATGGGATCTGGCCCGTGATTGGTTTCAATCTGGTTCGCGGAAGAAATTTGTCGCAGAGAGAGCATTGTACTCCGTCCGTGACGTATTGGATACTTCAGCCGACGATCGGATCGTCTCGGGGTTGCAGCTTATTTCGCAGATCAGTGAAAATTTGCTTACTCTGCGCATGGCATTGCCATTTCGAAGGCGCTGGATTTGAACAACAAAGAGAGACACCTTTTCAGTCTGCGTATGAAGTTATCACCCATGTTCACACGTGCGCACGGAAATGGGGAGAAATATGTTATTACCTTGAAGCGGTGCGGGGTGCAGTATTTTCACCTCTGGAGCAGTGCCAACACATGCACCGATCAGCTAGAACCTTATGACTACCGACCTACTATCGACAATAAACGCGTCCAGGCAATAGCAGCGTCACCTGGCGAGGAATGACTACCACTGAGACACACGCACGGTGCAAGTAGTATCAGTGAGCGTGCTGTCTGAGAGTAGAATGGGGAAGGCGCCCAATCTGTCTGAGTCTGACCGAGGGCAGATTTTGATGAACCGGATGCTCGGCACGAGTATTTCGGAAACTGCACTAGAAGGCGTTCGAGGAGTGCTGTGGTGAGTGTCTTCAACATGTGGATGAAACCAAGGTGAAACGACGTCCAGGCGTCGCGGGGCCACTCATTGTTACAGATATCGGACGTCGTAGGCTGGGCAGCCTGGTAAAAGAAGACAGAAGGCGAACTGTGGCGGAACTAACGTCGCACTTTAATTATAGGCAGGGTGCAAACGTGTCTGAACACGAAGTTCACTGCTAACGATGGGCCTCCGCAGCAGACGACCCATGTACAGGGTGTTTCAAAAATGACCGGTATATTTGAAACGGCAATAAAAACTAAACGAGCAGCGATAGAAATACACCGTTTGTTGCAATATGCTTGGGACAACAGTACATTTTGAGGCAGACAAACTTTCGAAATTACAGTAGTTACAATTTTCAACAACAGATGGCGCTGCGGTCTGGGAAACTCTATAGTACGATATACCCCAATAAACAACTGGTACAACCCGTCCGTCACAATGTGTGGCTCCTCTGCCCTCTTCTACACAAGGCAGTATACCAGCAATATCTCCAGCGGAAGATCCGGAGAGCAAGAACTCTCTCTCCCCCTTCACGGTGATGCGTTAAACTCTCAAATTTCCTCTTTATTTTCGATTTCTTTATAATTTTACGGGACCTATTTTGTCTAAGCTTCCTTGCACCTCCTACTTATTTCATTGATTAGTAACTTGTGTTTCTGTATTCCTTGGTTTCCCTGAACAGTTTTATACTTCCTTCTTTCGTCGACCGTCTAAAGTATTTCTTCTGTTACCTATGGTTTCTTCGCAGTCACCTTCTTTGTACCCTCGTTTTTCTCTCCAACATCTGTGATTGCCGTTTTTAAGGATATCCACTCCTCTTCAACTGAACTGCCAACTGATCTATTCATTATCACAGTATCTATACCCTTACAAAACCGCAAGCGTTTTTCTTGATTTCTTATTACATCTCTATCCCACTTCTTTGCGTACTGATTTTGCTCTAACTTTGGCCTACTCTTCTTCACTAACAAATTGTAATCTGAGTCTATATTTGCTCTTGCATACGCCTTAGAATCCATTATCTGATTTTGGAATAGCTGCCTGACCATGGCGTAATCTAACTGAAATCTCCCGGTATAAACTGGCCTTTTCCAGTTATAGACCTACCTCCTCCTCTCGTGATTTTTGAATAGAGTATTCGCTATTACTATCTGAAATTTATTGCAGAAATCTCCCGTAATCCTATGTCATACTCTTTCCTCTACAACCGCTTTCCAGTCGCCCACGACTGTTAGATTTTCATCTCCCTTTACGTACTGATATAGCCGTTCAATATTCTCATATATTTTATCTATCTCTTCATCTTCTGTTTTCAACGTCAGCATGAATATCTGAACTACTGTTGTCAGCGTTGGTGTGCTATCGATTCTGATGGGAGAAATCCTATCACCGAACTGTTCACAGTAATCCAGATGAGATTTTCAATCTGCAGCGGAGCGTGCGCTGATATGAGCCTTCTTGGCAGAGTAAAACTGTGTACCGGACCGAGACTCGAACTTGGGACCTTTGCCTTTCGCAGGCAATTGCTCTACCAACTGAGCTACCCAAGCACGACTCACGCCCTGTCCTCACAGCTTTACTTATGCCAGTACCCCGTCTCCTACCTTCCAAACTTTACAGAAGCTCTCCTGCGAACCTTGCTGAACTAGCACTCCTGAAAGAAAGGATATTGCGGAGACATGGCTTTGCCACACTGGGGGATGTTTCCAGAATGAGATGTCCTTAGGTTAGTTAGGTTTAAGTAATTCTAAGTCTAGGGGACCGATGACCTCAGGTGTTATGTCCCATAGTGCTGAGAGCCATTTGAACCATTTTTTTTTTTTTTTTTTTTTTTTGTATTTTAAAAACTTTGAGCTTCTGTCAATGTAGTCAAAAGATACAGCCATATACGTCATATATTTTGATTCACGGAAACTCAGTCATTACAACCGACACCGTACCTCCCCTTGAGGAAGAAATCATTAAATTTGGCGAGAAGGAAAGTTTCAAAGTATAAGTAAAGTAAAAAATTAGAAAATCGTTGATGTGTAATTATGTCACACAAAAATATTTATGTTGTCACTTGATTTCAAATTATCTGTGTATCCGTCCGTTTATTAAGATCCCTTTTCCTCAGGAACGAGTAAACACAGCAAGTTGAAATTTATGTCACATACCGGGGCCTACAGTTCTTTGGTGGTGTAAAAATGCGAAGCTTGTAAGTCAGTGCAATCGAAAGATACGGCCATTTAAGTCACATATTTCGATACTCGAAAGCTCACTCATCAAAACTTTTAGGGTACGTCCCCGTGTCGTAGAATCACTAAATTTGTTAAGAAGAAAACTTTCGCGATAAAAGTAAAGGAAAAAAAACAGAAAATTGTGAATTTTTAATCATATCACAAAAAAAATGTTTTTTGGTCATTGGCTGAAATTGAAACATTCTCAAAAGCCGAGGAATCGCTGGGATCGATATCTTGGCAGTATCAGTTTCGATAAGAGGCAAAATTAATCCAGATTCTTGATTCGCGGAGTGGATCAACTGTCTATATACATGAATAAATTTCTACCAAACCTCAATCTGTGAGTCTTACTAGTATCTGATTATTCCAACAGAATTAATTGAAAACATAAGACGTAAAGGAAAACTTGTCAGAGATGGATCTTGTCAAAGAACGCTTTTTGATGAACGAAGCTGTACTCTCGTGAATGGTGTGAATAGCTCCGTCAGCTTTATCAACAATACATCCCATACCAGAAAACAAACAGCAGAGACCACAGCAGGAAGCGGAATAATTACCTCTCCTCTGGAGGCTTGTGAGTCCGTATTGCCGCGATGACGGCGCAGCGTAATATATAAGGCCGGAGAAGGAAGTCCGTTGCCTCGGGAGAGTTATGGGGACGGAAGCTCAAGTTGAAGCCTGCGGCGGAGAGAAGTTGAGCAGCAGCGGCAATCGTATTGTCCGCCGGCTGTCAGCGCCTAAGTTATGAGCGGCCAGCGCGGCCGGCGCGTGCCCGGACTGTGGGCAGCCGGGCTCTGCCTGGGCCCCCGGCTCTTTAACGCCCACGCAGCCGACACAGCTGCCGCCGCCGAGGGGCAGTGTAGACGTTACCAGCTTATCACTGACTCCACTTTTCCACTGCAGGTACAGGACGATATCTTAGAATCTCATTTTCACTCGATTATCATCAGCGAATCTTCACTCTGGTTGCCCAGCTGTGGTTTGCGAGAGCTCTACACTCTTAACTGCCTGTGTATCATTCTTCTCTGAGAATTGTATCTCATCTGGCTCTTCTTCTTCTTAAGGGGGGTAGGACGTGAAATGGGCCGACTTGGGGCAGGAGAGGCACCACGGGACATTTTAATTTACACTGTCTACAAATACACTGTTTACAAATAAATTCATAAAACTTTGTTAGCATGACCAGGAAGGATTCGGGATTCACACTCATAGCACATGAAGTTCAAAAACATAACAAAACATTTTTTTTACATGTGAAATTTCATCATTTTTTCACTTGGTATTGGCTGCATTTGTTGCTGTAGGTACACTTTTCTTCATAAGTATGGGAGATTCTTCGATGAATTTTGCACAGCATACAAACCATACTTACAGGTGTATGAAACTCAAGAATTTCCCAAATCTGTTAAAACTGTGGTAAAAATTGAGATAATTAATTATAAAATTCGAGTTTTCTCTAAACACGAAGTTTAAAACGTAACAGCCCATTCGTTTTTAAATAGATTAAATAAATTCTAGAGTTTCATACACCTGTAAGTATGGTTTGTAAGATGTTCAATATTAATCGAAGAAGCTCTCTTACATATGAAGGAAAGTGTACCTATAGCAACAAATGCAGCCAACAGTAAGTGAAAAAAATCATGAAATTTAACATTTAAAATATACTATCTTTTCGTGTTTTTGAACTTCCACTGCTATGAGTGTGAATCCTGAATCCTTCCTGGTCATGCTGACAAAGTTTTATGAATTTATTTGTAAAAGTATAGACAGTGCAAATTAAAATGTGGTGGCTCTCCTTCTCGAAGTCGGCCGGTTTTACGTCCTACCCCCCTTAGGCTTGGTACACACGTGAGAGAGCTTTTTGTGAATAATACGTATCGTGCTATGACGTCTCGACACCCGTGTTCTAGGAATAGCATGGTTGATTAGTAATCAAAACGTCCTCGGTCCCATACACATCCATGCCCGAGGCAGGATTCGAACATGCGATCGTAGCAGCAGCGCGGTTCTGGACTGAAAGGCCTAGAACCGCTTTTAAAATACAAAACGACTGTTGACCTCAATATGTGCCATAAATTTCAAATTGATACGTCTACTCGTTCAGACGGACACACAGACTGTCTGATAACAAATGACAAAAAATTTTTCTTGTGGTATAATTACAGATTTACATTTATCTCATATTTTCTTTTACTTGTACTATGAAAGCTTACTTCTTGTCAAATTTAATGATACTACGTGAGGGTGAAATACTCTATAGATTTTAATGAGTGACTTTGCGAGTACCAAAATATGTGGCAAAAATTACCGTCTCTTTTGACTGCATTGACTTAGAAGCTTAACATTTTTAAACCAACAAAATACTGTAGACCCTAGTATGTGACACAAATTTATACTTGTTATGTCTACCCGTTTCTGAGAAGAAGCGTCTTAATAGAGTGACAGGTAGACAGACAGTCTGAAGACAAATAACGTTTTCTTCTTGTGATGTAATTACAAATTAACGATTTTCGGGATTTTTTCCTCTGATTGTAGCGTGAAACCTTTCTTCTTGGCAAATTTAATGATTCTTCTTTAGAGGCAAGTACACTATAGTTTTTGATATGTAAGTTTGCGGGTATCAAAATACGTGACCACTTCTTGACTCCACCAAGGGATCGTAGATTTTAACATGTGACATAAATTTCAACTTGATACGCCTATTCGTTACTGAGAAAAAGAGTCCTGAACAGTCGAGCGGACAGGACTACAGACAAATGGACAGAACAGTGATCCTGTAAGGGTTCCTTTTTTACAGATTGAAATACGAACCCCAAAAATAACAGTTTAAGTTAGTTTTGCCATTTGTACAGCAAAATGATGATTGCCGAAGCAGAGCTCTTAAGAAATGCAGACCAGCGAGAGCAAGGAAAGCATATCTGGTAAGGAGAAATTTGCTGACATCATATACAGAAAGTCGTTTCTGAACGTGTTTGTCTGCCCTGTAGCCTCCTACGGAAGTGAACTATGGGCGATGAACAGTTTAACACGGAAGGAATGGAGGCTTTGGCCAAGCCTTCCTACGCAGATGAAAGGATCATAATACATTATTGGTCCGGAGATCCCGTGGGACTTCTTCCGGGGCCTGGTGCAAGGTGTGGTGTGCGTACTGTAAGACCTTCGGTACACACACCATCAGATTATTTGACTTGCCGCTGAAACGAAGTAGGCGAGCGTCAGCAATATGTCTCGTGGTCTTATCATGGCGTGTTTATCTTCTGCCGTTAGGTCAGACGACAGAAATGCCACTTGCACACTTAGAGTAGCAGATTGACGGTGACCAACTTTAAACAGAACTTGATTAATTTTCACTCACATTTATTAAAATAATAAAAAACATAGACCTTATGTAACTTGATTCTGGATGCTGTTTACAATTGACAATCTGAAGTTCCTTTGGTCTTGGTACATTAATCTTATTTTCACATATCTCTGATACTTGACAAAGTTTCTATACATTTCTCTTCATGGCTATGTACAGGAATATGATAATCTTATTAGGCGCAGACTGAAACTTGACTGCAGGCTGATGCAGACTAATGCAGACTGATGCAAACTGACTAATCGGAGGTCTATACACTCGTTATAATACCTCGCGTGTTCAGGTATCACTTCGCCAGTGTGATCCATGAGGAGAATTGGTTCTACGTTAGCAGCACTCTCATTGGCTGCGTTACATAGTAATACGCGGATCGGCGGAAGCAGAATTTGGTCCGTCTCTAAGACAGCGCCATCTCATAGTGTGGAGACGGACGAGCGCTGCGCCTGCGCTGTTGTGCTTAGTGGGGCGCGCTCTAGTGGGAAAGTTGTGTACGCGCTGACTACGCGGAACTATGTACACAGCACAAGGTTTTCTATTTTCTATATATTCAGCGACTTGTCTTTCGGTGAAGAGGAGATGAAGATGTTAGGATGACAAACATCCAGCCCTGAGGCGGTCGGGAATCGAAAACGGGACCCCGCGATTTAGTGTCAGTGACGTTAAACACTAAGCGACGATACACTGACTGGTACTACGGAAAAAAGCTGGAGATTAGATACATCGAATCTCGGTGCATAGAATCTCTAATTAGGAGGTGCTGAATGTTATTGGCGAAAAAAAAAGAAATTTATTTCACAACTGGACAAAAAGAAGGGATTGATTCATGGGATTGATTCTAAGGCAGTGAGCAATCATCAGTTTGATGACTGAGGTAAGTGTGGGGGTTAAAAAATTGTAGAGGTAGATCTAGCCTCTACTACAGTAACGCAGTTCAAATCGATATAAGTTGCAGTACTTATGCAGACGTGAAGAGGCTTGCACTAGAAAGTGTGCTGAATGCGTCAAACAAAGTAATAAGTTCAGAAAATGAAATGAATAGGAAATGCAAGAAGTCTGAAGCGACATGGCAACAAAGAAGGTTCATACAAGTCGAAAAAGAAATGAAGGCTAGAAGAATAAATTCAGCATATGTAAGGTAATCAGAAGCAATCTGAAAATCTTATGAGGCTGTTGTAGTGGAGGTTGTGCCAAGAAACAATTTTTAAGAAAAACATTCCATACGTTGTGCCGCTTCCGAGTTATTTCGCATTGAAGTTAGCCAATCAGGGTCGTCGCGCGCGCAAATTCAAGCATCCTGCCAGACATTGTCGCCAGACTCGTTCATCGTTTGGGTCCCTCAAACCGAGCAAACATAGCTTTCGCTTATTTAACTTAATTTGAGCGCTTCCGAAAATGACACGTTGTACCTGGTAATGAGCATCTGAACGAATGGTAACTCAGGGACCCCAGATGTCTGTGTATTACCATGTTTAAACTCGTCCGAGTGCTTGAATTTGCACGTGCAACGAGCTGATTGGCTAACTTCAACGATAAATAACTTGGAAGCGGAGCGAAGTACGGATTTTTTTTCCGAACAGTTATTTCTCAGCACAATCTCTCTTGCAACATCCTTACAAGTTTTCTGACTGTTTCTGACAACATAAAACCGCACGGAGTAGTCGCGCGGTCTTGGGCGCCTTGTCACGGTCCACGCGGCCAACCCCGTCGGAGGTTCGAGTCCTCCCTCGGGCAAGGGTGCGTATGTGAGTGTCGTTCTTAGCGTAAGTTAGGTTAAGGTAGTGTGTAAGCTTAGGGACCGATGACCTCAGCAGTTTGTTCGCATAAGACTTTTTTTTTAAACAAAAAGCACTTCATAAAAGTGTAAATTTGGAGCGTAATTTACTACTTGAATCATTAAAATTTGCAAGATATTTGCGAATCTCTTACTGTGACTACTCATATCTTGTAAAAAGTAGGTTTCGGAGAATTTAAAAAGCAAAGCGACAAAATTAAGAGTTTGAAAGTGTTGTTAACGGAGAGGAGATGCCGAACTAATGGCAACAATACACTGAAGGGCTCTATAAAGGGGGAATTGCCTGCTGAGGAGATAGAACAAGAACAAGATGACGATTTGTAAGACAGTGAGATGTGGTAATCAAGTTAAGAGTTGAAAAGAGCTTCCGTAGGATTGCAGTCATAGGAGGCGCAAAAAATAGGAAGCATTGCTTTGAAATTTTTGAAATCATGGGGCAAGTGGCCACCAAAATCTGCCTCAGGATCTTATGTACTGGTCTTTGTGTTTTATTGTTGTATTATTTATTGCAATACCTTGTAATACCTGCATGTAGGGTTATATATGTCTAGTTAATAGTTCTAGTCACCTTCTGGAATAAATCTAGCAGTGTAGTGTTCAGCGGGTGTTAATGGTTGTGTTACAAAGTTTACCATCATGTTATTTCTCACGTTTGGTGATCAGTTGCTTGTTTTTTTTCTTTTTTTAATTAACCTTTGCTACTGTATTTGCTATTTTACAGCAGGTTCCTAAATTTTCTATATTATTACCATTCCTTGCGTGTAAGGCCTTCTGCCCAGATACAGTGGCTTGCTTTTAAAACATTATCTGCTGTATCTGTATTTAATGGTGATTTGCTAAATTGTAAGTCATTGTAAACACTATTATTTACACAGTTGTTTATTCCTTCATTAATAACGTGTGGTATTTTTTATTTATTGTCGAGTCTGGAATTACTGGTTTAAAATAAATTGTAACTGTAAAAGGCAACCAATAGCAACTGATCACGGCCCCATCCACAATCGTAACCGAATCCTGCCTTCCCTTGACTACCAGATTTCAAGTTTTTATTAAAATAATGAAGATTGTAAATACTTAGGTTTATATTTACAACAAGTTGTCGCAAGCAGTGGGCGACGTGCAAACAGTAATGTTCTTCGCTATAGACAATGTCCATGTAAGCAATGGATAAAGATCGCTGATAACTGTTATCGTAGTGCCGGCCTAGTACTGTGGCTATGTAGTACTGTGCCGTCTAGTACTGTGGGGCCGAGGCTGGCAGGAGTAGCGCTTATATTCTCCTCAGCTAGAAGGCGCTCCTGTTGTGGTGCGGTCCTTGCCAGCGGGCTATTGGCTGTGTCGTCTCACAGCCTTCTCTGCTCTAGTGTTCTTCATCTTCGTGCAGGCACTTGTCGATACGCCGGAACATCGTGTTGATTAAATTGTTTCGCGCTGTCTCCTAGTCATCTGGCTTATCTCCGTCGCCATGGCGTGACCAAGGTAGGAAAAGCAGTTCAAATGTAACTGTCTGCTTTGAAATATCTAGACCTGTCTGTTGAGACGACCGAACCAGAATAATCATTTTGTTGGTTGAATTTGATATGTTTCATGTTCAAAACGTCCGCCGTGATGCCACTAAGTCCAACAATGGGTTTTCCACATGGCCACCACCCAGCCGCAGCTGAGTCTTCTGGCATACAACAACCGTTGCCAGAAGTCCTGATGCCTCAAGGAGACGGGCATCTACTTGTTGGCATGCGTGAGGAGCTAGTGGGTCAGACATCATAAAGTGTAAGAATTTTTAGCATATTGCAGCCCCATCAGCTACTGTGATACACCAATGTTTTGAAGAATCAGCCTCAGTTGCCCAAATTAATCTGGTGAAGAGATTAATGTGGTGAAGAGATGCCGGGGCTGGACCTCAGTTAAGTAGTTCAAATGGCTCTGAGCACTATGGGACTTAACATCTAAGGTCATCAGTCCCCTAGAACTAATTAAACCTAACTAACCTAAGGACATCTCACACATCCATGCCCGAGGCAGGATTCGAACCTGCAACCGTAGCGGTCGCGCGGTTCCGTAATTAATTTAAATGTAAATTTTCTTCGAAACCAGGTTGACTATTGTGGCCATAAATAAGTAACTTAATTGTTCATACAAAATATGCAACAACTTTTTACCACACCCTTTCACTAAAAAATCAGTACAAAGAGGAGGAGATAAAAGTTCTAAAAATATCTGCTAATCAACAAAGAGTGTATTTCAGTTAATTACGGGTAATTGTGCTCAGTAAGTATTACAGTAAGGAAAAGTGTTACTACCGAACAACAGCGCACATAATTTGTCAGATTAGTTTAATAAAACTTTTCTAAATCTAAAACCGGTTGACACGCGCAATAAAACAAGTGTTGAAATATGTCTGGACCTCAAGAGAACATCTGTGTGCTGTATTTTGTTAATAGTGGAACAGTGGTATCGCCGGGCGGTGTGGCCAAGCGGTTCTAGACGCTTGTCTGGAACCGCGCGGCCGCTACGGTCGCAGGTTCGAATCCTGCCTCGGGCATGGATGTGTGTGATATCTTAGATTAGTTAGGTTTAAGTAGTTCTAAGTTCTAGGGGACTGATGACCTCAGATGTTAAGTCCCATAGTGCTCAGAGCCATTTGAACCATTTTGAACAGTGGCATCATATGGTGGCAGGTCCCATCACAAGAAAAAAAAAAATCATTTCAGTACATTTCATTTAATTCGTTGATTGTAGTGGTATACACAGCAGCGTAAATGCTCTACACGGCTCTTGTATTAGCGATCAAGGAGTCTCACGGGGATGATACATCTGCTATCGAAAATACGCTGTCTGTATGTTCAGTCATTATGTAACAACAACACGGTAACGGGGAACAAGGAGAAACGCAAGTCAACCCGTCAAATGAGTTCATTATACGAAAGAAAGCCCAAAATGGAAACACCTTCTTCGAAATAATTATTTGCAATGTCTCTTATCTAATTTGGTAGTAAACAAAACGCTGTTTGATAACAAGTACATGACAAACAAATGACTTTGGGATATGACAGCTTCTCTGACAGAAGCAACCACAAACTTGGCAAAGGTGGCGTAGATCTTTAGAACTCTTCTTGAATAACCTGTCTAACTTAGTTGTACCATGGGAATCATCACCAAAAGGAACTTACATGTGCGAATTGCGAATTTGTTTTTCGTTGTTGTGAACAGCTATCATGTAGACATGAATACCTTGGCCTCATTAAATTGATAGATGTGACGACAGTCGTCTACAAAGGGCTAGAGAGATTAACTTGTGTCTGAAAACGCGACACGTTAATTTTCGGTAGTATATCGTGCTTCGGTATTTCCGCCCACGCCAGTCCCAAAGGAACATTACACGGTGCTGTTACAGCGTGCACTGTTTGCAAAGTTGCGTTAGGAAACATGACGTGACCTTTGGACTACCCGTTCTCGCTGTATAAAGCTCGGTCAGGATATAACGGCCTAGGGCTTAAGCTTAATTCGAACACTTAACTATATAAAGCGAACAAACGTTAGAGATCAGAAACGGAGTGAATACGAGTCTAATGTTCTGGTTCCATGCCTCACAAATCCAGGAAGACTGTTACATCAGTGCTATCGGGCTTCCATCGTCCCGCTATATTTGCGCTAGTATGACGTCTCTGAAAACTGTGGCGCTGCCATCGCTTCATACTCGTCAATTAGTTCTCTCTTAATGAAGCATACAGGACTGCAAGGGTAATCGCGACTTATTATTAGAATGGAAGACAAGTACAAGATCTTACTGCTGTAATCCAGCACTGAAAAGGCGAGACGAGCGATTGTCGTGATCAGATGGCCTTTAACGAAACTGTGCTTCGTGAAGCTGTGGAGATTGTAAAATGAAAATTAATTGACGCAAAGTAAACAATTGCAAATGTGTTTCATTAGAGGTACAGAGGTATCTTGAATAAGTTTCACACTGTAACTTGCAAAACGGGGGAAAAATATGGAAATTTCGTCCAATGAAAACAAAAGTGGCTGCATTCCTATTTGTTCCAGATTCACCATGGAAAACATGTGAGCTGTGTCAAACGAAAACTGGGCACTGGGCACAGAGTAACTTCACTGTTATATACCTGCGGCAAAAAAGCGCTCATATTTGTGTTCATGTGGTCACGGCAACTTGCATTTATGGGCTAACAGCGAGTTGTGTAGCTTATCATTAATTTCTGTAATTTATTTTACTATGTAAATAGCTGACTAAATTGACTCGACTGGAAGAGTGTCTTAGTAGTAAAGAATAAATGTATTAAAACTTCCTGCATGATGTGGCATTTTTCCGTGCATGCTGAATGTTTATGACATCATATGTAATACCACTATATAATTTTGTAGGTGCATTTAGTGGTGCATGTGGATACTGTGTGAGGAATTTATTGTGGATGAAGTTGGTAGAACTGAAGTTATAAATTTAAATGTCATGAATGATGCGGCAGTTTTTGAGACATCTCATCTTTTATGATGTCATAACTATAACAGCGAATTGTGTAGCTTATCATTAATTTCTGTAATTTACACTGAAGCACTATCAACTAGAAACAGACAAGAAAACAAATACACAGGGCTGCAATGACATCCAAAGCAGCTGGGAAAAAATAAAAAATGGTATTTTAGAAGCAGCAGAAGAAGTAATAGGAAAAGAAAGGACAGAGAAAAGGAAGGAATGGATCACTAATGACCTACTAAATATGATGGAAGAAAGAAGGAAATTAAAAAATTCTGTGAAGAAGGAAGACCAAGAGAAATACAAGAGTCTGAAAAACAGAATCAACAGAGAGGCAAAACAAGCAAGAGAAAAATACCTTGATGATCTCTGTATTTCAGTTGAGGACAACATGAGCAAGGGAAATATCGACAAGGCCTATAAATGTGTGAGACATTGCTTTGGAGA
This sequence comes from Schistocerca piceifrons, assembly GCF_021461385.2. Taxonomy (NCBI): domain Eukaryota; kingdom Metazoa; phylum Arthropoda; class Insecta; order Orthoptera; family Acrididae; genus Schistocerca; species Schistocerca piceifrons. Next base: position 647,196,291 of record NC_060141.1, on the reverse strand, counting down.
CAGAAGAAACAAGTGTAGGGCTGTGATGGATGAAAATGGCAATATGTTGGATGACGATGATGAAGTTGCAAGAAGATGGAAACAATATGTAGGAAAACTGTACAGCGGACCAGACCTGTCTGAAAACATCATGGAAGAAGAAACAGAGGTAGATGCACACAACATAGGTGAACCTATATTAAAAGTAGAGTTTGAAGTAGCTCTGAAAAATTGAAAAACAACAAATCGCCTGGTATAGACAATATCCCAGCCGAACTTCTGAAATCTGGAGGAGCAAAACTGAATCAGGAGTTGTATAATCTTGTTTTCAACATGTACGAGCAGGGTAAAATTCCTATAGACTTTGAGAAAAACATTACGATCCCCATTCCAAAGAAGGCAAATGCTACAAGATGTGAAAATTATAGGACACTCAGCCTAGTTACTCACGCCTCTAAAATATTAACCTCAATTATCCTAAAACGCATAGAACAAAAAGTCGAAGCTACACTCTCGGAAGACCAGTTTGGATTCCGGAAAGATAGAGGAACCAGAGAAGCAATATTTTCTCTAAAACTAATAATAGAGAAACGACTAGATAAGAACCTGAAAACATATATAGCTTTCGTAGATGTAGAGAAAGCCTTTGATAATGTTAAATGGGATAAGATGTTTGAGGTACTCAAAAAAGTAGGAATAGACCATAAAGATAGAAAAATGATATGGAACCTGTACAAAAACGAGACAGCAGTTATCCGCGGACGGACAAAACAAGAAGAGGTGCAGATACGGAAAGGTGTCCGACAAGGTTGCGCACTATCCCCTGTTATCTTTAACGTATACATTGAAGAGGCGCTGAAAAAAGTAAGGGAAAATTCACAGACAGGTGTAGTAATTCATGGCCAACGAATAGATATGATAAGATATGCCGATGATATAGCTGTCCTGGCTGAAAGTGAGGAAAATCTTGTAATCCTACTGAATAGAATGGACAAAGTTATGGGTGAAGAATATAATATGAGAATTAATAAAGCAAAAACAAAAGTAATGGCATGCGACAAAGAAGATCAAGTGAAAGTCCAAGTTCATGTAGGCAATGAACTGCTTGAACAAGTTGATAAATTTACTTATCTGGGCAGTAATATTACCAGGGATGGAAGGAGCAAGGCGGAATAGCTCAAGCAAAGGCTGCTTTTAACAAGAAGAAAAACATATTAACATCTAAGAGCATCAGCCTTGAAACCAGGAAAAGATTTTTGAAATCACATGTGTGGAGTGTGTCATGCTATGGGTGTGAAACATGGACTCTCGGGACAGAGGAACAGCAGAAGCTAAATTCTTTTGAAATAAGGTGCTATAGACGCATGCTCAAAATAAAATGGATCGACAAGGTCACAAACGAAGTGGTTCTGGAAAGAGCAGGTGAGAAGAGAAGCTTCTGGAGTTTCATTGTTAAAAGAAGAGTGCAATTTACAGGCCATCTATTAAGACATAAAGGACTCCTGAACACAATCATAGAGGGATATGTCGAGGGAAAAAGACCAAGAGGAAGACCACGAC